>NW_028258357.1:11534375-11841250 GCF_053883595.1 Heterocephalus glaber | reverse complement strand
CATGCCTATAGTCCCAGCACTCTGGGAAGCTGAGTCAGGAGGGTCGGAAGTTCAAACCCAGGCTGGGCAACTTAGGGGGATCCAGTCTCAAAATTTTAAAAGAAAAAAGTTTTTTTAAAGCTAGGATGCAATTTATGTGGTTCAGTGAAAAGACCTCGGGTTTATTCCCCAGTTTCAAAAAAAGTAAAATAAATAAATAGCTAGCTCTCTTTTTAAAAGCCATTGTTTGCATTTTCTCTTACTATCAGTTAGTAGACCCTAGTGGATCACTCAGGAAGCATACATTTTAGGACTTAATTTGCTAGGGATGTTTAAGGTTGTACAAAATCATAAAGGAAAAATGAACAAATGCTCCCACCTTACAGGCAGAATTCCTTATCAGCCTTGGTTAGAAGTTGGTGCTGGAAGAGATCTTTTGAGGTTTGGATCAAGTCGGACTTCTTTGGTCTGAACAAATGATTTTGTTTCATCATCAAACCCTGTCCTGTGTTATTTCCGTTCTTTTGAAGTGCCATTTCCTTGATGGAAGGAAACATCTGACCGTGTAGAAGTTGTATATTTTGTGTTTTGTTGGTCAAGAGCTTTCAAGTTAGGCTAATTAATAATTAATACCCATTAACAACAGCTCCTCTTCCCATCACCACTTGAGGACAAAGTTATTACCTGGTGGTTGAAGGAGCAGAGTTGTCTAGGTTGACCGGGCCTGAGTTCAAGTCTTAACTACCTGGGTGACCTTGTCTAAGTTACCTAAGCCTCAGTCTCCTCATCTGCAAAACAGGGATAATTACATCGCCTTCATGTGTGGGAAGTGAAGTATAAAGTCCCTGGCACATAATAGGTGCTTGGTAAATTCTCACTATCTTCACCTCCCAGTGGAAAACATGTCTTTGATTATCAAGAGGACTAGGCTAAAACATCATGAGACTTTACACTTTACAGCTAAATTCAATGACAATCATTTTTGAAAATCAGAAACAAGACAGGGCCATCCTCCTGGAAGGAGCTATGTGCTCTCAGGCAAAAGGCCAGGATATTAATAGAAGGAGGCATCATAGCTCTCCTCTCTTCTGTCCCTCAGCCTGTGTATTTATTTTTAAATTTTGAATATATGACAAGCAAGTCATCTTTGATTATGTTAAGTTACTTTTAGATTCTCTGCCATTCAGACTTAACAGTTATGCTGTTTTCTTTTATGACTGTTCTCAATGCCATTTTCCCCAGGATGTCTCTCCCTGTAAGCATGAGATTGTTGTTTGGCTGTCTGGGGTTTGATAACATTGATTCTCCCAGGCAAGCTGTATGTGTGTGTGTGTGTGTGTGTGTGTGTGTGTGTGTGTGTGTACACACAAAACTCCTAATAGTGACGCTTTAAGGCTGTCTGAAGAAATCCAAGCTGTGTGGACCAAATTGAAACTTCTTGTCCCCAGAGAGCTTCTGACAGGGACTCTTAATGGTTTCTGTGTGCCTTTCTTTCATCACTCCAACAGTATGTAAAAATAAGGGACCACTTTGGCCATGTGAACTAACGCTCTGACCCACACATTATGCAATTTATGATGTCAAGTCCAGGAGCTGGAATAAAAGAATAGACCTGAGCAGAATCATCACCTTCCTACAGAGGGCAAAATTAGGTACAGGTCATTCATGACCGTGAGTGTCAAGCACCATGCTAGGCAACATGGGGCAATAGCAGTAAGCAAAACCCTAACTTCAAGGAACTTATATTGTAGGAAAGAGACTTACAATAAATAAAGAAATCAGTAACAGATACATTATAAGAGCTCTGGAAAACAAAGCAGGAAAGAAATCTAGAGAGTATATATGGGAAGAGTTTTTCCACTCAGGTTGGGTCGTTGGGAGACCCTCACCAAGGTGGCATTGAAAAAAGGCTGAAGGTGGTAAGATAAGGTACAAGTTGTTCAGGCAGAAGAAGCAGCCTGCGCAAAGGTCTCGAGTGGGAATGTGCTTGAGGAAAAACCAAGAGGCAGGTGAGGCTGGAGCACCATGAGCAGAGTGATTCTCAGATGGTTCTAGGGGGACAAGGTGGCCCAGACCAAGTGGGGCTTAGCACTGTAAGGACTTGAGCTTCTACTCTGTGTAGAACGGGAAGCCGTTGGCTGACTTTGAGCCATGATTTGACATGTTGAAAAGATCCCTCTGGGGCTCGGGATGTAGCTTAGTGGTAGAGCACTTGCCTAGTTGTTCAAGGCCCTAGGTTCAATCAGCACAGAAAAAAAATCCTCTGGTGAGAATAGGTTGCAAACGGGCCAAGTAGAAGCCTAGAAGGAGACATGAAGGTGGTCTGGGCTGGTGTGGGGTGGTAGAGGTAGGAAGAAGTAGAGACATTCTAGATGACATTTTGAAGTTAGGGCCAACAGAATTTCTTGACCAGTTGGGTCTGGCACAAGAAAGCAGTGGTGTAAGAAGCCAAGCAGGACTCTGGGGCTTTTGGCTTGAACCCTGGAAGGGTAGAGTTGCCATTGGCTGGGATGGGAAGACGGTGGCCAGAACAGGATTTGGGTGGAGAGAGCAAAGATTCAGTGTGGCTGAGTTTGAGATTCTTCAGACATTCCACTGGGGACACCGGGTGCACAGCTGCTCACAAGTCTGGAGTTCAAAGGTCCTGAGTATGAAGCCCTCATCCCATGCTCAAAGCAGAGCAACGCTCGCTCAGTACCTCACAGCTCTCTGGGCTCGAATCCCCAGCTCCCACGTGTTGTTAACAAATACTGCACAGTAGCGAACTCCCCCAAGTGAGTGCTGATTTGTAATACTATGTGGCTTCCTTACCTGGATAAGAGTTGCTTTATTTAAAAAAAATTCTTGATCCAATCACCAAGTTGTTTTTTTAACCTCAGCTTTATAAAGAGGATGATGTAATTATTGATGCAATTCCTTTTCCTGACTTCCAAATCACTAGCCAGTGTGTGTGTGTGTGTGTGTGTGTATGCAATGTACAGCCTCACTCAGTTTCTCTTACGTTCTCTCTCTAACCCTCTCACACACACAGACCTCAGACTAGGGGACGGGCTCCCTCCTGCAGGCCTCCTCACAGCTCTTCTTCACTTCCTCTCCCTTCTTTCCCAACCACCAATTGTTTAGTTTCTTCTCTCCTGCCTTTTCCTTTTCCTTTCTCCAGTCCTTCCAACTCTCTTCTCCCTAAGTCTTGGATCTAGTCCTTCCATGCAGACCCTATTTCCCTAGACTCCTTTGAATATTGAGTCCTGGCTCCCTCGGACGAGGGAGTAAAGAAATATGAGGTTAATTCTGGAATTAGCTCCTGAAGGCAGAGCTGCTGGTGGCATCTCAGGTGGTTCAGTGACCACTGGGCTTTTGGGTGAACGAGGTGGTTGAAAGACGTACAGGGGCAGTGTATGCCTCTCCTGCTGTAGGTCCTTCTAGTTTGTGGAAGGTAGCTAGGAACCAAGAGGTGCCCATCATTTCTTTTGGGAAAGGCACCTTGCCAGCATTTATTTTGGAGTGGAAAGCTTCACCCAGGGGCCCAGCTTATGGAGTTCCTTTTGCATAAATTATCCAGAAGTAATCCCAGAAGTTTGGGAGGAAACAAGTGGAGGAGAGAAAGGGTGAGGAGGGGCTTCTGGAGGCAGCAAAGGCTTCCTGGCTTCTGTCTCTTTCTGGCCCTCTGAGGGCCTTGGCTTTTCTCCCACGTCCATGCCTGGTGTGGTCTTCTCAAGGTCCCCGTCTTCTGGGGTCAGTGCTAAACAGGAGGTGCAAGGTGTTTCCTGCGTGGCTCGTTGGCTTTTACATGACAGGTGCGCAGGAGCAGTAGCTCAGGTGTGGCCAAGTACGGCTGGACGGCTTCTCAGCTCCATCTTCCCTGCTGGTTCAGCTGAATTCTTGGCTCCATTCTTGTGAGCATCTGGGAAACTGGGCATAGAAATAATCCCAGCCTTTGTTCGATAACTAGCAGACATGCAGGCGAGCCGAGCCAGGAGCCCGGCCAATTCCCTTAAGGAGCACGGGGAGGGGCCAAGCCAGCGGCAGGGCAGGAGGCAGGGCCAAGCTGGCCTCTTCAGCAGCTGGCACAGACTCCAGGGCTCTGATCCCCATCGTATTCCCTCCTTCCTGGGGCTTCATTAAGAGCGCTTAAGGGAACACAGAAGGCTTTTTATAGGCATCCTGCTTCAGCCTCGGTAGGGTTGCTGAAAACAAAAAATATTTCTGGAGTGGAAAGATCTTTAGAAATGTCCTTGCCCAAATGTTTTATTTATTTCTCTATCACAGGGCATATTTATGGAGGGAGGATTTTCCCAACACCCCCAGAGCTCAGAGGGGTGATGAATGCGTAAATGTTGAGGAGACAGGGGGGCGCAGTTTGGGGGTAACACTGAAACCTGTGAGGATTTCTGGAGTCACCAAGCCAATTGCTCCTAATCACCAAGTGCCAATAGTGGCCAGGTCCTGCAGGTATCATTGTTTCCGTGGAAATGATAGAAACTTCTGATGTAGAAGAGAAGGCCGTGCATGGACATCACCCTGGCAGAAATAGAGGCCTGGTTTTCATCTCTGCTTCTGGAGCTAAGGCCAGCTTTTCCTGGTGTCTGTCTTGTGGAATTTGGAATAAGGAGCCTACAGAAAAGTCCTCCATGGAAGGAAGGACCTCCTTCCTGAGCTCAGGGCAGTGAGTGAGGGAATCGGCTTCAAGGTGCAGTGCCTGCGTGCGTGGGCCCTGTGTTTTTCTTCTCGGTTTCAGTGTAACTGTCTGGACTTCTAAATTACAGGGGGAACAGCCCCTGAACAGAAAAGCTGTTCTTGTCTGCTCTCTGGCCTGACTCAGCCTAGGGAAGCCGTGAGTATCTTGAGGTTTCCAGCCTGGCCTGTCAGAGCTTGCTGGTTTGCATAATCCTGATGAGATTTGGAGAAAGGGCACAGACTCGAGAACATTTATGACCAGAGGGGATTTTTTATCCTTTCAGGTTCCCAGAATGTCACTTTCACCACCGATGAATCAACTGTGCCACCTTTCCCATTGCCTCAGCACCTCGGACAGAGAGGGTGGCATCATGGCAGGAATCTGAGAGCAGGGGTCAGAGCCCCTGGTTCTGGTCCTGACTCTGTATCCATGAGCTGTGCGACCTTGGATGAGCTAGTTACCTTCTCTGGGCTTCCTGTTAACCGTCTATAAGGCAAGAGAGGGGAAATACAAGAGGATCCCCCCCCATTTTTCTTTATTGTGATAAAAAGTACTTAACATAAAATTTACCATCTTAAACATTTTTTTTTGGTACCGGGTATCAAACTCGGGTCCTTGCGCTTTGAGGCAGGTGACGCAACTACTGAGCTAAATCCCCGGCCCCCATCTTAAACATTTTTAAGTGCACAGTTCAGTGGTGTTAAGCATATTCGCATTATTATGAAACAGATCTCCAGAACACTTTTATGTTGCAAATCTGAAATTCTATACTCATTAAACAACTGCCATTTTCTTCCCTGATGCCCCTGGTAACCACCATTATACTTGTTTCTATGAAACTGACTCCTTTGATGAACCATTCAGTATTTGTCTATTTGGAACAAGCTTATTTCATTTTGCATAACATCCTCAAGTCCAATCTGTGTTGTAGAAAGTGAAAGGATGTTTTTCCTTCTTAAGGGCCTGTATGTATGTGTGTGTGTGTGTATATATATATTCATTCATCCGTAGACACACATTTGAGTTATTTCTACTTCTTGGCTATTGTGCTACTACTCATATGGATGTACAAAAATCTTTCAGTTCTTTTGGGTATTGCCCAAGATTGGGACTCCTGGATCATATGGTAGTTCTCTACTTTTCATTTTTTAACAAACCATCGTGCTGTCATCACAGTGGCTGTACAGTTTTACATTCCCACTAGCAGAGCACTAGGGTTAGAATTTCTCCACGTTCTTGTCAACATGGGTTATTTTCTGGTTTTCTGGTAGTTGCCATCCTCGTGGGTGTGAGGTCCTATGTCATGGTGGCTTCGATTTGCCTTTCTCTGATGATTGGTCATGCTGAGCATCTTTTCATGTCCTGTTGGTTACTTGTATATTACCTTTGGAAAAATGTCTATGAACTCTTTAGCTTAATTTTCAGTTGGGTTATTTGCTTTTTCTGTCACTGAGTTATAAATTAGATGACTGCTAGCTGTCCATCTTTAACATGATGGCTCTAGAGTCTGACTGTCTTCATCCAAGTTTTCATCTTCCTTTCCTTCCCAGAATTAAATAATGGCTGGTTGCCATGGGTATGTTTGTAAGAAACTGAATCTATCAATGATAATCTATCAAAGAGATTATTATTGTTATTATCATTTTGCATGTATACAAGAGATAGGAATGAAGATTTGCTTTTGAGGATTTGATATAACTAGACACATGTGATTTGAGGGAAAGTATGGAGTGGAAATCTTTCTCCTGCTAAAGCTAATGCTTCTTCAGAATTTCTCTATGTTGATCATTGTGCTAAGCACTCTACACATTTATTCCTCATGACAACAACCTTAGGTACTGGTATTATCCTCATTTCACCATGATGAAACTGAGACAAAGCGAGTGAATAGTTTGCCTAAAGTCCCACACCTCTGGGCCTATGACACAGCCTGATATCAGCTGAGGTCAGAGGTCTCATTGCTTCCTGTCCCTCTTGCCTTGGATAAAGACCTCTTTGGACTTTATCCTGTTACCTAATATCCCAGGATGCTTTTCACCTCCCTCTCCTGCCTTCCTCCCATCCATCCCTTTCAGTTTTGCCTCT
This sequence comes from Heterocephalus glaber, assembly GCF_053883595.1. Taxonomy (NCBI): domain Eukaryota; kingdom Metazoa; phylum Chordata; class Mammalia; order Rodentia; family Bathyergidae; genus Heterocephalus; species Heterocephalus glaber. The sequence continues at coordinate 11,834,511 of NW_028258357.1, read as the reverse complement.
GAACCCCTATTTCTGTATCCCTAACAATCCTTCCAGTATTTCCTTGTTTCTACAATCAGCTGAAACTTTAGTCCCCCCCTGAGGCTCCTGCTTCCCTTTCATCCTTCCTGAGTGAGAGGGCTTCTTCTACCCACCCTCTGCCCTTGGGGCTGAGAGTTGGGAATTCATATCTCCCTTGCTTTTGGCAGGCCACACCCTCTCCTCTCCTCTACTGTTCTTTGGCTCCGAAACTCACACCTTCTCCTATGTCAAGCCTTCCAGCAGTTTCCATCCTTTGCATAAGACTTTGGCAGTGACTCATGACCATTCTCTCCCCCAAATCTAGCCAGGGGTCAGTTGGATGCCCAGGGGTCTTCACTCGGCCTCTCTCTTGCCAGGGTGGTGTTGTACCAACCCTACCAGCTGTGCTCATGACTCAAGATGGCTCCATCCTGAACTCTCCAACTGCAGAGCCCTCCCATTTCATTCTCTCCTTCACCCCACAGCTTTGTTAGCTCAGGGCATATTCAGACCCTCACTTATTCCATTTCCCCTGCCTACATCTCCTCCTGGCTCCCCTCTGTCTTCACGACTGCCTGAACTGTTTTCTCATCTTCACACTGTGTATTCCCAGCCCTGCCAGTTTTTCCTTTTGTTTTGGAGAATGAAGTGTTTCATCTTCCTTCAAAATCAATATTTCAACCTGTGTCCTCCCACACTGCCCCCCTTCTGCAGGGCCTTCATGTCAATCATACCCTCTCCTCCCTGTATCTTTCTTTCCCCCTGGTACTGGGCATTGAACCAGGGCCTTCACATGGGCTTCATCATCATGCCTTTTTACATTTTTATTTTAACATGGAATTTCCCTAAGTTGCTAAGTTGCCCAAGATGGGCCTAGGCTGAGCTTGAACGTCAGCCCTCCTGCCTCGGCTCTCCACAGTGCTGACTCTGCCCTGTGCTTGTATCCTCTTCCTCTCTCCCCACAAACAGGCTCAGCTCTCTCCATTCTCCATCCTTGCCTTGACCCTGTTCCCTACCAAAGTGTCCGTCCAACCTTGGTCTTTCTCTAAATTTCTGACAGAAGACTTTTTTTTTCTCATCTCCTTTTTACCCTTTGGTCCACTGAAATGTGGCTTCACATTTGAGGCAGCAAATGCCTGATTGTTTCCGCTGGCTCCATGGAGGAGACCAAGTTGTCCCCTATGAATGCAGCACGTGGGGGTGCATGAGCTCGAGGGGCAGGGTAATGTCTGCCACCTGTATGAGGAATGAGGGCGGGAAAGGATCTCTGGACGCCACCCTGGTGCCTTACCTAAAGTTTCGCTTGCACGGTAACTGAAAAATGGAAGAAGTAATAGACCTAGCATGCATGAGACCCCAGGTTCCTTCTCTGGTACCGAAGAAAGAAGAAGGAGAAGGAGAGAAGAAGGAGCAGGAGGAAGAGGAGGAAGAGAAACAAAAAAGGAAGAGAGGGTGGAGTTTCCCTCCTGCTTTGTCCCCAACTCCCAGTTCAGTTTTGTTTGTATGGCATGGGACTGGACCACATGGTCAACAAATCCCTTCCAGCTGGAACCATCACCACACAATAGAATTTCTCCTAGCAATGTCTTGAGTTTCTAACTGCCTTGGAGACAAGCCTTTCACAGAGGGCTTACAAAAAGGCTTGTGCTTTCCACAGAGCATTCTAAACAAATATCAACAGAAACTGTTTTAAAAGACATTGAGTTCATTTCAGAGTAGCCAGTGACCTCACTGTTTCTCTTCTTGAGCTCGAAAAGGCAACATGTGTGGTGATGGTGGTGTTAGGAGAATGAAAGATTTCATCTAAGTTAGATACGTGCAGTTCAAAGGGACCTTGAGGAGGTAGCACATCACCGTTAAGGAATAACTATGATTCAGGCAAATTCTGGACCAAAGAAAGACCAATAGTTTCTACACAGATGGGGACTTTTGTGGATGGAGCTGGACAGAAATATGAAAAGAATGCAGAATTCAATCAGGCAGTACAGAGTTAGTTGAATCCAGTCTAGGCTAGAGGTTCCTGAATTCCATCTACCCAAATCAGGCTGCTCTAAAAAGGACCAGCATGTCTGCTATTTCAGGAGAATTTGGCCTGTTCTGATCCTAAAAGATTGTGGTGTGAAGATACAGTGTCACTTATTTTAGCCTTTGGATGTTAAGTTGGAAAGTAATAAAGATGTTAAGTTTGTAAACAGAACTGGAATATTTAAGAGAATTCCTTTTGTGATATTTTAGAGTTTCTTTGATTAGATTTACAAGAGATTTTTAAATGCTACAAAAGTGTTTGACTATTTTGATTATAAATTTGTCCCGTCAAGCATTCGAAAATAGCAGTCTGAAAAGAAATGAACCTAGCAACCTGAATACATTTATACATGCAGAGTAGAATTAAGATTATTTAGCTGACTAAGGTTGTAAATGACCTTGATTATTTAAACAGTTTAGTCTGCCAACTAGAGTTTCCCGGAGACTTATCAGAGAAAGTTTGAAAGTGTTTTTCTTATTTTACTAGTTTTATTGTTAGAGTCATAGTTTGGACTAAAAGTAAAGAAAACTAGGTTTTAAAATTTGTACCTTTGGGCCAGGGATTTAGCTCAGTGGTGCTGCTGCCTGCCTCAAAAACATAAGGTCCTGAGTTCCATCCCCGGTACCAAAAACAAACAAACAAATTTGTACCATTAATAACTTAAATATTACTTTAGAAGTCAACTAACTGAAAATCCTTTCTGTGAAAATGTGCCCCTATTCAGGACATAAGAGTAGGATCAGCAAAGACAAGAAGGAAGAAAATGTCCAAATCAATGAGGACATGGCAGCTGGTGCTACAGCAAAGTGGGAGCCCCAGGGATGGAAGAGCAGAGACACAAATGTGAGGGAACAGGGAGAGGACTGGAGTGAGCTGAGGTTTATGACCCAAAATATTTTCTCTTACATTTTTATAACCTGAATACTTTTGTGAGTGCTGAAGTTCATATTGTTATCTTTGTATGTCTTTCATATACAGGTAACAGTTCAGGATTAAACTAGAACATGGTAGCACTTAATATTGGATGACACATTAACTCACTGGAGAATATTGAATAGTCTCTCGGCTGTTGAAGTGCAATATTGTATCACTGTGAAGTGATTTTCTTATTTTGACTCTTCTAGAAGTTGGGGGACCAAAAAGGTGGGTAGAGAGAAAAAAAAGCAAAACCAGCCTCTAGTCAAAGCTATGTTTACTTTTGGCTATCTCAATGGCAATGGGCCAAATGGAGAAAAGCAGACACAATTGTCTTTAAATGCTGCAAATTCCATTCTTAAAATTAACCTTTTATTTTCTCCACTCATCAGACTCCATGCTCAGGGAGACTCTCACTACTGGTTGGCATTCCGTGTGAATTTCAGTTGAAGGGGTAGTTTCTCTCTATGTCTGGTCTTTGGTTGTGGAATGGAAGTGCTGGTCCAGGGCTGTCTCTGTGGGTGTGAATGAAGTGGCCGCCATCTTTCCTGAGAATGTCATCAGGAGCCGGGAGAGATAGGAAGTGACTAACCAGTGTTCCTACCAAGAGATTTGTGTAGGGTAAGGAGGCACCAGTACTAACTACTCTGGGACCATCTTGCTAGATGGGAGTAGTCCTAAGTATAGGCCAGCAGTTCCTAATCCTGGCTAGTCATTGTAGTCAATTGAAGAGATATTTTTAAAAAATATCTAGGCCTGACATCTCCATTCAAATTCTGATTCAGCTGCTCTGGAGTGTGGTTCATGATCAGGATTATTGGGAGAACAACTATTCTAAGACCAGTAATAAGCTTACTCTCCTGTAAGGGTTTCTTAAAGAAGCAAATACAGAATGCATACTCTATTTACTTATTTACTTATTTGATAACAGCAGCACAGTTAAGATATTGGGGCATAAATTTCCCCTACTTTTACTAATATGGGAGCTGAAGCTCCAAGTATTATAGGTGCTAATGACAGGATCTAGACTGTTTCTCTCTTGTCCTCTCCCTCCTCCCCCCATCTACCCCTCTTCCTTTTCTTTTCTTCCCTTGGTGTTTTTCTGCCACACTTTCATGAGCTGTCTTGGGCCTGTTTTACTAGCCATCTGCTCAGATTCTTTTTATAGTCTTCAAAATGAGTAAAACTGAACATGGCTCTATTAGTTTTGAGAACAAGGTGCTAATTATCTATCTTCTTTGCCTGGGTACAGATTACAGTAAACTATTTCTCTATACCTCTTCATCTCATTCTCAGTACAACCCCAGAGACAGGAGCTTGATGCAGAAGAGTTAGCAGCATTGCCCAAAATGACTTCGCTTGGAATTGACTAGTGTTAGTGTTTTCCATCTCCAGCAAACATTGACTGAATGCCCAGTGCAGGCAGGGCACCGAGACCAACCCAGGCTGTCCGGAGCCTGCTAATCAGATCACACTGCCCTCTCCTTGGTACACCTTGTCTTGTGGTACTGATTGAAACCCACACGTTAAAAATAAACCTTGAAAACTTTAGATTTTATCTTGCTTTCTTTTTAAAAGTGTGTTCTTTCTAATGCTACACCTCAGAAAAAAATAGATCAGAGAGCATAAAGAAGAAATTGAAGATCATCAACAGTCCTATGAACCAGAGAAAACTCAGTTAAATCTTTTCATGTATATCCAACTTCCTTTGGGTAAACCCATGTGTATATATACTTTTGGCCACTTAATACTTTATAAATGCAAGTTTGAGCACTGCAGGTTGATATCATTAAGTATATAGTTTTCCACACTGATTACAAGTATAACTGTTATATGGCCCATGGTTCCATTACTTAACTGGTCCTAATTTATTTCATCAACTGAGCCAATTCTACTTGTGAAAACAAAGCTAGCTGCCCTGATAATATCAAGACTACAGGCAAATAATTTTGAAACATACGAGAAGTCAGAATACGTGGAATTGTGATCGTCTGAAAATTTTCCTAGAAAATGAATATAGCCCTAGGAGATAACTGAAAATAACAGTGTTCACTGATGGTGAACACTGATAATATTTAATTCTAGGTTTTAGACTCAAAGATGGGGACAAAGGTGAAAGAATAACGTGCAAATGTTATACATTTTTAAACATTAAAAATAACACAACTGGGCCAAGGATGTAGCTCAGTGGTTCCGCTGCCTGCCCTCACAAGTGCAAGGTTCCAAGTTCAATCCCTGGTACCAAAAACAAACAAACAAACAAACAAACAAACATAATACAACCGAGGCCCGGGGATTTAGCTCAGTGGTTCTGTGCCTGCCTCAAAAGTGAAAGGTTCTGAGTTTGATCCCTGGTACTGCAATCAAATAAACAAACAAACAACAAACAAACAAAAAGAAACACAACTGAAAATATTGGAGAAGAGAAAGGAAAAGGAATGTAAAAGAAGACTGTTAATCAATACGTAGGCAAGAAGTAGAGATCATAAGATGCCATTTAGCCTGGTGTTGGCTGCTACAATGTGCATGTAACATAGATGTAATAATTAAACTTATTATTTTCCTTATTTCACACATAGAAAAGAAGAACACCATTTAAAGTTTAACAAAATTGTAGAAGTCTAAAGAAAAGTGGATTGTGACCATTAAAAAATAAATTATTAGTCAAAAAGTAACCACTGTTATCTTCTTAAATACCTAAATATATACCAATAATCAAAAAGGAGAAATATTTCATTATACTCACAGGTATAAACATATCTAGTATAATCTGTAAATCATAAAAATAGACAGGTCAGTGTTGGGGGCAGTAGAATACAAAGGATAAGAATGAGACTAAAACTTCTCAGAGTTTTGATCTTTGAACCATCTAAAAAGGTTAAACTGACTCAAAATGAAAATTAAATCAAAAGAATAAAAAGGGCAAACATTGAAATTGAATGTAAACAATGAACCAGATTTTATATCAAATTGTGTACATACATGGCAAAGAAAGCATACTTATAGAACACAAAATTAATTCAAGTAAAACTTTAATGCGTCTTCCTAAAATATATTCTATGAACAGAAAGAAACTTAAGGAAGTTTTTGTTTTTGCAGTGATAGAATTGGAAAGTAACATTAGATTATTTTGTGTGTATTAAAGCATATAACATGACAAATGAGTTATCTGAAACTTTTTGGAAACTAGAGTTCTCACTGCAGGAGAAGATAAAATATAAGGCAGAGAAAAGAGAAAGATTTCTATGATACTGGAGTTGAAGAGGAATAGTATGAACTCATGACTTCCTGGAAAAAATACCTTATTTCTTATCTCTGTACAGGGTCTAGAAACAATGATATCTCAATAGCAGTGGTCTCATGTAACAGCCAGATCTTGGCTTCTAAATGACGTTCTCCATTAAGAAGAACTAGGGACCCCTGTAGCAATGGCTGATTCTAGATCTGAGACAGGAAATGGACAAGGTGAGCTTAGAATGCCATGCACCAAAAGCTCTGGGAATAAATACCCTAGGGACAGTGGCACTAGGTCAGAATGATGCACAGATTCTAGGGGCTTCCCCTGGACACATTCTAGTTGATTTGAGCATCTAATGGGAATAGCAGAAAAAGAAAAGCTCTTCATTACAAAAGAATGCCCAGGAATAAATGTAGAAAGGACAGAGGAAGAAAATGAGCAGACGTGGTACTGCTATAGTTCGTCCTTGCTGTTAGGAAACAGAGGCTGAAGTATTAAAAGGTGAATTGTTGTAGATCTATAAGCTGATTTGAGCGGAATGGCAAAAATAAGTATAAGTCACAAGAGTGAGAAAGAAGTGGGGTAAAATGTTAGCAGTTAGTAAATCTAGATGAAGATTATGGATGTTTACTATATTGAAACTTTGATTTTTTCAATGGAAACTGGAGATCACAAAACTCATTATAGAAGAAATATAATAATAAGAAAGCTTAAAAAGAAGAAACATAGTGAGATGGTTTAAAATAACAACATTGGCTTTTGTTTTTCAGCCCTGGGGATTGAACCCAGGGCCTTCACATTGAGCTATATCCCCAGACCCTTTTTTCTTATTTTTTATTTTGAGACAAGATCTCACTAATCCTGTAAGTTTCCCAGGCTAGGCTTGAACTTGCAATTCTCCTGACTCAGACTCCCATAAAAATATTAACATTGTTTAGTCTCCACTGAGATAATGGATCTAAGCAATGATCATCAATAACTGCTGAAACCATTAAGTAAAACGTTGATAAGAAAATGTATAATAGAGAGACTAAGCTGAGCGAACCCTAAACCAATAATTGATGGAAATACGAAAAGTGGGATGACTAGGCCTTGTGTGCCTTCTGATGTAATATAATATGAAATACTTAGAGCCACCTACAAAATATCTTTGCCAAAATTTTTTAAAATTCCAAATTCAATTGAGACCCCAGATCTACTAACCAGTTTACAGGGAATAACAAAACATATTAAAAGACATAAAGAGGCTACACCTGGCCAAATGTAGCATATGAAAAATCTCTGCCCGGTGTAGTGACACACATCTGTATCCTAACACTCAGGAGGCTGAGGCAGGAGAATCAGTGTGAGTTCTGGAGTACATAGTGAGAACTTGTCACAAACCAAAGTACCCAGAACATGAGAAATTCTACAGGGCTAAATGACCTGATTTCTTCAACACGTGAACGGCATTATAAAAAGTAAAGAACTTGTTATAGATTGCAAAGACAAAAGGGATGTATCAACCAAATCCAGTCTACGGAACTTTTGGATCCAGATTTGAAAAAACTGTAAAAAGATATTCTTAGCATTTGAAGCCATGCATGAATGGGTATTAGATAATTTTAAGAAATAATCGTTGAGGCTGGGGATTTAGCTCAGTGGTTTCGCTGTCTGCCTCTCAAGCGGAAGGACCCAAGTTCGATCCCCGGTACCAAAAAAAAAAAAAAAAAAAAAAGAAATAATCGTTAAATTGGATGAGTGAAAAAATGACATTAGAATAATGTTAACTTTAAAAAATCCTTTTCTGAATAGGGCTATAAATCTGACTAACAGCAGAAAAAAAGAAAACAAATCCTTACCTTCTAGCGATTCAAACTGAAATAGTTAAGAGTTCAACACCAGGATGATATTTGCTTTAAAATATTCCAGCCAAAATGACAAGAGAAAAGAATGTGGGGAATTAAGTGAAGCAAGAACTGGGCAGAATATTGGTAATCAAAAGAGCTGGATCATATCACTCCCCTTACATTTGTGTAAAGTGCATTACATTTGTACATTTGGTACATTACAAACAAATTTTTAATGCTACAATGAATCCCAGCACTCTGAGAGGCTGAGGCAGGAGGATGGCAAGTTCAAGGTCAGGCTGGGTAACTTAGTCAGTTAGTGACAATCTTTCACAGATTACAAAATAAGAAAAAGGTCTGGGGATATAGCTCAGTGTGAAGGCCTTTGGTTCAATCCCCAGTAAAACACATGCACACACACATGCACACACACATACGCACACACGCAGGTATAATGAAGTTTTAGGTATGAATCTTTGTATTTTTTAGGGAGCTGGTAATGAGGATTCAACCCAGAGCCTTGCACATGTTAGGAAAGTGCTGCATCACTGATCTATGTCTCTAACCCTTGTACATTTTTCTGATTGTTTACTAGAAATAAATTCCTAGAAGTGGAATTGTGAAATCAAAGGTCATGCATGTTTTGAAAAACTTTTACACCAGTTGCTTAATTGAAATAGATAAATAAACTTTTAACCAAAATTATAGAGTAGCTTCTCGGAAATATTTAATTCCTATTAAAGACATGTCAGACACCTACAAGCATTTGGGAATGGTTCTCTTTTGTCTTCTCCTTTGCCAAGGAGAATCTGCAGGGGTCTGTCCCTATGCCTGTCCTGGTTCTCACAGGGCAGTGGCTGGTAAACTCCTTCCTTGCTGCTACCGGTGGATGCCCAAGTGGCTGTGTGCTGGAAGAGGCACTTTTGCCAAATAATACTGGGGATCTTGGATTCCCTGGTTTTGCTTTTTTAATGAAGAAAATTTAGGGTTTGTGTCCTAAGTCACACAGTGTTAGAGAGATTTCTTTCTATCCAGTGAGAATTGACTCCTCTCCTGAGGGAACCTGAGAGAGAAGCACAGGGTATAGTTATTCCGGGGGGAGAAACAGAGGGATCAAAAAGCAGTAAGAGGGGGCTGGGCATGGTGAAACAAGCCTGTAATCCTAGCACTGGGAAGGCTGAGGCAGGAGGATCACTGCGAATTTGAGGCCAGCCTGAATTACAAAGTGAAACCCTGTCTCAAAAAACAAAAAAAAACCCTAAGTAGTAAGGGGGTGGAAAGGGCTAGGGAGTGAGTCTCTGAATGTCCTGGGCAGAGTAAGGAAGAGAGATAGGGAAAAGACGGGGCTCTTTCATATCTCACATGCGTTAATGATTCGCCAACTTGGGTCAACATAGAGATATCAAGGTTGCAGGAGAGAAAAGCAAAAGATTCTCACCCATTTCCCCACTCCCTCCTCTAGCTTCCTCCTCTACTGCCCATCCCCATCTGCCCCTCTTTTTCATCAGGGCTGCTCTTCCATATGAGATTCAAACAGGGTCTTTTGGAAAATGTCACCTGAAGTTCTTCAGACACCATTTTTCAGTGTATGCCAAAGTGCCAGTCACATGCCTTGGAGTAGAAGTAAGGAAAACATATTGGGAAAGAGTTTTGCCACCAAACTGAAGTGTAAAGGTCCATGTGATAAATATGATTGTGAAAGGTTCTTTGCACCTGACAGGGGTATTGCCTTCTGCTAACCCAATGTGTTGTGTGGAGAAACCCTCTGCAGCCTAAGTGGGCGTCATACTCCCAAACGTTCCTGTCCCTTATTGGGCTAATCCTGCCTCCTCGCACTAGGGGTTGGTCCCCTGACATCCTAAGGTGGAGAGCTTTGCTATGAGGACACTGTCGTCCAGTGGCATACATGTCATGCTGCTTTAGTGTCCTCACAGATCGGGGTGCAGTGTAAGAATCAGCTTGCAGACTCCCCATCTAAACCCTCAGAAGCAACTTGCACCAAGCAGAGGTCTAGGTGCTGTGTATTCACCCGAGATCCCCCAAAGCCTAGTGTTTCTTAGAATATTAGAACGCGACATATGTTCACCAGCTGCTTCAACAGAAAATCCAGTGGCAAATTGATTTGGATTGAAGACTCTGGTTGCAATGAACTTAAACCAACTAAAGACAGCTTCAGTACAATCTAAAAGAAGAAAGAAGGATGGAAAGAAAGAAGAAGGAAGGAAGGAAGGAAGGAAGGAAGGCAGGAAGGAAGAGAGGGAGGCAGGGAAGGAAGGAAAGAAGAGGGAGGGAGGGAAGGAGGGAGGGCGGGAGGGAGAGATACAGGGCTTTCTCCTTGACACCAAGGCTACATTTACACAGGAGACTCAGGATGGGGTGGGGGTTCTAAAGGTGGAAGGGCAGAGAACGCAGTCTGCTCTCTCTGCTTCATTCTTTTTCAGGAGTTCACACGTTACAAGCACAACCACTTTAAGAGATTGTCTTAATACCTTAGTGTCAATCTTATTGGTTTAGCATGCTTAGATGTTAATTTTGATCCAATCAGTGATAGCCAGAGGGGAGAGAACATATTACAAATACAACAACCATGCCCAGTGCCCAGAGAGGGCAGGGTGTGGTAAGCAGGGAAGAGGTGCTGACAGTTACCCCCACTCATCTTGGCAGTGTTATCGGCTGCGTGTATTTCCCACCATGCCAATCATTCTCGTTAATTTGTCTATTGTGTATTAAGTACCTTGATGAGCATGGTTTTGAGTTAGATGACACAAAGAAGAATCAGGCATGCTCCATCAATTTGGGGAAACAGGATGTAAATTAGAAATTACATAGCGCTCTGAGGTGTTTGGCAGAAATGACCATAGTAAAATTAAACACAAGTCGATCTGCAGGGAGTGTGATTGGGGGATCCCAGGAGCCAGCTCCTTCCTTTCAATGGCAGACTCCCTTCAATAAGGTTGGGGTCAGACATAGGATCTGCCAGCCTTGGCTTGAAAATATTCCAAACACTGTGTGACCGAGCGCCTCTGCTCCCATCGCACCATGTAAATTATTAGTCTGTTCTCCCTTGTAATAAAATACAATGAGCCCGTCATAATTTCCCATTATTGACCCTACCTTTGAGCATCCTTTCTATGTGACACCCAGTTAGTATTTGGAGGTGTATGATGGTTTCCCCCCTCCTCTGCCCCAAAGACTTAACTGTCTTTGACCACAAGTCTTCCAAAGCTCTTCACTGGTTCCTCAGGAGACCTGTTGGTCTTCTCTTGAACCTGCTGTCCTTATCTGGAAGTGTCTCCTATACACTTCCTAAATCCAGGATACCAGCTAGACGGTGCAGGGGCCTGTGCAGACTGCAGCGGGAATGTGGGGGACGCTGCTCTCGGGGTGTGCGGAGGCCGGGAGGGCACCCAATGGGCCTGGGCCCTCCAGCCAACTGTTCTGTTTTTGTATTGAGGCAGAGTTCTATCTAAATGATATCCAATTCCATCCTGTCTCCCAACATCCAGCTCATAGGCTACCAAATTGAGATTATTTGTTCAAACTAAAGAATGAGAATTCTCACTCTAGATGATTGAATTGGAACCTCTTGGTATCTACATTGTTACCAAACTCTGTTTGTCACATACACTGAGCTTTCACCATATAAATTGTGGTTAAAAATACAGAATTTTTTTTAGCTGTGTGGTCATGAGCAATTTATTTGACTTCTCTAAGCTTCAGCTTCCTTATCTACAAAATAGGGGTAATTTCTCAAAGGATTATTTATTAAAATGATAAATGATGACATATACATGGCATAAGCTGTTGGTTGCTTATCCAATTGCCCTTTTCCAGCATATCTTCATCTGTCATTGCCAGTGGAATATCCAAGTTTTGTTTGGGTGGGATGATAAGCATTCCATGTGTTCAAGAAAAGTAAGCCAGGATCCTTCATGGTTGGTCTAAGATGACTTCTCCTTGTCATTAACTGGTTATCTATGGGTTTGGAATTTGATCCTAAACAATGAGTTATGAGGGGAAATCTGTAGGTACCTATCGGGTAAAGGTTTTCTAACCTACAGAAAGATACATGGGGGAAATCATCTTTGTGATATATTGAAATACCTGTGTGACACCTGGAACAATTGCAGCCATTGTGAGACCACAAGTGGTGATGTTGCTCCACACACTGAAAATAGCAGAATTGGAAGATGGACCCTCCATTGTGCTGTTATGCTGCTTAACCAACTAACCTGGAAGAAGTCTTCTTCAGTGAGTAGTTGTATGAGACAAGAAATCTCTATTGTTTAAGAGCTACGTACATTTGGAAGGGTCCAGTGACAAAGAGGGCTGCTCCCAGTAGTACTAGTGGCCACCATTGACCTCTTTTTCTTCCTTGCCACTGGTGCCTGGGGTAGCAGGCTGAACCTGAGAACCATGTTGGGCCAGACACTCCGAGAAGTTTCTGTGGCCCTGAAACAAGGCCAAATTACACCAATAGATCTCTGCTGGAAATGTCTCTCCCTTATCCAGAAGACTAGGTTTCTAAATGTTTATATTACTTATCAGCCGAAGTGGCCTTAAAGCAAGCTGAAGGTTCAGAAAAACGATATAAGAAAGGTCAGTCACTTGGGCATTTAGATGGAATTCCTATCTCAGTAAAAGACAAGTTTAGCACATCCGGCATTGAGACAACATGTGCATCAAATATGCTAACAGGTTATATGCCACCTTTAATGCCACAGTAGTTCAGAAGTTGTTGGATCAGGGAGCTCTACTAATGGGAAAAACAAAATTAGATGAGTTTGCTATGGGATGTGGAAGCACAGAGGGTGTTTTGGGGCCAGGTAAGCACCTTTGGAGATACTCAAAACAGCACAAAGAAAAGAGGCATCAGAGGCCCCAGGGTAACCATGAGGACCGAGGATGGCTGATCATGGGGAGCTCAGGAGGGGGCACAGCTGTGAGGTCAGCATTCACATGCTTTGCTTTTCTGCTTTAGGGCCAGACACTGGAGGATCAACCAGAAATCCTGCTGCTCACTGTGGGCTCTCTGGTTTTAAACCCAGCAATGGCTTAGTTTCGCATCGTTGTATTGTTCCCCTGGTGAGTCTGATGGGTGTGCCAGGAATCTTAACCAGACGTGTGGATGACACAGCAATTGTATTGGGCATGCTGGCGGGGCTTGACCCCATGGTGCAAGATCCTGTTAAACCATTTACACTTCCCAGTTGGACAGATGTAAGCAAACTATGTATAGGAATTCTGAAGGAATATCTTGGACCTGAATTATCCAGTGAAGAATGGTCTTTCTAGTCCAAAGCTGCTGGCCTCTTTGAGTCTGCCTGAGCCAAAGTGATTGAAATATCCCCACCTCACACCTCTTATGCAATTGTCTGCTACCATGTATTGTGCACAACAGAAGTGGCATCAAATATGGCAAGATTTGGTGAGCTAGAATATGGTCATGGATGTCACACTGATGTGTCTACTGAAGCCATGCATGCTGCCACCAGGAGGGAAGGGTTCAATGATGTGGTAAGAGGGAGAATTCTTTCAGGAAACTTTTTCTTACAAAAAGAAAACTGTGAAAATTATTTCATCACAGCTCAGAATATGAGGCTCCTCATTGAAAATGATTCTGTGTGTATTTTTAACTCTGAAGTGGATATCTTGCTAACTCCCACCACCTTGAGTGAGGCAGTCCCATACTTGGAGTTTTTCAGAGGAGTCAACAGAACACGAAGTGCCCAAGATGATATTTTTACACAGGCGGTACATATGGCAGGGGTGCCAGCTGTGAGCCCTCTCAAGCCAGGAGCTGCCAATAGGGCTGCAGTTTATCAGATGAGCATTCTGTGACCAGAAGCTCCTCATAGTTGGCAAATGGTCTGAAAAACAAGAACAGTTTCCTGTTATCCAACTTCACGAACTCATGGATGGTTGTTCATCAGTCTTTGGAAATGAAAAGTTAGCTTCTCTAAAACAGTAGTGATAAATGTAATCATGCAAATTAAAATGATTTTTGAAGATTAAAAAAAGGAGTTAGGTATGTTTACATGGAGCTGAAAGCATTCTATTGGGTGTAGAATACAAAGCCCTTAGCATAATACCTAACACGTAAGACATGCACTATCATTATTATATAGACTTCTTTTCTATTCAATTTAGGGTAAGGATTATAGTGAAAATCCTATTGCAAAATATATCCACGCATAAGATATTTGGTTTCCACTTTTTGTTTATGCCTAATGATATTATGATGATTCAAATATACAATGCGTATCATCTCTCTTTCCAAGCCTTGAGTTTGCTATAGATTGGTCAAATGTTTCAACTCTTTAAATCTTTGCTTAAATTTGGCCTCCTATGAAAGATGGCTTTGATTTGAATAGGGAGAAAAGAGGGCTTCTATGTTTGAAGGAGATGCACATTACAGCTGAGAATGATCCAAGGAAAAAGTCTATTTTTACAATTTTCCATGAATGGCCCCAAAGAAGACCTTCTAGGGACAGCTGTGGGGCAGTTTGTGGCATGTAAGGAGTTGAACATTACCTGGTAAATCCCTGGAGACTTTTTGTCTGGTAAAGTATCTGAGGCAGTTAGTTGAAGTTGGGTATCCTGCCCAAGGTCAGTCAAGGATGGCACAACCACAGCGGGATTAGAATTCACAGTCACAGTGCCCAGAATTCTCGTGCATGACTGGTTGCTACGTGATGTTACTTGGGGGCAACGCTAATTATTGTGGCAACAGAGCATCTCCAGAGAGCGGGGGGAGGGACAATGGCAGAGTCATTAAGTCAGAATGGGACAACTGGAAGAGATCTGGTCCAATACTCTCTTTACTCAGGGGGGATATTTACATCCATAGCAGTTGAAGGACATATCCAAGGTCATAGAAACAATAAATAGCTGAGCAGAGATGAGGACTTTTGTTTTATGATGCTTGACTTAATATTTTTCCTTTTTTATTTCTCTTTCCTTCCCTCCCTCCTTCCTTTTCTTCCTTCCTTCCTTCTGTGCTTCTCTCTCTCTCTCTCTCTCTCTCTCTCTCTCTCTCTCTCTCTCATATTTTTGAGATAGGGTCTGTTTCATCTAGGCTGGCCTCAAACTTGCAGTCTTCCTGCCCAGACCTCTTGAGTGCACCCCCATGCCTTGCTGCTTTTTTACTGTTTCATTTCTGCTGAATTTATTAAAAATTAATCTTTCTATAATCATGTGACATGAGAGTTCTCAAGCCTTTGGCAAAATTGCAAACTACATTCCCTTACTAGATCTATTGCTCAATTTTCCTGTATTCTACTGTCTAGTTTTATCGGAACTTTCTGCATATTGTTTGAATTCCCAGCAGATGTGGGAGGTCATATTTGTAAAATACGTCTATAATATAATAAGTTTCTCTTCTGTAGTTCCAGAAGCCAGTATTATTACTTTACATCTAAATTGAATACGTGGAAAGTGTGAATATATTCCTCATGGTGAGCGATCATGATAGAGCCCCAATTATGTGTTAAGAATTCATCTTGGCCTGGGGATTCAGCTCAGTGGTTCCGCCGCCTGCCTCACAAGGCAAGGTCCTGAGTTCGATCCCCGGTACCAAAAAAAAAGAGAGAGAGAGAAAAAATTTTAACACATTATTAATACACTCATCCATCCATTTCCACATGCTTTCCCTTGTCCTTCCAACCCTCAAGGCTCTCTGAAAATAGGTGAAGTCAGAGGCATCAAGGTTAAGTGCACAGGTTGGCCAGTTTTTGGTAGAAATGCAAAAGAACTTCTACGTTATTCTAACAGTTGTTTTGCATTATTCCCCAGTATCTGTGGCATCACACATTTTACAATCTGTTTATAGACTACATAAGAAAAAAGAAGAGTAATGACAAAGAAAAAATATGGGAAAACCCACTGCAACCCTACATACCTACCAGTGGCACTACTAGGCGACCAGCAAATTGACATAAACCTTGCAGTTGTCGCTGGCTTACTATCTTCCATTTGCCATTGTAGAAAAAAGTTGATGCCATACTTAAGATTTCACCACATGAAATTAAATGTTCCCCAACTCCCATACACACAAGAGTGCCCGTGTTGTGAATTATTCTCTGTATCTGATTTTCTTTTGAGGAAGCTATTTTTGTAGCAAGTGTAAAACATTTAAAAGCCTGCATTGACTCCTGTGGTGCAGAGTTTTACAGGTGTTTTGACTTGTTTGCCCGTGCACAGATTCCCGGGCTTGGGCATGTGACAGAATTACAGTCTGTGCTTTTCCATGCTTGGAGCCAAGTAGACTGGAAACTCTGGTTTTATTATCACAGACTCACGGCTGTATTCCCACTGTAATTTATCTTGTATGTGTTAATGGACACCTCTCTGATAAAGGTCATTGGGGCTTAGATAAAGCAAAATAAATAAATCTTCAGGCAACAGCATTGGAAGAATTGCACTTATTAACAATATACAAGAGCATTTTCAATCTTTCTAATAATGATAGTTATATACATTGTTTTGATTGCTTATATATAATATATATAAATATATAATATATAATATATATAATATATAAATATATAATATATATATATATTTTTGGTTCTGGGGATCGAACTCTGGACCTTGTACTTGCAAGGCAGGCGGCAGCACCACTGAGCTAAATCCCTGGCCCATCATCAATATTTATTTATTGAGCACCAAATAGACTCTAAGCTCCTTAGGAGCCTGTTCAACTTTTTATGTCCTTCTCAAAGCAGTAAACTATACCAGGCACACACTGAGAGCTCAAATGAATATCTGAATTTCTGAATATCTGAATGTACTGCAACTGCTTTAGGCAGCTTTACATTATTATAGCAAAATACCTGAGATAATCATCTTAAAAAGAGGAAAGGTTTGCTTGGCTCGGTTCTGGAAGTTTCAGTCCATAGTTGGTGGTCCCCACTGATCCTGAAGTGAGGGAGTGCATCAAGATGAGGGTGGTGGAAGAGGAAGCCCTTACACCATGACAGGAAGGAGGAGAGAGAGAGAGAGAGAGAGAGAGAGAGAGAGAGAGAGAGACTGGTATTTCATAAGCCCCTTTGAGGACACAACCTTAATGACAACCCCATTCCCTGCTAGGCCTCACCTCTTAAATGCTTCCATCACCTTCCATTAGCACCAAGATAAGGACCAAGCCTTTAATACACGGGCCTGCAGCAGATACAACAGATTAACAGGTTAACAGAGCTACTGCACAGAGTTTCTTATGATATGCTCCATGGTCCACCAAAGTCCAAAGGATCCATCTGATGAGCATTGAATGAATGAATACAGAATGCAATTCCTTTTATTCTAGACTTCCTTGATTTTCACTATTACATACTTTGGTCTGATTACTGGTAAATAAGTGAGTTTAGTAAAGATTCTAAAATTACATACATATTTTTGTTGGGTTTGTTGAGTATTTCCATTAAGCTAGCTTGCTTGCATGCAACTCCCACCATTGTGTGTCTGTGCCCTGGCAGAGAGCTGGACTCATCACCATACTTGGGAAGTGTCTTTGTTAGCCATGTGTCATGGATTTTGTCTTGAATTGGCCATGCTTTTAAATCGCTACTATCCTTGATTTAACTAATATCTTCAAGTGCTTACTTTTGTAGTCTTGGTTATTATTGATCTGTTTTTAGTTGGAAAGTAGAATTGAGTAAAATACATGGATCACAGGATCTTTTGCCCTGCCTGAGCTACCCCCAATCAAAACATTTGGACAACTATGGCTTGAGGAATGAGTTTTTCATTTGTGAGGTAGAGTGCAAATAGTTTCTTGTTGGATTGAAATACCATTTGTGAATTACTTTGGTTTTTGTATACATTAATGAAGACTCAGGGTTACTCCTGCGATAATGCTATTCTTGTTCACTTTTTTCCCTCCATTCTCTGATATGTACTTAATCCTATCCCACTCTTCGGTCTAGCTGCTTTTACCACCCTCTCCCCATTCTTGTTATAGATCAGATGTCCAAGGCTCAGAGCTGTCAATCATCTTGCCTGAAGCACACAGAGGGCAAAAGGAGTCTCCAGGACACAAATTTGGACCTTTAGTCTTTTTTTTCTTTGGTACTGGGGATCAAACTTAGGACCTTCTGCTTGCCAGGCAGGCACTGTGCCACTGAGCTAAATCCCCTGCCCTGGACCTTTAGTCTTCATACTGAGTGTTCCATTATGTTCTTACATTTTTACAAAATGGGTAGAATTTGGTAATTTGTGAAACCGATTCCATTTGAAATACTACATAAAATAGTAATCCCTGCCTTAATTTTGGTTTCTCAAACAAAATATTTCTATACCTTTTTCTTTCCACTATCTTAGCCCACTGTGCCCTTACATCTTATAAGCAGGGGAACTCACATATTTGTTCCCTGAATAATAATCAACTGAAGTAGTTCTTCCATCTGTGAGTTGAGACAAGTTAATTATAAGAAGTATGCTAGGCATGTAGGGCACATTGATAATCTCAGCAATTGGTAAACTGAGGCTGGAGGATCACTGTAAATTCAAGGCCAGCCTAGGCTATATAGTGAGTTCAAGGCCAGCCTGAACTACATAGCAAGACCTGTCTAAAAACTTGTCTGCATCAAAAGTCATTATCAACAGAGTGGAAGGCCATTCATGAAATGGAGAAAATATTTCCAAATCTTCTATGATAAGGGATTAATAGCCAGCATATATAAAGAACCCTTACAACAATGACAAAACAACCAAACAACCTGATTTTAAAATGGGCAAAGGACTTGTATAAATATTGCTCTAAAAAAAGAAATACAAGTGGCCAATAAGCACATAAAAGATGCTCAACACCACTAAACATTAGGGAAATGCAATTAAAACCACAATGATATACCAACCCATACCCTTTAGAATGATATTAATAACAACAACAAAAGCAACACAAAAAGTAGCGTTGAGGGTGTGAGGAAACTGAAAACTTTTGTGGGTTATTGTTTGGAATGCAGAATGACACAGCTGCTGTGGAAAACAGTTTTGTGGTTTCTCAAAAAGCAAGAGAATTACCATATAATCCAGCAAGCCCATTTCTGGGTATATACCCACGTGAACTGAAAAGCAGCATAATTCACGGTAGCCAAGAGATGAGAGCAACTGAAGTGTATATTAACTAGTGGTGAATAGTTAAACCGCATGTGGTGCATATATACAATGGCATATATCAGCCTTTGAAGGGAAGGGAACTCTGACACCTGCTACAACATGGATGAACCCTGAGGGCTTTATGTTAAGTGAACACATCAGTCATACAAACACATTCTGAGACCACATATGATAACACGTGATTCCACTTATATAAGGCACCTAGAGAGGAGCAATGCACAGGAGAAGAAAGCAGAGCTGTGGTTTCTGGGATCTGCGGGATGAGGAAGTGGGATCCAATTGTCAATGGGTACAGACTTCCTCTTTAGGATGCTGAAAACATTCTGGAGATAGATAGCTGTGAAGGGCAACAATGTGAATAAGCTTAATTCCACCCAACATAAGCTTAACAATGGCAAATTAAAATGGCAAATTTTATGTTTTCTATATATCTACAATAAAAATAAAATAAAGGCGTATTCCAGAAGAGAGAACTTCAGTGAACAAACAGATGTCCCAAACTGAATTGACGTTAGCCAGGAAAATAGAAGGTGAGAAATGATGACTCCGATTCATTAGCAAAACTAGGATTCTTAAATTCAATGAAATACTGTAACTGGGCATTTGCAAGCACGGAACTAAGCTGCATCAGTGTTCGTCTTTCATTCTTTCTGTTTTGGTGATGCTGGGGATCAAACCTGTGGCCTTGAACATGCTAGGCAAGCACTGTGCAACTGAGCGGTGCCTGGAGTCCACTTTCACGTTTCAGAAGACTCTGAGAAGGAGAAGTAACGGATAGTCGGTTGCTGTCTGATGCTTCTTACACTTTTTATTTTTCATCTTCACTGATGGTAGTAAGAAGAAAAGTTGGCTTTTATGTTTAACATAGTAAGAGTCCTGGCATCCATAATCCCAGATGCTTGAGAGGCTGAGGAAGGAGGATCCAAGTTCAAGCCTAGCTTGGGCCACATAGTGAGGCTCTGTCTCAGAATAAAACAAAAAGAGTTGGAGTGTGGCTCAGTAGTAGAGCACTTGCTTATCATGTGCATGGGCCAGAGTTCAATCCCCAGTACCACATACATGCACACATACATGCATGTGTACATACATACATATATATATATATAGAGAGAGAGAGAGTCCTGCCAGTAGTGTAGTTGAAATGCCTAGATTGTTCATTCCCTTCTAATATTCCTAATGTGGTCAACAGGAATTTATTCAAATGTGAGTAGACAGGATGGTGAGTGGTTCTGAGAAGGTTATCCTGTTTGTTCTTCTGGATAGATCCAAGCTCAGCCCCTCCTGTGCTGTCACTGCTTCAGAACAAGGTGACCAGATCACCTGGTCCCTCTCTGGCTTCCAGCAGGGTGTGGCCATTGAGAGGCAGAAGCAGGAGGCCAGCAAGAGCCAGGAGAACAGCGAAGGACTTCCTCCTTCCTCAGGGGCCCCTGTCTTGGAGTGGGGCTCCTCTGTCTTCCCCCACGCAGCTGATAGGGCGGCTCCACTCCATGACTATGCCTCTCATGGCCCCCTGGAAGCGCTGCTGCTTTCCTTTGCCCATTCAAGCCCATGGAGGCGACAGCTCTCCCCTGTTGCTGGTTGCAGCCTGCTCTATGATCTCCTGTTGGTTTCCTTGCTTCATTGATTTCTTTAACTACAACCAAGCCCTTTCATTGTTCTTTCTCCAATCAACCTTCGGGCATGCTGTTCATTTCCTTCCAGATCTCTGACTGCCACAGCCACTCATTGCCGCCACGCACAGACACTCTGATGACCCCCTTCCCTAACTAACAGGACTGTGCCCAGAGAGAAGCTAACAGGCCAGGTGGTGATGGACGGCTTGTTGTCTGTCTCTCCTAAATTCACCTATCATATGTAAATCATCCAGCACAGTTCCTGACTCTCAGTAAGCTTTCAATAATAGTTCTTTTCATGTTGTCATTTTAAGAGCCACAAAATGACGTCTGTTGCCTCTATTTGCTCACTAAAGAGATTAACTCTATTTAGCTGCTGATATTTTATTTCATTCTTATTAGGGCTTAACATAGGCCATGCCATTTAGTGGCTTGATCTCATTGAGTCATAGCTTGGAACAGTCGTTATGAAGTAAGTACCATAAAGTTAATATCTTGATCTTACAGATGGGGATACCAAAGCTCAGGGAGGATAAGTGATTTGCCCAGGATCACACAGAGAGTGAGTAATGAAGCCAAGCTTTGGAATCAGGCTGCTGCCTCCGGAACCTGTGTTATGAAGATATCCGCAGCCTGCAAGGTAAGACAGACAGGGCCTCTCTCATCTCAGAACTGGAAACTGCCATTAGATGAGTAATTACAAGTGTGATGCTTTACCGGGCAGGCTTACTCGAGTCCAGAGAAAGTGACATTGAAGCTGACAACTGAGGGAATGAACCAGACACAGCGATGGTGGTTGGGCCTCCCACCTGCAGATTTGGGAGAAAATCAAGGTGGGGCGATGTACAGTCATAGATTCCCCCCAGCAGCTCCTAGCATCTTGCAATAAAGATTTAATTTCTTGCCTCTCAGGACTGCTCCTAGCATAAATCTCACTTAATAACCATTGGTAAATCCAAGTCTTCACAGGGCCATGTAAGGTCATAGAACCACAGTCTCCTCTTAGTTATCTGTAAGGGACACCCATTCATTGCAATGGAAGGGACAAGTGTTGACTTGAGGGAGAATTTGGTCGAAGGGCTATTGCACAGCAATTAATGACAATTCCAGCACCTTCAAATGCACATTTAGTACCCATGCTTATAGTTTAGGAAGATTACGTGCCCCTCGTATTAGAGGCTGTGGAGCCAGAGCCACCTCTCCCTGCAGCTGTGTGATCTTGGCCTGCAGTCCCAGTCTTTTTCTGCCTCCCGCCAGGGTATCATTACTTTTTGACACCCAGTCTTGCAGGTTTAAAAAGAAGGCCTGCAACTCAGGGGATTTCCTTAAAGATGGCGTTCCTTTCAGAATTAAATTGCAGGAGAACACCACTGCAGAATATTGCTCGCAGAAGATCTCTGCAGAATGGAAACCTTGTCGGCCACAGAGTTTCAGCTGGGGTCTGTCTGCTGCTGACCCTGGGATCCGCTCTGGCCTGCAAGTCCATTTTGTGTTTGCTTAGCATCTTGTCAGGAAGGAAACGTTGTCTCCTGCTTAGGCTGTGGTTTGGCATCTGGGACTCATCTGCAGCCCTCTGCATGTTACAAAGCATTTCAGACAGGGTAAGTATGTGGACGTTTCATATCTGGAAACTGTGGGCAGGTATGTTGCAAAACAAACGCCTTTTAAGCAACTTTCTAATAACGCTTTTATCTACCTCATACTTCAATTGCTTTCTTTCTCCTCTGCCTTTCTTCTCTGTCTCTCCCCCCAGATTGTTGTAATAAGATCTATTAAATAGAGAGTTTGGAAACTGAAGTTGTGGGTGCAGTTCTGTTCTTTGTACCAACAAAGATAAGTGAGTGAGTTTCTCTTGTGCCTCATTTCTTCTTTTGCCCCATGGATATTTGTTGAAAACCTACCATGAGCACTGTATTTCTTGGGATTGAGAGGTGAAGAAGACAAACACAATCCCTGGTCTTGTGGAGCTGACATTTCAGGAGGAAAATGAGAAGCCACCAGAGAGACAGGAACCCAACCTTGTGATGTGAAGTCAGTCACATTTGCTGTGAGCCTGTGGTTTCTTTGTCTATAAAATCAGTACAGAATTATACATGGTATCCTTCCCAGACATTAAGGCACAATTTAAAATGCAGCATATACAAAGAATCTGGAACAGCCAAAATGACTTTTAAGAAGAAATAGTTAGAAGACTCACACTATCTGATTTTAGGACATGCTATAAAAGCTATAATAATCAAGACAATGTGGCAGAGGTTTAGGATAGACATATGGATTAATGCAACAGAGTTGAGAATCTAGAAATAGACTCACATTTACATGGTAGGTTGAATTTTGATAAACTGCCAACAGAGGGGAAAGGATGGTCTTTAATAAATCATACTGGAGTAATTTTGTATATACCTTAAGAATGTACCCTGCTGGGCCTGGTGGCACATGCCTATAATCCCATCACTTGGGAGGCTGAGACAGGAGCATTGCTGTGAGTTCAAGGCCAGCCTGGAGTACTAGCAAGTTCAAGGCCAGCCCAAAGTACATAGTGAGACCCTGTCTCAAAAAACCAAAACAAACAAAACCTTCCTGGCCATAGTGGCACACATCTATAATCCTAGCACTTGTGGGGCTGAGGTAGGAGGATCACAGAAAATTTGAGGCCAGCCTGAGCTATATAGTAAGTTCAAGGCCAGCTTGAAATAAATAGCAAGAGGCTATCAGAAAAAAAGAAAAAAAATTCTAATAAAACTAGATAAAGATAAGAACATTAGCTTACCAAAAATTTAATTAAGAAAACAAAAAGGTAAGCAAATTAAGAGAAAATAATTGTAAGACACATATCTGACAAAGGACTTATATTTGAATACATAAAACTTCTTTCACTGCAATAACAAGAAAATCCAATAATAAAGAGAATAATATTTGAATAAATATTACACAGGGAAATATATGAATAGTCAAAAAGCACATAAATAGATGCTCAGCATTATTGGGAACAAAAGAAATGCTACTCAGTAGTACATCCACAATGAGATACTATAAGGGCCACACTAGAATAGCTAAGATTAAAAAGACTAACAATAACAAGTGTTGGTGAGGCTATGGAGCAACTGGAAATCTCAAATGTTGCTTGTCAGATAGGGAAGAAAATTACTTTTTGAAAAATGAAGCTTCTTAATATATTAAATATACCATATGATCCAGTAGTTCTAATCTTAGGTATTACTCAAGAAAAAGGAAAATACATATCCACTGAAAGACTTATATGAATATTTATACTTATATATTAATTGTATAGTTATATATGTTAATTATATATATATCTTATATTTTAAAATAGTACCATACTGGAAGTGACCCAAATGCCCTTCAACTAATGTATAAACAAAAAGAAACTGGTGAGTGATGAATGTTAACTAAAAGGAATGGAGTACAGATGTGACATCATAGGTCAGTCTCAGAAGCATCATAGTCAGTGAAGGAAGCCGGAAATGAAATACTTTATACAGTACTATCGTACTGCACTCCATTGCTGTGAAACTTTAGGTGAAAGACTTTTTAAAAGCAAAACCATAGGGAAAACAAGCATCTGTAATTTCTGGGAATTTGTGGTAGGGTTGGAAACCGGCTGCAAAGGAGCCCAAGAAAAATTTGAAGGTGATGGGAGAGTTCCAGAATATGACTGCAGCAGTGGTTGTATGACTATACCCATGGACAAAAACTCATTCAGACCTCACACTGGGGATTTTCTTTTTTTTCCAGTATTGGAGATTGGCACTAAGAACTATACCTTTAGCCCTTTTAAAATTTTATTTTGAGCCAAAGTCTCACTAAATTGCTCAGGCTGAATTAGGCTAATTTTATTGTCTATATATTATACCTCAATAAAACTATAAAAATGTTAATCTAGAATAAATGTTCTTTGTTTTTGTTGTTTTGGGGTTATGTGTATTTAGTGTGTATTTTGTTTATTTTTTAGTAGTGGGGATTGAACTCAGGTCCTTCACCCTAAACTACATCTCCAGCCCTTTTAATTTTTTATTTTGAAGTTGGGCGTGGCATGCTGGCACGTGCCTGTAATTCAAGCACTTGGGAGCCTGAGGCAGGAGGATTGCCATGAGTTTGAGGGCAGCCTGAACTACATGGTGAGACCCTGTCTCAAAAAAAAGAAAAAAAAGCAAATGTATAAAGCAATACTTCAGCAATTGTGGAGGAAAAAGGAGAAATTAATAAGCAATCAGAGAAGTTTTGAGGCTCACCCAGGAAAAATTTCTTTTTCTTTTCTTTTCTTTTTTTTTTTAAAGGGGAAAAGATTTTTTTAGCTCACAGTTTGTAGAGGTTTCAGTCCATAATCAGCTGGCTCCAAGGCAGAATGGTAGAGGTGCAACAGTTTATGGAGGAAGATGACAGAAGCAATGAGGGCCACCCAGGAAAAATTTCCACTCCCCACAGAACCCCAGAAATCCCAGGCCATGTGGCACTGGACTTGGGACACCCTGTCTGGAAACACAGAAGTGTCAGGCACCAGAAATAGGTTTCTTATCTTCCACACAGCACAGAGGCAACAGGCCATGGCTTCATTGCTTTATCTGGTGGGATAAACACCGCAGGGCTTCTCCTCATCTGCTCCCCGGAGGCCTCGAGGCGAGAAGGTGGACAGTGTGGATCTGGATGTGTCCTGTTCGCTGTGGAATCTCCACAGCCCTCCAGGCCCTCGCCCCGCCCCTCCCTGGACTCTCCTGCTGTCTGGCGTCCTGTGAGGGATCTGGCACTCACTGCACGCTCCATGCTCCTGTGCTGCTGGCGTCCGAGCTGCGGTGAGCCCTGGCTGGCTTCTAGTAGGAGCCCCCTGAGCCCGAGCTTAGCTCTCTCCCTGTTGGTCTACTGCAGGCTCCGGTCTCAACGTCCTTCCCTCTCAGCATCTCTTAGATACGACCATTCCTCATGTGCCCCCGAGGAACATGGCTTTCCCCCAAAACTCTCCTCATCTGTACAAGCATCTAGACACTCAACCATGGATTCCTGCAGAAATTATTAGAATCCAAGAAGATTTTACAGAAAATCTAGAACCTTGCTTTCCAAAATGTGTTTCTCAGGAGTGCAAGGTGTAAATAGGTCCTAGTGGAAAAGAGATCTCATTACTAGATGCATTCAGAAAAGGCCAGTTAGCTCAGTTACTGTGTACTGTACACTTCCGGAAAGTGCAGTTCGTACACTTTGGTGACAAGCATCGTACACGGGGCAGGACTCCTGAAGCGTGGGGACACAATCCATGAGCCATCCTAGGTCAGAGAACCATCCTCTTCTTTCCGGTCAGAGAGCAGAAAAAGAAACACGTCAAATAGAAGTATCCTGCAGCACGTTGTGGATGAGGTAGGAGGATCGCAAGTTAGAGCTCAGCCTGGGCAACTTACCGATTGAATGAGACCCTACAATAAAAAATACAGAAAAGGGCCGGGGATTTAGCTCAGTGGTGCCACACCTGCCTCGCAAGTGCAAGGTCCTGAGTTCGATCCCTGGTACTGCAAACAAAACAAAACAAAACAAAAAACAGAAAAAAACCTAGGTATATACCTCAGTGGACAGGCCCTGGGTTCGATTCCCCATACCACCATCAGCCAAACAAAAAAAAATCCTATTCATCATATCTTTTAACTACATATATAATTTTAAAAGTTCTAGTAATCACATTTTAAAAACTGAAAAGAAATGGAGACTTAATTTTTCAATAAAAATTTTTTATTCATTTATTTATTTGTTTATAAATGGTTCTAGGTTTTTGTTTATTTTTCCATTTTTTTTTGAGGTGAAGTCTTACTATGGAGCCCAGGCTGGCCTCAGACTTGCTGTGATCCTCCTGCATCAGCTTCCCAAGTGCTGGGATTACAGGTGTGTGCCACCACCCTGGGCTTATGCTCTAGTTTTTAGAACAGTTTTAGTTTCACAGAAAAATTAAGCAGAGGTACTAAGTACCCACATAGACCCTCTGCCCTAAACATGCCTAGCCTCTCTCACTGTTTTAATAACATATTTTATGTAACCCAATATATAAACCATTAATTTTAATGTGAATATAAACACTCTGAAGGGGATACTTTGCATCTTTTTCTGTACAGTGCCTTGGTTTTCACATCTGAAGATGTGGCCCTAGCCACACCGCACATGCTTGTTGCCACTTGTGGTACTGGTGACTGTGGCCGAGAGGAGCAATGTTTAGGAGACACGCGTCCAGCTGTGTTGTCCTCTGGTCATACAGAGAGGCTTGCAGAGCCCTGAGAGTCTGGAGTGACCTTCCTGAGTTACAGACCCAATTATGTCAGGCTGAGAGCAGCAAACAAGTTTCTGGAGCCTCGCTGGGCTGTTTTTCCACAACGCCGCAACTCTTTGTAGGAAGAATTCCAACTTCCTGCTTTGTCCTGGTGGAAGCTGGGGCTTTGTCCAGGGACAGAGAGGGCTGGGTTTGCAGGGACCCTCCACAGCCTTTCCTGCTGTATACCACCTTGGGGTCTGTGTGGTATCCAGACCGTGTTTTGAGTCACATCCATGGTGCCATGGTACATGGGGACCCCTAACCATGCAGTTGTGATGGGGCTTGGGCACTTCTGCCCTGGAATGAGGAGGATGAAGGAGTCTCCTGGTCACCATCTGTTCAGCAGACACTTGCCGAACATCCACCATGTGCCAGCCCCTGTTCTTGGTGTTCTTGATCTCTGGAGCATAGATTCTAGTGCTAGGAGACAGCCAGTACTCGAATTCCCTAAATAATGTAGCATTTGCAAATTTCCCATGCAAGCCTGACCTCCACTAACCAAGTCTAGAAGGCTTATCCTATCGAATACAATGAAAATACGATGTAAATAGCTATGTAAATTGTTATACTGCACTGTTTTGGGAATAATGACCAGAAAAGTGTTCATACATGTTCAGTAGAGGGATTTTTTAAAAAGAAGACTTCCATCTGTAGTTGGTTGAATTTGCAGATGTCAAATATGTGAATGCAGAGAGCCAATTGTATATATTTATGTATCTGTATAAACACACTGCTATGTTGCTTATTTATTATTGTGTGTTTCAATATCTTTAACACTTGAGCATGTGGTTCCTCTTAAGTAAAATGGGAGTGTTCTTTTTTTCATTAAGTTTATTGGTACATTTTAGGTGTACAATACAGTTACTTTCATCATTGGGATCTTGTACCATTACATGAGTATCTTGGTTCTTATTTTTTCCCCATTCCCCTGCCCGCCCTTCACCCCCTCCACCCTTCCCTATTTACAAAGACTTTTTAACTTTTTTTCCTTTTCTCATATTTTTCCTTTCCCTTCTTTCCTTTCCCCTGCCCCTCCTACTTCCCCTGCTCCTTCAGACCTTTTCTTCCTATTTTACATTATCAATTATACATTTTGATCCTTATTTACACTTCAGTTTCTCACACTAGAGAAACTATTCAGTATTTACACACTTGTGTCCTATTAATTCACTTAAGAGTATCTCCTCAATGTGCATCCATTTAGCTATAAATGTCTCTAATTTCTCATTTTTATGGCTGAGGAGCACTCCATTTTATTTTTTTAAAAAAACATCACATCTTCTTTATCCAGTTTCCAATTGATGGGCACTTGGGCTGTTTCCAAGCTTTAGCTATTACAAACTGCGCTGCTATGAACATGGGTGCACATATATCACTGTGGTATGATTCTTTTAATTCTTTGGGGAAGATACCCAGCAGGGGAATAGCTGGGTCAAATGGGACCTCTAGCCCTAGTTCTTTGAGGAATCTCCATGCTGATTTCCACAGTGGTTGCACCAGTCTGCACTCCAAGTGGGAATATTTATTAAGAACTAAAGCACATGCTGGACAAAACAAAATAAATAAAGCATGCTCGCTAGGCACAGTGCTGAGATCCTGAGGTGGGCTTAACTAGGTACAGACAGAGAGGGTCTCTACTCTCTGCATACTCATTTGCCAAATCTCTTCAGTTAAGAAGTGTTGGGAGTAAAAATTATCATAGTGAACTGGCCATTCATTAAAATCAATCTCCGATCAAGTGTCTCTTAATATCTTCCTCTCGCCAGCCAGTTAGCCAGTTTCTCTGTTGGTCATAGCCTCACTGATGATCAGTTGTGTACAGCACAAGATTACACAATGAAAATACAAAGCAGGTGGATTGCTAAGGGGAAAAGCACAATTTGCCAACATTTAGGATTTCACGGCACTGATGAACATGACACAGGACAGCGATTAGAATCATGTGCAAAGCCTTCGGCAATGAGGATTTGACATGATCCAACCTGTTCATAAGGGAAGAACCACGATGGGAACAATGATGAAAGCTTCAAAAGGGAGAATTTGACATAAAGGAATAGGAGAGTGCTGGCCAACTTGATTAAGCCTTGGAATAGTTTAAAAATATATATATCATATTAAAATATAGTCAAGTACAATTAAAAGGTTGATATGCAGTACTATCACAATTTTGTTTGAAAATTTTAACAAAAATCTAAGTAATTATTTGTTCTTTTTCCCCCAGAAAATAACCACACAGTTGAAACATTACTAACTTTGATTAAATGCATCATCATTTTATAATTTGTGTAATGTTTGGTTCATTTTTCAAGAAACTGTCCTAATGACACCTATGTTTTCGATGACATTTTGGTGCATTCATTTTTAAGTGGGTACTGATTATCTTTGAGTGGCAGGAATACCCTGTAGGTGCTAGTAGTGTCTATTTTTCAAGTGAAGAAACCGAGACATGAAGAACTTCAGTAATCTGCTCAAGGTTGAAGAGGTTGTAGGAGGTGGTGGCTGCTGGCAATTTGAGTCCAGACCCCCTCTCCAGTGCACAACACTGCCTCCTAGAGGGCTCAGATTCCTTGATTGCTGATAAACCTCAAAACCAAAAGTCTTGCTTAGGAAGATGTCTACTGGCCACTTCTTGTAGCTCCCACAGGAATGATTCTACATTAAATATTTCAGCGCAGGGTGGTTTTGAGCAGTAAATGAACACATGGTCTATTGTCTGGCCATCATATTTTATACTGTCTAAAAGTTTTGAAGTCTAAAGCCCACAACCGCTAGTTAAAGTTTATTATCACTGTGTTTCTCAACTTCTTCTGCAGGAGCTATCAGGGAAGTTAAATACGTCTGTTATAAATGTTGAGTATTTAATTGCTTTATCTTATAGTTCAGCCAGAAGGCAGACAAAAAAAAAAATCATCCAGCTTACAATGACATACTGTCTTTGTACGTCATTCAAGCAGAGAAAAGATAATGGTCATGTATGATTTTAGGCAAGACTGCTGATTTGCCGTCTCTCCAGGAAATTGTAGTGTTTCCAAAGACAATATTCCTAGTCAAAATAAAGTAGGCCTGAAGCAAAAGTGATGACCACAGTCAAAGGTAATGACACCATGTGTTTGGTTGGAAACAACTGGAAGACAATGAATGTATCCTTGCAGACAGTCCACCCTATAATTCTTCTTTGTTCTCAGGTCCCAGGTCCCTGTCACCAGTGGGACTGAAAAAAATATAGTCTTTTTTTCCCTTTTAGAATTTTGTATTTGTAGATAGGGCAGAAAAATCATTCATGATGATGAAGTGGAGTCTTAAGCTTTAAAGGAAGTGTGGCCCTTTGCTTAGTTTCAAGTTTTCAAAGAATGCAAGGCAATCCTATAACATTCTCTGGGAAACAGAAAGGGGATGTGCCATTCACTGGTAGCTAGGGCCAAGCCAGCTGGACAGAGGAGAAGGAGAGAGAGGCTTTTTTAGTGAATTTGAGGGCTATCAATGTCAATCTCCTTCTGGGGACACACCCAAAAGAACTGTAGACAAAGACTCAGGGATATTTATACACCCATGTGCATGGCACTAGTACTATTCGAGATAGCCAAAAGGTGGACTTGCTCCATGTGTCCACTAATGGATGAATGGAGAAATAGTGTGGCACATATATGCCGTGCAATATTCGCGAATTCTTTCTGACCCATGCTACCACATGGATGGATCTCGAGCACATCACGTGACAAGTGAAATAAGCCAATTACAAAACGATAAATATGATTTCACCTTTATAAGATGACCAGAGTGGTCAAATTCATAAAGACAAAAAGTAGGATGCTGATTTCCAAGGGTGGGAGGAGGCAGAGAAATGAGGAACTCCTGTTCAATGAGTACAGGGCTTCCA
This sequence comes from Heterocephalus glaber, assembly GCF_053883595.1. Classification (NCBI taxonomy): domain Eukaryota; kingdom Metazoa; phylum Chordata; class Mammalia; order Rodentia; family Bathyergidae; genus Heterocephalus; species Heterocephalus glaber. The sequence continues at coordinate 11,803,591 of NW_028258357.1, read as the reverse complement.
TGTGGGAAGATGGGGAACATTCTGGGATAAGTGGTGGTGATGATTGTGTAACTTGAATGTACTCAATACCATTGAGCTATACAATTTAAATGATTAAAGCAGAAAATCTAAGGCTATTAAAAAAGATTAGTGGGACAAAGCCTGGAGAGGACAATGCTATCAAAGGTGGTAGTGGTGAAGGAGCGAAACAAATAAGGTTCTAAATAAGATTTCCCACCGATGTTATGGTATAAAAATGATAAAAGGGAACTCTTGTCAAGTGATAATTTATCATGTGCTTATGAACTGCCAAGGATTAAGTTAAGGGTTTTATGGGCATTGATTCATTTACTCTTCACAGTAACCATATGAAGTTGGATACTACTGTTACACACTTTGGAGATTTAGCAAGATTAACCATTTGCTTGAGGCGCAGAGCCAGCGGCTGCCAAGAGAGCCGAGAGGTGAAGCCATGGTGCCTGATGAGCCTGGTGGTTCTTGAATGTGAGTGAGTGTGCCTCCAAGTCCCTGGGGAGGCCTGTTAAACTGCAGATTACTGGGCCCATTCCACAGATCCTGAGTCCGTGGGGACGGGCCAGGGTCCACGGATTTGCTCATCTACCAAGTTCCCGGTGATGCCCATGTAGCTAGTTAGGAGCACACTTGGAGAATTAGTGAACTCGCCTACATTCTTAACCTCTGCAAGGTAGCAGGAGAAGGGCTTGCTCTAAGAGGATCCTGGGGGATGACACACGGTAGCTCGAGGTGCTGAGAAGAGCTACAACGGGTGCAGACAGGATGGCCAAGTTTGCTACCCTTTTCCAGCAGTGCAGCCCTGTTTGCTGTGACGGCACAGGGATAGGTGCTAATCTCCATCAGCCAGTTGCAAGCAGACGTCTGTTTCCCTGGAAGTAATAAAGACTTACAGTATCAGCTTCTCTATCAAATATTCCATGATCCCTTCAAGTGGAGTATGAAATCCCATTAAAAGCTGATTGGCTGGACCTCACAACTCAGACTGCCTTTAAACTCAGTGTTACACAGGTTAGCATTTAATTATTCTTTAATTGATTTATGTGTTTTGTTTTTCTTCTGCAGCTAGTTTAAAAGCTTTTTGGGGTCAAGGACAGTGGCTTGTGTTTATGCGGGCCTTCTAATGTAAGCATGACAGTCTTAGACTAGATGAATAATCAGTACCTATTGAAAAAAAGTGTTCAGTGAGTTAGAGATTCCCATAATGTCAGTATTAATGAGAACAAGTAGGCATATAATGGAAATACTTCAGAGGACGTAAACGTTGGCCGGCTGCTGGCAGTCCTGCATGTGTCCAGACAGTGATGTAGACAGAAGAGCCTGTGGCTCAATATTCCTCACTGATAGCCACCCAGTCCAAGAAAGCGGCAAGGGGATGGCTGTGCCCTGAGGTTGTGCAGTACACACCTTGCCCCACCCTCACTGGTGCCCATGTATATTGGGTGGATCACACGGGCACACTGCTTCCTTCCAAAGCAGATGGTGGACCTTACAAATATCAGTTCTAACAGCTCTCCCATAACATCTGGTGTAAATTTCTATAACTGTACTTTCACAATATTCTGTAACTTTCTGATCTCTGTTCTTTTTTCCCCATTATATTTATTAATGGGTGCCTTAAGGGTAATAACCCTGTCTTATCTTTGTATCCCTAGTGTGAATAGGGAAGTATACTGAATGTAATAGTTTCTCCAGCTAAATATTTGTTCTAGGAACTAATATGATTTGAATGTGTCCCACAAACGTTCATGAGTTGGAAGCCTGGTCCTTGATGTGATGCTGTTGAGGGGTGGTGTGCCTTTAAGAGGTGGGGCCCAGTGGAAAGACAAAAGACTGATCCCATTTCCTTGCTCTGGCTTCCTTCTGGCCATGTGATCTCTCCCCATCACATACTTCCTGCCATGGTAACATGAGGTCCTCACTGGATGCCAAAGCCTTGCCTGTGAACTTCTGAAAATGTGAACTAAACCATTTTCTTCATAAAGTTAGCCTGCTTCTGGTATTTTGTTATAACAAAAATATGGATTAATACAGTGAAGGAAAGATAAGTAGTCATTGTCATATTGTTTGATGGTGGGACCTAGTAAAATGCTTTGAAATTGCTTGGAAAAGTAGCAAGGCAACAGGTAAATTCAAGGGAGAAAATGTTAATGGTACCATCTGAGTTTCAATATCTTACCTTTGCAGAGTCCTACAATGAGTTTTCTTAACATTCCCACCTACAATCCACAACAGCATTTGGGTGGAAAATTACTTTTGTCCACATTTCATTTATTGCATACTCACTTTCAGTATCATTTTCTTTGACAATTAGTCAAATCAGGACCACTTTGCCCCTAAATAGTCTTGCTACTCCTGAAAGCCTTTGTGAAGACATACCATTTGCGAAATTACTGTAGGAATGTAATAAAGCCCATATGTGCTTTATTCTCTAACACCTTTGTTGGGGTGGGGGGTGTTACTGGGGATTGAACCAAGACCTTTGCACTGACCTACATCCCTAGTCCTTTTTTATTTTTTTAAATTTGAGACAGGGTCTTCCTAAGTTGCCCTGGCTGGTCTCAAACTTGCAGTCCTCCCGCCTCAGCCTCCTAGAGTGCTGAGATTACAGGTGTGCACTACCACACCCAGCTTCTTCTAATATCCCTTGGCTCTTTGTTAACCATCAGGTAATGTCACAAAGTGTTTTCCCTGTCCCGGTATATGGCAGGATCATGTTCCCCATCCTTCTTAAAGTGAAGTGAGCCAGGTGACTTGCTTTGGTCGGTGAGTACAGGGAGATGTGTATCATTTTCTAATGAAGTTTAAAGAGCCAACATGCAATATCCTACCTTATCTTTCCTATTGCACTGTACTGGGTCAAACAGAAGCCTCCATCAGCCTGAGGGTTCTGAGTAATTTCCATGAGTAATATGTTCACCTTTCTTATTGATGGGAAGTCAAAATGATCAAAGGAAATGCTTCTTTGAAGTGCTTTCGTGAAATAACTGGCTAGACGCATATATTTCAATTTCCTCCCTTTTATTTGAAGACTTACTTTATGACCCATTATAATCCATGTGAGCAGTGTAGTTTCAAAGGCCTCTGCAGGATCAGCAGTCCTTCCCTGTGTAAACACAGGTCTACTGTGTCTTTGATTAGTGCCCTTCACAGCCGTCAGTCTCCGTCAATGTCAGGGACCTTAGGCTCACAGAATCATGAGCTCTGCTCAAAATAAATTCATTTACTCCTTGACTTTAAGAGCTATCTGAAAGTTGTCTGTGCTCCCTAGACCACCCTAATTTTCACCTCTCTTTTGCCCTTGGCCAGTCCACATCAACTCCCTCTGAGGTCCTTTATTTGTCCCTTTTGGGGCTCTGCTGTGATGGATTCCCTACCATGTGGGTCACTGGCTAACTGCTGGACTTTGTAGCTATTGATCCTACCTTGTTCCCCTGGGCTCTGGGCCAGGGCTGACTGTGGACAAACTATTAAGTGAGTTACTTCTGTTTTTAAATTTGGACTTCCCTCTTCACACTTGGGTGACAACTTGGGTGAATCTTTCACTACTAGTTGTGTGACCTTGAGGAGATAAATTTCTACATCTTAGCTTCCTGAACTCTTAAATACTGGTTCCATCAAAAGATATGGCTGTGAGGGTTAAATAATAGAGCACCTAGAAACCCTTGTACATTGTAATTGCTCAATATATCCTGACATTTATGAGTCGTGTTAGCTTTAGTATTAAAAGATGCTAATAATGTGTGCCAAGGGGTAGCTGTGCACCCACCGGACTGTGAGGAGCCGGGTGTGCAGGAGGAGCCTGGATTGTGTAGGGAAGTGGCCTGTGCAAATTGCACACACCTCAGCATGGCTCCCTGCAATCTACTCACCTACACATAGAGAACAACTCTTCAGAAAGAGGAAACACTCCGTTTCTCTGTGAAAACAACATTTAAAAAGGATACCAGCTGCTGCTGGTGAGGCAAATAAAGGCAAAGTTAGTGAGGAGCTCTTGTGCATGAAAGCCTCAGGCTCTGGAATAAATAAATGGAGGAGTGGAAGGTTAAACTGGGTAGTGCCCGAGACTGATGGAGGGCAGAGTCCACCACACACATTATACAGAGGAATGAAAATGTGGTTGGTGAAATGTAGAGAGTGCTGAACATTTACCAAAGAGCTGGCATGAAAACTGCTCATCAAGTGAGCCATAAAACTGTGGGGAGAGATGGACATATATGAGTAGTGTCAGGTGTATGCAGGAAGCATGAGTCTTGATGGCATGGAGATGTGGAGAAGGTGAGGGGCCTCTCTGAATGGTGCCTTTGCCGTGGGAAAAGAACTTGACATACAGGTAGGTGAGGCACGACAAGAAATTAAATGCAAAGTGTATAATATGATCTTGTCATTAAATGAATGTATAATATGATCTTGTCATTGTGCTGATTAGTATTTTTCTGATTCTAGTGTTGCACACCTTTCCTTGTGCTATACTGGCTATCATCTTCTTGTGTCTACTTTTAATTGGGTTGTCTATTAATGAGCTGTAAGAGTTCTTTATATATTCTGGTCATAGGTTATATGCATTGTAAATACATTCTGGTTAAGGACTACTTTTCATTTTCGTAACGATGTCTTTTAAAGTTGTAAATTTTGATGGAATCTCATTTATCAATTTTTTTCTTTCATACATCATATTTTTTGTATCCTAGGAAATTCTTGCCTACCCTAAATTCATGAACATTTTCCCTTATAATTTTTTCTTAAAGTTTTATGGTTTTAGTCCTTCATATTTAGGTTCATAGATCCTTTCAAGTTATTTTTATGTATGGAAATAAAGGGTTGAGGTTAATTTTTTATGTACGGATACCAGGTGTTCTAGTGCCATTTGCTGAAAACACTGTCTTTTCCTCTGCTCTTGAATTGAGTTTATATTCTATAAAATGTTAATGTTAAATAATCTTTCAAAACTCAGTGGATCATATATGTGTGGTACTATTTCTAGATTCTCTGTTTTATTCCAATGATCTATATGTCTTTCCTTACACCAACACTGCCTTGATTACTGTAGCTTTAGAGGAAGTCTTAAAATTAGGTACTAAATGTCTTCCAACACTGTTTTTTTTTTCTTTTTACTTTTCCAGGTCCTTTGTATTCCTACATAACTTTTAAATTTCAATATCCAATTCTTCATTTATAGCAAGTATATATAGACCTGAATTTATATATATATACCTTGTGTTTTCTAATCCTGCTAAATTCAAATACAAGTTCTAGGGGCTCCTAGAGATTTCTTAGTATTTTCTCTGTAGATGATCATTTCATCTACATATAAAGATTTTACTTCTACCTTGCCAAACCTATGCTATTTGTTTCTTTTTATTGCCAGACTATTTTGGTTTGGGCCTATGTTTCAAAGTTTAATGGACAGATGAAGAGTAGGCATATCTGCCCTTGTTCCCTACCTTAGGGAGAAAGCATTGTATCGTCTCCATTCATATAAGGCATTCTCACTGGAAGTATGGAGTACATGTCTTTAATCTGTTGAGAAAGTTCTGTTCTACTTCTGGTCTCCTGATAGCTTTTACCACAAACAGCTGTAGAATTTAGTCCAGTACTTTTTCTCCAACTAGTGACAGGATCATATGGCTTTGTCCTTTCCTCTGTTAAAATGATAACTTTTGGGGGTGGATCTTCCAATGCTGAACCAACACTGCCATCCCTATAATAAAACCACTTTCGACATACTGCCAGATCTGACTTCTAATAGTTTTGTTAAACAAATTTTTATCTATGTTCATACATTTTTTCTATTATCTTTATCCAGTTTTAGTATTAGCACAATGTTGATTTCCTAAAATGAGGGGAGAAGTCTTCCTTCTTTTTTCTGCTTCAAATGTTTGATATAATTTATCAGTTAAAATGTATATGAGCCTGTTGTTGTCAATAGGTAGGTTTTCAAGGTAGGAATATACTTTCTTTAATAGGTGCTATTCAAATTTTATATTTCTTCCAGAGGTAGTTTCATTAATTTGTCTTCCAAGGTACTTCATAGAAGTTGTCAAATTTATTCAAAACAGATTTTTGTAATATGCTTTCTATATCCTTTTAAATTCTTTAAAATCTGTGGTAATGTCTCCTAGACCTTGATATTTTAATTTAAAAATGTATAATTGATATTGTGAAATAGGAAGAAAAGGCCTAAAGGAGCAGGGGAAGTGGGAGGGATAGGGGAAAGGAAAGAAGGGAAAAGAAAAAATACGAGAAAAGGAAAAAAATGGAAACAAAGTCTTTGCAAATAGGGAAGGGTGGAGGGGGTGAAGGGAGGGCAGGGGAAGGGGGAAAAAATAAGAGCCAAGATACTCATGTAAAGGTACAAGATCCCAATGATGAATGTAACTGTATTTTATACCTAAAATGTACCAATAAACTTAATTTAAAAAAAGAAAAAGAAAATTTCTTAGCTTTGCTTAATTTTTAGGTTAGAGTGTGTGAGTGTGGTGAAAATATGAAATATCTAACCCTCAGTTTTTGGTTTTTTGCCAAATGCTGCTGCTATAAGTCCTTAGGCACACCCTTAAGTTTCTAGGCTGGGGAGAGGTGAATGGAAACAGGCTGGGAGGTGGACCCAGGGACCTCCACCCCTGGCTTCACACCCTCCTGTGACCCCTTGACCAGAGTACAGTCAGGACCTGGCACTGGCTTCTAACTATGGGAACAAGGCAAGGCAAGGGGGTGTAACTCCCATGGCGATGTTAGGTCACATAAGGCTCTTCCTAGCTGACTCATTATGAGGTCTCTGAGGCGCCAGCAGATTTAGAAGTGAGTTGCTATGAATCCTATAATAGCAAGGAAATAAATTCAACAACATGAGGGGTTTGGAGGCAGATCCTTCCCCCACCAGCCCTCTGATGGGAACTCAGCCTTGATTGGCAGCCTGCTGAGGCCAGAAGGAGAGAATCCACCACTCTGTGTCCGGAGCCCTGACGCCCCAAAACGGTGAGATCATCAGTGTGTGGTGTTTTAAACTGCTAAGTTTGTGAAAACTTGTTACACAGCACAGAAAATAAATACACAGCCCATTATTTGACAAACAGAACCAATCCTGCCGTTTGATGATTAGATGGGCTCGTGGGGTTCAGGGAACCATCCAAAAGCCGTTCTTGGGCTTTTTCTATGGGTGGAAATCAGCCCGTGAGGATTCTTCTCTTCGGTGGGTAACAGGGAAGCCTTTTTTGTTCTCAGCCAGGCCCCCCCTCCCCACTGTCCTCCGGGGTCCTCATTCTCAAGCTCTAGTAGAGCCCAGCAGTGTCTTAGTGTCTTGGGGTTCCTACTAAAAAAATACCATAAACCAAGTGACTTACAGGCAAGCAGTGATGTGTTCTTCATGGTTCTGGAGTCTGGGAAGCTCAAGATCAGGACACCAGCGAATCCAGTGTCTGGTGAGGACTGGCTTCCTCGGGGACAGCTGTCTTCTCCTTCCACCCTCACAAGGTGGGTAGGATCTTTCTGCGGTCTTTTGTAAGGGCATGAATCCCATTTACAAACTTGCCTCCCCCATGGCCTAATGACCTCCAAAAGGCCCCGCCTCCAAACACCATCAACTTGGGGGTTAGGATTTCAATGTAAGTTTGAGGAGGACACAGGGCAATTGCAGAGCATCCAGTTCCTACCATTCTGCCCATTGGAAGGAAGATAGAGCAACAGGGTGTGGGCTTGGGGTGACACACTGGCAAGGTCCACCTACCTTCCTTCCATAGATACTGATCCCTTCTAATCATTATTTCTCTGCATTATTTTGCTAGGAGTTTTCGTTGCTTGCCTCCATGTTACAAAGACCCCTTTCTGTTATTTTAGTTGGTATAAAACTGTTTCTAAAGGTGTTGTTAGTCAATTACCTCACCCCTAGGAATGAAGGCAGAGAAGAAAATTCCATCAAGCCTTTCCTCTTCATTGGAAATGGAGGTTTTATATTACCAAGAGGAGGGAAACTGCAGGTCAAAGATTAAATTCCTCTGGTTGTAATGCAATAATAAAGATTTTTTTAATATGAAAAAAGAAGATCAAATAAAGCTTGTGCTTATCCTAATAGCGTGTACAAACACAATCACTGTCCCTCTTGCTGTGACATGTTTGTGCTGGCTGAAGCCTGAAGTATTCTGAAACGGAAACTCACAGGGGTTTGGGCAGCATGGAGCTGAGTGCAGGCCGAGAGGGCAGGTGACCTACTGACCGAATTCAGAGTCCCTCCCTATAAGCAAAACAATTGCACTGCTGACCTCCGTCACTTGGCTCAGTTGAGGGATGGTGGTGGGAGGGTGTGTTTTGCCTCCTTTGTTGCAAGAAGGAAAGGGAGAGTTGCTCTGTCCTGGATGAGGAGGCAAAGGTGGCAGTCTTGTATTTTTGTTGGATCCCTTTTCATGAGCAACCTCACCTGTCAAAACATGATGAAAAATGGAAGTAGACCAAAGGAGAAAGAGGCAGGAACCAGTAAGATAATGAACTGAACTGAACCAGAGCCTTAAAACACAGTCTAGAGGATGTTTGATTGGATTGTAGTTTGTAGCTCACTTGTGTGTGTGTGTTCCTATATTTATATTCTACAACTAACTGTGGAAATGCAACATATAGGTAAATGGATATTTTGGGATATTATGGTGCACGTAGATAGAACAATAAGTAATTTCATGATAACAGGGATCAAACATATTGCTGTGCTTTGAATGTGCCCCCAAAGTTCATGTGTTGGAGACTTAAAACCCCAATTCATGCATTAATGGTATTTGGAGGTGGGTGCATTGGGAGATAATTTGAGTTGGATGAAATCATGGGGGGTGTCCCCCCAAGATGGTGTTAGTGTCTTTATAAGAAGAGACCTGCATCAGCAGGCCTGGTTTGTCTTGCCATATGACCCTTCTGCCATGTTTGGATGTAGCAAGAAGTCCCTCACCTTGTGCCAGTGTCATGCTCTTGGACTTTCCAAATATGAGTGAAGTAAACCTGTATTCTTTATAAATTATCCAGTCTGTGGTGTGCACTTATAGCAACAGAAAGTGAACTAAGACACATATTCACTTGCTTTGTACAGTCTTTCTCCACTGGACTAAAGTAATCTCCACCTTTGAAAGACACAGTTCTGTAAATGTTTTTCTCATAATTATCTCCTCTAGTGCCCTGAATGTTTGCTCACTCTCTTCTCTGATGACTTCAGAGCTTTCACACTTAATATCCAGGCCCAACTTTGTGTCCTTCAGAACTTCATGACATCCAACCCAGCTGTCACTTCAGCCCTGCTCTACTCTCTAAATCCTAGCTTTCTCCTGGCTCCTGTCTTTCTGAGTTTCTGATACAGGGCTTCCTTTCTGCCCCCTTGTTCTAGGAGCAGCTACTACAACATTTCTGAAATATTTTCTCCTCCTATTTGCATCAACAAAAACCCAGAAGTCTTCTGAAGACATTTCTTCCCCTGCTGCCTCTTCAAGGGTTGGGCAGTGTATGGTTCCTTTTTCCTTTTCTCATGTGTCTTCTACCATGAGGCTGAGAAGTAGAAAGGGCATCCTCCTGGCTGCCCATAGCTGGTTGCAAAGCATTTCTCCTCCTTTTCTCCCATCAGGCCTTTTTGTCTCCAGGATCTCTGCTCTCTCCTGCTCATTTGAACAACGCTTCAGCCCCAACCAGTGTGTTTCCCTCACCGCACTCCTGCTTCATTCAGCAACCGCAGCTCTACAGGAGGCCCCCCCACACCACTTCCTCAGCCCCTTGACCCCTCTCGTCTCTGCCTCATCTCCCACCCTCTTGGCCATTCTTGCACCCTTATTTACATCACCAGTGACCTTTCCTTTCTGAAACCTCCTCCCACTCATCAGCTCACTTGCTTTGTAGCTACACTGCTTTTCCTTTGTGAGTGGAGCTTCTCATTTTAAAAGAAGAATCTCTAAGCCTGTTTCCATCTTCATTATCTTCCTCATCCGGCTTAGAGTCCATGGATATTTGCTTAAAAGTATTCTTGACTCATTGGATGTTCACAGGCAAACCTTCATCTAGCCCTCATCCCTTATAAAAATTAACTCAAAATGGTCGTGTAAATATGAAATGTACAAGCATAAAACTTTTAGACTATAAAGTAGGAGAAAGTCTTTGGACTTTGGGCTTGGATATGACATCAAGAACAAAACTGGGCCAGGGATTTAGCTCAGTGGCACTGCACCTGCCTCGCAAGTGCAAGGTCCTGAGTTCGATTCCTGGTACCAAAATTTTTTTTTAAAACAACACTATTTTTTAAAAAAATTAATAAATTAGAGATTTCCTCAAATTTTAAGTTTTATTCTGTAAGACTTCTAAACTGTAAGATCCTGTTGAGGACAAAAAGGACAGGCTAAAGACTGGGTGGGAGTAATGTTTGTAAATTGCATATCTGACACACAAAGGACTAGTTTCCAGAACATATAAAGCACTCTTGAGCTCAACATAAAAAAAAGCCCCAAAACTCATAAGTTGGCAAGACATGCAGAGACTTTCTTTCATCAGACAGGAAACAAACAAGCATTTGAAAAATATGCCCAATAACATTAATCATTAAAAGAAATGCATGTTAAGAACACCACCATACACATATTAAAACAGCTAAAGTAAAAATGATTGACAACGTGCTGATATAAATGATTGAATAAATACAACGTGTCAAATATACATAGTGCTTTAAAATGAAAAGTAAATTTTTACCAAGGAAACATAACATACATCATGTTATAAAATAAACATTAATATTATAAATATTTCTGCTTTTATTTCATAATGCAAGTATATCCTTTAAAATTATCTGTGGTTAACAAATAGTATTTCTTGGGAAGAGTTCTCTTTTGTTCTGAAGTTAGGAAGTTCCTACTTTTTTGGTGTTGAAAAAAACCTTTCCTTTCTGAAACGATGGAAATGGTAGCTTTTTGTTATTGTTGTTGTTGGCAAAATTTACAGTTTGGCAACTCTGTGTTGGCTCTGGCAACTGTTTTGGGAAGATTTAATGTCCTGAAAAATTTAAAGCTGGGAACCACTAACCTAAGAATGTTATCATTCTAAAATATGGGGGACTGAATAGGCAAAAACATTTGGAAATTCTATGTAAATTATGAACTCAGAAACTTTCGTTGGTGCCAGTAGTTTGTGTTTCGTAAGGTTTTCTTTGTGCAATTTGGGTTTCTTCTACCACTTCTTTACTAGGTTCTTTTATCAGCACCAGACCTGAAAAGAACTGAGGTTGTGGGAACTGGAATCCAGTATGACTCTTGGTATCATAGGTCACATTCTTGAGAATATGTACTTTTCACTGAGTAATACACTACACAAGTTTCTGTCATCATTGTTTTCATTTGTTGACTCTGTGTCTTTGCTTTAATATTTTTTGCTCTTGTTATCAGATGAGTCTTACGCATTAGTGAAAGCTGAAAGGTATGCAATAGTGGTTGGTTGGGTGATCTTTTATGTTTTGTATCAAAGAAACTAAATGAGTGAAAAATATGGCAATGTGTTTCTGACCGTAGTAACTGCTTTCTCTCCCATTAGAAAGTATAAGAAAGACGGTCACTCCACTGAAATGTGAAAATCGCCTCCTCGTGAATTCTGTACCCTACTCGGGAAATGTTGAGCATCTGGGTAGTTTTACTCTGCTCCCGAGCTTTCCAAGTATGTAAAAATAGGCACGGATTAGATTTCCCCCTCATTTCTGTCCCTGCCCCAATTCACATGCATCTAATCTTGCCTCATTAGGAAGCAGATCCCTTCCCTGGTTCTGTGCCATCCGCATTTCAATGAGCTGGAGGGGGAAAACAATTTCCCTGACACCTATAGTTTCAGAAGGAGCCCATTTGCAGAGCCTGTGTTCGCCCACAGCAGGTATTTTTATATCAGTCTGCGTTAATAGCAACAATGGGGGAGGTAGCTCCTTAGCATTTCCCTGCTCAGCCTGGAGACTGCAGGGTGCAGTGTTGAGCCCTAGCTTTTTCTGAAAATTCATTCTCCTTTAGAGCACTTGCACATCCCAACTTTTTAATCAGATCAGAGTTTTCACTGCTGATATTCATTCAGTCAGTCAGTTTTTATCGTGCAGCACTGGGGATCGAACCCAGGGGCACTCTACCACTGAGAGGAACCCCCCAGTCCTTTTTATTTTTTATTCTGAGCCAGGGTCTCACAAAATTGCCCAGGCAGGCCTTGAGTTTGGAATCCTCTTGCCTCAGCCTCTTGAGTGCCTGAAATGGCAGGTGTGTACCACCATGCCCAGTATAGCTGCTGAGATTTAGAAATGATTTGTCAAAGCCTACTTAGATACAGTTGCCACAATTTAATTTCCATTTAATTTTTATTACAAATGAGTAGATGAAAAAACTGTAAGGTCTGAATTTGGGGTAGCTCCTTATAGCTAAGTAAACAGAAAATTCTTGATTGGGGTCATTTCTTTCAAACAATAAAATATTTGACATTGGTTTCATTGTAGATAAGAGTGATTTAGGAAATATGCAAATGTTGGCGGGGTCAGAGAACAGTAGGAAAGGAGCCAACCATCTCAAATTCATGAATATGTGAGAACATAGCATTGAGAATATCTGGAGAAAGAAGGCTGAGTTTGGAGATTGGGAAATAAGTTTGCCAAAAAACCACTTCAAGACAACAAACGTTCCTAAACATGTTAACCTAAACTGTGTTTGTCTTAAGTTCTTGTTAAAGAATAGAAGAGGTTAATATTTTTAGCAGGAAGAAACCATTAGGAAATTCACAAATTATACTTCTATTTATTCTTCCACTGTGAAGGATACATACACATTTGTTAGCTTAAGTGAAATGTGCTTTCCACAGTTTCACTGTGGAAAAAATAATATTGACTAAGCCTTCTGATCTTGCCTGATATGAAACTGATACACGCTCAGAATCATGGAACTTTTTGGCTGGAATGTACCTTCAGATGATATTTAAAGGCACTAAAAATTGTGACCTTCACACCAGGTATCGTTGACAAGAAGTGATGATAAATGCCATAAAGACAGAGAGAGTGTCAATAATCATATTTGTCACAAGCACAAATGGGGTCCTAGTTAAGGAACTTGTGAATTCTCTTCTCTCATACTGGGTAAAGACCTTTACAGGACTCTAAAATTTTTTCTGGCCAAAACTTTGGAGTTGACAGTTGGACTTCAGGATTTTACACAGGTGAGGAAACCAAGGCTGAGAAAGTTGACAACATGAAGATCTCCCAGCCACTTTGTGATGAAGCCACAAGGAAAGATCACGATCCCCCAGCAAATAGAACATTCAGGCTCTGCTCAGGGGAGCAGCTACAGACCAGTGGAGAGGATGGGAGTAAAGCTGAGAGACGACAAACCCAGGCCGGACCTGTATGACACTTTGGTTTTGGTTTTTGCCTTGGTTTGGTTGTTCGTGTTGAGACAAGGTCTCGCTATGTAGTTCAGCCTGGCCCTGAACTCACTGTGTAGCCCAGGCTGGCCTCGAACCCATGAAAAGCATCCTCCCTCAGCCTCCCAAGTGCTAGGATTACACGCATGCACCACCGCCCCTGGCTCTGAATGACACTTTGAAAGGCTCTGTGGCAAATCAGAATATGCTTCTCCTACAAAGTGAAGGATTGTTGAACCGAAGACAAGAAGAGAGAATATAGGAGAGATACCCGGTCTCCCTCTAGTTGGTAAAAGCAGGACACAGATTTATAGAGATGAAAGAAATGCTGCTCTCCTAACACACACACACACACACACAGCAAAGGTTAACCATGGAAGACAACTTTAGACCCTCATCGCCTGTAGATGATACTCGAGGAGTTTATATTGGAAGGCTTTGCTAAGTAACTGCCTTTATCTGCCATGTGTTTGCTCTTCCCCATGCTGCTGCCCATAGAGTCCAAGTCCTTTTCCTTTGTATTGTCACTTTAATAAAAATTCACTATGCTTTGTAGAAGATGGTATATGAGCTGCAGTTGGGAGCCAACTCTGAGAACTCATTCTCTGTGTGTCTCGTATATGTCTGTGAAAAATATGTGTTAATCAAGTTGTTTGTTTTCTCTTGTTATTTTTTTCTTTTGTAGCAGGTGTCAATCCTAAGCAGGTATTTACTGGGCCCTGGGGGTTACGTGGAAGAGCACTTACCTAGCATGCACAAGGCTTTGAAATTAATCCCTAATGAGACAGACAGAGAGAGAGAGAGAGGATTTACTGGGAGTTATTATCGCTTCCTTACAGCTCTTTGTCTGTTTGTTGATCATCTCCTTGGTGAGAAAGAACTGTTAGATTAGAAATTCACTGGGTAAGATTTGTAACTCATTATATATAATGAAACCTAAATTATTGTTTCAAAACCTGGAAATGCTACAAGAGCGTCCAACACCTTTGGGCTCTGGGGGCATCAACTCTCTGGGTTTGGTTGTGAGGTGAGAGAGAAAAAGGAATCACTATGCTGGTCACTGTAAATCATAGCAAAGGTTTTTTGTTTTCATCTCGAGGTCACTGGGAAATCATTTCAAGTCAAATATTAAAATAGAGAAGCTTATGTTCAAATTCTCACTTGAAAAGTTTAAGTGATTCCTATCTCTGTCCATTGCTAGTTGTTTCTTTTTTTTTTTTTTTTTCTTTTTTGGTACCAGGGATCGAACTCAGGAACTTTCACTTTCGAGAGAGGTGATGGAACCACTGAGCTGAATCCCCGGCCCTGTCCATTGCTAGTTGTACGAGTTTGTAATTTACCCTATCTGTGCCCTTGATTGTTTATGTGTAAAGTGACATTTAACTTGTACTGCTGCTGTGAGAATTAAGAGAGAGAATTCTTAAAAGTGCCCCCAAAACAGGCCTTCAATGGAAGGTAATGTTATTCAGCTCTTCATGACTAAGTGGTCCAAATAAGTAGGGAAAGAAAAAAAAAGAACAAAGAAAGAAAGAAAGATAGAGGAAAACAAAAAGACCTAAAGGGAGCAGGGAGATTGATGGTGGAGTGACAAGATAGGAAAAGACAAGGAGGTGAAGTAGAGCGTTCTATACACCCATAAGGATGACTGGTAAGTAGGGGACAGAGATAGTGAGGCTTGGTCTCAAAAAACAAACCAAAAATTAGGAGACAGAAAAGAAGACACTCAGGGTTTGGAAACTGAAATTGGATTTCAGAGACCTTCACCTTAACCCTGTAGCCCTTTGATTCTTTTTTCTTTTCTTGGTTTTCCAAGATGAGGTCTTGCTATGTTGCCCAGGCTGGTCTCCAACTCCCAGGCTCAAGTGATCTTCCTGTTCAGCCTCCCTAGTGCTGGGGCTGCAGGTGCAGCCCACCACACTAGCCCTTGGGAATGCTGACTTTTCCATGAACAGCATCCTTGGCCCTTTGGCGCTAAGAAGTTTTCAGCAGCCTCACTTTGAATTGTGCCTCGCGTCTCGAGCACAGCTGTTCTCTGAACTACAAGAACAGAGATCACAGCTTCTGTGGCTCGAATGCTTCCCCCAATTTCATGTGTTGGAAACTGGGTCCCCAGGGCACAGCGTGGAGAAGTGGGAGCTTTACTCATGGATTAATGGACTAACAGGTTATGTGGGAGAGTTTTGTTCTGAAAGCAAGCTTTCCTTAGGATGCCTGCTCTCTGTCGCCCCCTCCTCCGGACCCCCAGCTGTTCATACCTCCACTCGCTAGGCTTTTTTTTCCCTTCTGGATCCATAACACCCAAACCCCATAAAGATACTCTTAAGTCCATAAATTAACCTACTTGATAAAGCAAAGGGCACCAACCTGACCTTAAGAAGAAGAAACAGATTCAGTGGTTTCAGAGTGTTTTTAGGCAAAACATCTTAGATCCCCATGGTACAGCCACCTCCAAGAGCAAATGTATACCCCCAGGCCGCCCTGCACGTCTCCCCCTTGAGGGCTCTACTTTGTTTTCTCTGAGTGTCTCCTTCTTCACTTCTGCCTAAGAAAACCTTTCTATGCCTCTCAGTGGTGTGGCCTGAAATTCTTTTCTGTGACGAGTGTCAAGAACTCACTCAGTGAGCTGAGTCGGGGTCCCTACCTCCTCTCTGGGGGACTCTTCATGCCCTGTCTGGTGACACTTCCTGAGGACGGTCGCTCAGTGGTGCCTTTAAAACTCACTTGTGTTGTCTTCCCTCTTACTCACCTCTGTCGGCCCTTTTCTCATCCTCACCTGGAAGCCCTTCCTTCCTAGCCCCTCCATACACCGCATTGCTTCCTCTTGTGGACTCTGAGTCTTTGCATCCATTGTGTTCAATGCTTGACTCATAAGGCCTCTGACCTATGCAAACTGACCTCTCCTAGGGCTTATAACTCTGGTTCTCCTCCTTCTTTTTTTAAAGACAGGGTCTTTCTATGGAGTTCAGGCTGCCCTTGAACTCACAGTGATCCTCTACACTACCACACCTGACTATAGTTCTTCTTGAGGTAAGTTCTCTGCATTTTTAGAATTCCTGAAACTCTTGCCCTGTGTATTAAGTGCCCCTCTGTATTGCTGTGTATTTCCCTCTTAAGCCTTCCCTATAAACAAAGCTATTTGGGAAAAAGACAAAAAATTTACATATCTCTTTATTCTAATAATTTTAACTTATTATTATTAACAATTTTTATTGGAGACAGGGTGTCACTACAGAGTCCTGGCTGGGCTTGAGCTCCCTATGCAGCCCAGGCTGGCCTGGAACTTCTGGTGAATCTCCTGTCTCAGCCTCCCAAGTGCTTGGATTACAGGTGTACACCTGTAACTTAACTTAATGTTTAATACATAGAGGTGCTTAATAAATACTTGTCTGTTAAAGATGCTGATTTCTGTCTTCACTCGAATTCCCACCCTCTCCCCAGATAATCTCATGAATCCTTAAAATCTACCACTGTCATGGATTTCTGCAGTTTGCTGTTTTTATTTTTCTTGGGGACACTTGATTATCATGCACAATAGTGTACTTTTAACTGTTCTGTGTATGTACATCTTATACGGGTTTGGTTTTTTCAAATATGTATAAAACTGTGCCTTGTAGTCTTTTGTAATATTTCCCTCTCATAATACGTGAAATCACCTTCCTTCTTAGCCATATTGGGTTGAGATGAACAGGAAAGAAAGTGATGTAAAGGCAGGTGAATGCCTTATGAATACCTATGTTGGGAGAGTATGATGTGTGAGACTGGGTTGGTTTGGGGCTGAAGGAGGAAAAAATGAAACTAAAAGGGCCTTTAGGTAGGACAATATTTAAAGAATAGCTGCTTCAGTAATTGCTACACTCATTATCTAAATGAAAATACTTCAGAAAAGTGGAACGAAATTGGTTAAAGGTAAGAAAGGTGAAACTAGTTTACCCAGAAAAGGTGGCGATGCCTGTGGTGGTTCGAACTTTGATGTCGGATCATCCAGGGTTCACTCCTGGCTGTCATCAGGGCTTCAGGCAGGTTGACCATGGGGTTCAGGCTTGTGGTGTGTGATGGTTCAAGCCTAAGTTCCTCGAGTAATGGAACTAACTGAGCATGCCCACCACATAGGATCAGTGTAATAATTAAACGAGCTGATGCAGGAAGAACAATCAATTCAAGGCCTGGTACAAATTAGCTATTAACGAGGATGATAAGGGCAGGAGATGAGGCTAAGAGGGAAAAGACTGAAGGGTAGAGTCATCGTTGGTTGGTCATTAAGTAACCAGGAGACTTTTCATGAGCCTAGGAAAGGTGCAAAGAAAACTGTGCAGGCAACGGGGAAAGAATGAATGAACTAGCAAGGAGCTGCCCTTGAAGCAAGAGTCTAGCGGAAGAACATAAGGGAAGGAAGAGCAACATGGGAAAAGCTAAGGAAGAGGTCTGTTAGGAAGGCGAATAAAGAGAAAGGGAAGAAACAATCAGCTAGAGTAGGGAAAATACCCTGAAGCACATCGCCACTCAGAAAATATTGACAGTGCTTTGCCCTTTGTCAGGCAGCAGGGAAAACTGGCTGATCCACCTGAGGCAGTGTGACTGGGCCAGGAGTCATGTTGCCACGGGGACCTGTCAGGGAGCCAGAGAGGCAGAGATCTCAAAGGTTACTCAACAAGTCACCCGGCTTCATCCTCTTACTCTGGTCAGATCTGTGTTCAGTGTATTTGTTGTAAGGACAAGAAAACACTTTCATTTTCCCGTATGGAGATTTGATATTTGAGTCTGAGAAATGAACTAATAGCCCAATTAATGAGAGACAAGAACCTGGGCACAGTGGCTCTCATCTGTAATCCCAACACTTTGGGAGGCTGAGGCAGGAGGATAGCAAGTTGGAGCCAAGCCTGGGGAATTTAGTGATTTAGTAAGAACTGTCGCAAAATAATAAAAAACGACTGGCCAGGTAGTCAGTGCAAAGGACCTGGGTTCAATCCCCACTACGCCAAAGAAATAAAATAAAACAAAAATCGAAAACAAGGCATACAGATTTATGACATGTACAAGGGTGTCATAAGAGTGAAAAGCGAGTACCCAGTACTGTAACCTAATGAGACTGGACCCTTATTATTGGGAGAAAGAGTGGACAGTAGCCTCAGGCAGTGTGGGCTCTGGGTGTGGCACCAATTAGCCTTCTTCCTGATAAGATCACAGAGCAGGGGCCAAAGACAACTGCATCCCTTCCAGAGGGGACTCCCTTGGTCAGATCACGGGGCTTCAGAGAAAGCTTTTCACTGTGTTTTGGGGAGAAAGAGGAACAAGAGAAAGAGGGACCGGAGGAGGTCAGAGAGACCGCAATTCTGGGATAGCTTTGTTTCTTTAATTCAAACTCCTCGGCATGTGAAGCACCACCCACACTTGGGGATATCATTTTCTAAACCCCAACAATCTAAATAAATATTTCTTTTCCAGCAGGTTAGTTACCAACGACCAAAGAAAGATCTGTGGCTAACACCTCAAAATCTGCACATCCGAAGCAAAGCTCTTTTTTGTCTGTCTGAAAGTCTTCCCTCTTCTGGTTAATGGCGCCATGAGTCTCACAATTAGTTGTTTCAGCAGTAACTTGGATTTGTCTTCTTTCTCTCGCTCATTTTGAGTCCCTTAGTCCAGATCTTCATTTGTGTGAACACCCGAGCCAGCAAGCGCTTCGTGTATGCAGGACCACAGTGCTAAGTGACTGGCCCAGTGTTACACTGGAAGGCCAGCCTGTGGATCAATCCATTCCTCTTCATTTCCTAATGGTCTAGGTGCACACAGATGCCCACACAACACAACGGCACTAGTACAACTCTGCTCGTACCAGGGCAGGCTCATATATGAGCTTCCATTTCTCAGGAAACGACTCTCACATCTGTCCTCTGTCCTAAGCCATTTCTTGAACTTGGTTTCATATCTCCTACAGCCTGCTAGGCATCTTCAATCGGATGTCCTTCCTACCCACATCCAAAGTTTCATATTTCTAAGTAGAAACTCCTCATTTTCCTCTTCCTCACCAGAAACACTCGAGTGCAGTGATGAATTAGGAATTGTGATATCGATTTTATCTCACCTCTGCCATTTAGTAAATGAACTCCATGAAGCCTCAGTTTCTTTAGCTGGAAAATGGAGATAACAGTAGTACTTAATAGAACTACTGAGGGAAGTAAAATACAATAACTGTACTAAGCACTCAACTTATATCTACTGTGCTGTAATTGCCCAATGTAATGCCCAATGTCATAAAAGCTTAACATTATCTTCAATGCTTCTTTCTCGCTTCCAAAATCTAATTGTTTTCTGAGTTTTAATGCTTGTATTTTCCACCCTGCCAGTATCACTTGAATTCAGTGACCTGTGCATGTTGTTAATACCAAAGAAGACCGAACCTTGGCTGATAATTTATGGATCCTCAGGTAATCATACCATGACTGCCACAAAAATAACTTTCTTTTCCACTTAATGTTCCCCTCTACTCCCCTAGTGGGCTCTGACAGTACCTGAGTAACTCTGGTGGAAGTCACACAAACTGCATTTTACTTGAATAGTTCCTGAGGTAGTACGAGAATGTCTCTACACTTGACTAAATGAGTCAGGTCAGCTTTTCCTTAAATTATCTTCCTTTGCATCAGTGACATCCACATTTAATTTGTTGCCTTATTTAACATAATCACCTGCTTTCAGCCCAAAATAAATAAAAGGTACATTTCCAGGGAGGGAAAAAGTTAGTAAAGCCTGTATTGCTTTGCCCAGCCCCAAATGTAGTAGTATAGTTTGTTTATTTACAGAGGAGCGACTGGGGTCTAATATGTCAAGATATTCAAAAAAACTGTTCCAAGTATGAATTCACAGTACTTAGAATCCCGTAACTCAGTTTTCCGCAAATCTGCTATTTGGGGAAATGCTCACAGATCAGCAACTGTGCGCTTTTGCTGGCACCACAAGCCCTGCTAATGTGCACAATTCCAAACTCTAAGCAGTTTCGACAGGGAAAACAATGAGAACAGCATTGCAGCATGAAGCAGTTGGCAGGGAACTTCAGCGATAACTTAATCTACCCTTTTGTTTTGGACACAATCCCACTTTAAACTATTTTGGATAGGTAAAAACCCATGGTATCCAGTGGATTTTCATCAGTAACAATCTTCGAATATTCCCACCCTCCAAATTGGGGAGCAGTTGCTTCTGTCTGAAGCCCAGCTGAGTGCCTTTGCCTGATTTCTCTGATCTGGTAAAGAGCCAAGTTGGAGCAGTTGCCCATCTCTTTCCCATGTGCTCCAGGATTAAATTTGGATCTGTTTCCGCTTCCCGGTGATTGGTTTGGAGGGCCAGATGGCCCAGTTCTTTGCAATGAAATATAATGTGAGAAAGAATGTGGGTCTTTGATAATACTATTGAGCTGCTGAATCTACCAAGCTGAAGCCATTCTACCCCAGGGTTTCTTGTTATGTGAAATAGTAAAAATTTCCTTATTGTTTAAGATTGGTGACTATAAATTGATGGCTTTTTTTTTGGTCCAGAATTTTGCTGCAGCTTGACTTTCAAATCTCCATGTCCAGGTAAAAGTCATTCTGAACAACAGAACAATATTTCATATGCAAGCATTTGGAGAAAGGAACAGTAAATGATAGGATCTGCTTTGAATTTACTAAGACCATGTGTACCAAGATAAACATTTCATTTTGGATAGGATCAGCAGATTACATGTCAGGGAAAGTCACTTTCGTCAAATACGAGACTTCAGCAAACATCTGATAAAATTGCTTATACATCTTGGTCAACAAGATGAGAAAATATTGAGGCAAAGGTGTACTGTTGAAAAAGACAAGATGCCGGGAGAAGACAAGACTTGTCACTAGGTCATGGCATTTTAGAGGTACTGTAACAAGCTTTAAAAAAGAAAGGAATTCTGGCATTTGTGACAACATGGATGAAATTAGAGAACGTTTGCTAAGTGAAATAACCCATGCACAGAAAGACTCATACTGCATGATCTCCCTTATAGGAAGAAGCTAAAACAGTCAAACTCATAGCAAC
Organism: Heterocephalus glaber; assembly: GCF_053883595.1. Lineage (NCBI taxonomy): Eukaryota > Metazoa > Chordata > Mammalia > Rodentia > Bathyergidae > Heterocephalus > Heterocephalus glaber. The sequence goes on along the minus strand of NW_028258357.1, from coordinate 11,782,156 downwards.
AGAGATAGAATAGTGGCTCCCAGAGCCCAGGAGGTTGGGGCAATGGAGGATGGTTAAAGGATAGAAATGAGATATAAGGGTTTTTTGTATCTATTGCATGCCATGAGTGTGATAGCTTATAATAGTATACTGTACTTTTTTTATTCTTAAGTTCTTTTATTGGTACATTTTAGGTATACAATTCATTTACATTTATCATTGGGTGCCTGTCCCTGTGCATGATGTATCTTGATTCTTATTTTTTCCCCATTACTTGTGCGCCCTTCATCCCCTCCACCCTTCCCTATTTACATAGACATCATTTCCATTTTTTTCTTTTCTCATAATTTTTCCTTTCCCTTCTTTCCTTTCCCCTTCCATACTGTACATTTAAAAATTGCTAAGAAAGTAAATTTCAGATGTTTTCACTACAAAGATGATAAATATTAGGCTGAGGCCATAGTTCAGTAGCAGAGCACTTGCCTAAATGCAAAAGGATCCAAAAATACACACAAATATCAATGATGATGACAATTATTTGAGATGATAGATATATTGATTGGCTGGATTTCATTATTTCATATTGTATTCACAAGTTATATCATTTCATACTCCATGAATGTATTCAATAATAAATTGCCAAGTTCCAAAACTTAAATGAAAAAATAAAGTTTCTGTGACAGATACCAAATGGGTAATGGAACGAGGCAAGCAAATAGGATGAAGGAGGTTGGCAGCGTGTAATGTAAATGGTGGGGCACCCTACAAAACCAACAGGGTTCCAGGGATCAGGTGCAAATGATAATTGGAGACCTAGACAGGCCAGAGTTGGTACCACAGAGAATTCAACAGGTTAAGACTTTTAATTTTTGTATTGGGGCATAACAGGGATAAAGTCTCTATAAGGGGATATATGGGAAACAGATGAAAAAATCCTAAAGTTTAAGCATTTTTTTTTTAAACTGGAAGTTTCCCCAGTCATAAGATAATAGAAATTTTTTAAAAAAATAAATCATTTTATTGAGGCAGTAACTTATGAAAAGCCATATAGTGGAAGCTCATTTGGTAGCCTTTAGACTAAGGCCAGTACTATGGCAGGAGGAATCATGACTCATTGCTGAGTTCTTGAGTTTTGGTATGAAGACCTTCAAGTTCTAGTACTGCTCCTAGACACGCAGGGAGGCCAGGCCCAGAGACTTCAGCTAAAGAGAGAGGGGACACAAAGGAAAGGACTCAGGAAGTGACTTGCCTAAGCATTGTTGATCAGTCGATGAGTTCCTATCAGCCTAATGATTTGTCTGACAGCTATATGCATGACCTTGACTTATTCAAATATTTTTGCTGTGAACTTGAATGAAAACAAAGATATGAAAATCAAATTTGTGAACAATGCAGCTGCTGATATGTTGGATTTAATAACCAAAAGTTGGGTGTAGTTAAGCCTGCATGTGGTTATCAGCTGCTTGTGTGGGTTTTTCCAACTTCACAGTAAAAATATTTATGAAGACCAAAAAAATATTTTTTTGACAATTCACAATACCATGTGCTAAGGTCCATGTACAGGATTGGCCCATTGTGAGAACTGGAGAGAAATTCCTATGAATGACAGGGCCAAGAGAAGGAATTGAGCCCTGCTTGGGCAACTTAATGGCTTAGAGAAAGCCTCTGTCAAAATAAAAAAAACAAAAGAAAAGGAAAAAGGACTGGGGATGTAATTCACTGTGAAGGCCCAGTAGTGGAGAGAGAGAGAGAGAGAGAGAGAGAGAGAGAGAGAGGCAGAGGCAAGCAGTGGTAGATCTTATGTGCTCATGTAGGAAGCCAAGCTGCTTGAAAGTTTGTCTCTCCTTAGCTTTCTGCCTCTGAATCAGAAGCCCAAGATCAAGAAACATAAACCACAGCGAGTACTTTGCTGTGTGTGTGTGCTGAGTTCTGATTTAATTTTATCGTCTCCATATGGTAAGCCAATTTTCTCCACACCATTTATCAAACAATTTCTCTTTTCTCCAGTGCACTGCTGCCATCTCTTTCACACATCAAGCCCACGAGTTCTCTTTCTGGATGTCCTATTCTCTTACCATTGTTTTATTGTCCGTTCCTGTGCCATTGGCCAGTTGTTGGTAGTATCTCAAAATTTCCTTGGTTTTATGTCTGTCAAAAGACAAAATTATTTTAAAGTTGCTTTCTTTCTAAAAGTTAAAGCAGAAGAGACTTCTTTATCATGCTTGCTGTTCAAAACTGATTTGTCTGGGAATTTGGCTACCATCTTTCCATCTCCAGCTTTCTCAGGTGATCAGATAAACAACTTGGCTTTGGTATGGTGTCAGGAGCGACTCCATCTTGGTTTGGTTTGTTGAGCCCAGTGCAGAAGCTCAGCCCAAACCAATGGCCTCCTGCACTTTTTATTTAAGCATGTTTTAAAATATGATAACAGAATTACCCTTCCCCTCAGTTTGTTCTTTTTTTCCTGAAAGTTGGCCTCTCCCCCGACCCCGGCCATGTAAATTGAGTAAATATCTCGTGCCCCCAGATTTTCTTGAGATTTTGGTGGGAATGAAATTAAAATCATAGATTGGTGTGGAGAAAAACAGAATCTTTACAGCAGTGAGGTGTGTCCACATGGAAATGTCCTCTATCTCTGTGTATTTTTTATTCGCGATCATGTTTCTCAGGGCAGCCCACCGACCAAATGCATCACCTGCCTGGTTTTGAAATGCGCCTCCTGTCTCCAGAACTACTGAGCCAGAGTACAAGATTCCTAGATGATTAGTGTGTGCACTAAAATTGGGAAAATACTGCTTTCATAGAATTTGAAAGATTTCCTAGAAGTTTTATGCATTTCTGTTAGGTTAATTCCTAGGTTAATAGTTTTTTTCTGCTGAATCACTTATGAGTTTTCTGTGACTATCTCATTATCTGTAAGAAATGACAAGAGAGTTTATTTTTTACTCCTGCTCTTCTGATCTTTGTATCCTTTCTTTCCCTTGATTTACTTTATTGGTTAAAACTTCTACTGGAAACTTCTACATGGAAAGTAGGAATGATTTAAAAGGCATCCTAATCTTATTCTCAACTTTAAAGTAGACAGTTCCAATATTTTCCCAATAAACACTGAATTTGCTGCTATTTTTTAGCAAGTTAAGAAATCTTTTCTCAATTTCTGATTTTCTAAACATCTTTTTTAAGATTTCACAATCAGTTTTTTCCCCCCGATTTCTTTCACTCCCCCCTGGAGCAGTGATGGTGAACCTTTTGGAACTTTCCATGATTACAAATAGCTGGCTGTGGTGTGCATGCCATAGGTTTTCCAATGCTGCCCCAGAGGTTTATTTATCTACTTTCTAGCCCATTGCATTATTAAAAGAATAGTATGAGAAACAAACAAAATGGTACATAAGAAAAGAATGCTTATTAAGCAAATAATTGTCCGAAATGTTAACAATGCATTTGAAAGTATTATATAGTCATAAAGATAGTAATTTTGAAAAATTTTTATTAGCACATTTGTGCTACAGAATGATTCCATTCATCACGGGCAGTTGGTGCATACGCATAACACATCTTCATTCTTTTTTGTTGTTGTTGCTGTTTTCGGTACCAGGGATTGAATTTAGCACCTTGTGCTTGTGAGGAAGGCACACACCACTGAGCTAAATTTTTCATTCTTTTTATGGCCCCTTCACCTCCCCTTCCACTGCCCTCCTTCTATCCTTTGGTTCCCTCAGAATTAGTTCAAATACATTTTTCTGTATATATGAGAAAACCACTTCATTTTGTCCTTTAGGCCATTCATGTGGTGACTTGCATTGCTACAATTTTTGACTCTGAACCATCTTTACACTGAAATAAATCACACACTGTTCTAATTCTTCCTTGAATGCTTGTTCCTTTATTAATGTGGAATAAAGGATGAATCTTTTTATATTAAATGACAGAAAAATGCAACTGAACTTAATTTTGCTGAAAAAGTAATTTGTTCTCATTCTCTATCTCTTTAATGAAGAACATGGGCCAAAGCAGAATTAGAAAACTTCTCAGGGAGAGAAGTTACTCTTATTAGTGACTTTCATAAGTACCTGGAATAAAAGAATGAATACCTCTATTGCCTTTTTTCTCCTGATTTTTTGGTTCAATAATGGATTTTCAGGTTCTATAAATGCAACCCATTCTAGAGATGCGAGTCCTCTGTCACCCCTCATATGCAGCCCCATGAATGGCACTGCCCGGTCAAGCTTTGGATTTCCTCTTTGCACCTAAAGATGATGCTCTTAACTGCAGTCCCCCTCTCTGGGTGAGTGTAGCACAGTGATTTGATCATTCTACCTAGTGAAGCCGGGGAGGGTACACAGCTACACAGGAAGTGGCCTGAAGCCATGGCCAGACCAGGATGTGGGCTCCCTTGCTGCCAGCAGCTCACAGGGTCCTTGGCCATTGGGCATCTGTGGGTCTCTCTCTGTTGACTGTTTGTGGTGATCATGTTGCTTCTCGATTCCCAGTGTGCAGGTCTACTTTGCATATTAGTGCTTTAAAAAAATTATTAGTATGTATTTGCAGTACATAATGATTATATTCATTGTGGGGAACTGGTACACATTCAGAATACGTCTTAATTCTTTTCTTTCATCTCCTACTCCGCTCCCTCCTCGCTCCTTCCAATAATCGGTTCCCTTCCCATTTGCAAAAAGCTGAATTTTCATCATTTTTTCCTTTATTTTTTCCCATCTCCTTTCCTTTTCCTCTTTCCCTCTTCCCTCTGTTTCTTCTTCTCCCATCCATTTGCAAAAGATCTCTGTATTTATCTTCTATTTCTCTCTCTCTCTCTCCCTCTCTCTCTTTCTCATATAAGAGTTTCTCATCTAAAAGAAACCATGCAATATTTAAGCTTGTGTGTCTAACTTACTTCACTTAATATTAGGGTTGCCACTTGCATCTATTTACCTGTGGATGCTTCAAGTTTCTCTCTCTTCGTGGCAGAGAAATACTCCATTGTGCGTTATACATATTGGTTCTTAATCTTGCAAGAATCCACTCACAGCCCTTCGGAGAAAAGTGGAAAAAGGAGGCATGTGATTTCCAGAAGTACATAGACTTCCCAAAGCCATGGTCTGAGTAGGGGTCTGTGGAAGGTAATTAAAACCCCGGGGCAGAGTCAGGACTGGAAGAAGGGCTGGAAGCATCACACTGGGATGCTTTCAGATTCAGTGGAGCCTGTACTAGTTTTCTTCGTAGTTCCAGGCTGGTGGGTGAAGAGTCGAGTTGTACTGAACTGAGCAGTAGCTTGAGGGGAACTTCGTGGCCGTGAGGTGGCAGCGTAAGGAAAGCGGAGCTGCTCAGCTATGACCAGACCTCCAGTCCGTCCCTCTGAGGAACTCCTCCGACAGCTCCAGGCATCCAGAACATTCTCCAGATTTATTTTTGTACGAACTTCCAGAGAAGAGTTGACAGTCTGAGCCTGGAAAAGGCCTCCAGACGACACTTGAGGCCTAGAAGTGGACCTTGCTTCCAACCCTGGACCCTGCTCATGGGCCACGTCCCACGCGAAGGCCGCGTTCATTCACCGACTCGCTCGCGGAGTCACTCGTTTACCAAACCCTTAACCGATGCCTTCATAACCTCCATCGGGCCCTTTGGGGGAGAATTTAGTCTCTTTGGCTATGAAATGAACAGTGAAAAACACATCCTTCGGGGTGATGTTGGGCTGAGGAGAAGGACACGCTGTCCGCCAGTGAGGGCCGCAGCTGGGCGCAGCAGGGCAGGAGAGCGAAGCGCAGGCCTGCTGCGGTGGAGGGAGAGCGACAGGCGTGTGCTGATTTTCATACCTAGTCCTAGTCTTGGATTTTAGGCCCTGAACATTTGCATAAATGTAAAGGGATATCCGAAGGGATAAGCACACATCTTTACACTTTTGGGTAAACAGTAAGTGCCCAAACACATGCCCTTGATTAGATTGTAACAAATCAAATTATGCTTTAATCAAATGCACGTCTTGTTTCTAAATGTGAAATAATTAAAGCCATTGAATGGGGCATCTTACTAGTTATACCCAATGAGATATTTTTAATTGACTTCAGAACTTGTGGTTATCTTAGTTGGACTCTGAAGAGTTTTGCCACCTTGCATCTCAAGTAAAAGCACTGCCAACAACCACCACTGATTACAGAATAGAAAACCGCAGGGAGGTACAAATGTGGCTCTTACTTGGACTTAGGTCTTCTTTTATTTTTGTTTGGTTTTTTGGAGAGTGTCTAGCTATGCAGTTCAGGCTGGCTTTGAACTCACTGCGCAGCCCAGGCTGGCCTCAAACTCATGGTGATCCTCCTGCCTCAGCCTCCTGAGTGCTGGGATCACCACTACACCTGGCCACATATAATTTTTGAGTTGAGATTGACTTTTTTTTTTTTCTCCTACTTTGGAAAGCTACTGGTGATGGCTTTTTCAGGACTAAAGTATGAAGAAAGTTGGGAAAGGACTGGCTGGCTTAGCTCTGGAATCTTCAAGAAAGTAAAACTGAAATATTTTAAACATAGTTAAGACATTAAGTGCTCTTTATTGCTAAAAGGTACCTGTGTTTCAGTTGAATTTCTGTAATAATAGGATGTATGCACAAAAATGAGTTTTATTAGAAACAAAGTGTCGATTAGAAATGATATATGCTGCATAGCATTCTCTTAGGTCTGCACTGTCTGACACACAGCCAGTAACCAAGTTTGACTAAGGAGTGGTCAAAATAGTGGCGTTGGGAAGAAAATTCTTTCTTAATTCAGTCTCTGGGGCCCTGCAAGATAAACTGACAAGGGCCAGGGATGTAGCTCAGTGGCGCCACGTCTGCCTGGCAAGAGCAAGGTCCTGAGTTCGATTCCTGGCACCAAAAAGATAAATAAATAAATAAAATAGAAAGATAAACCGACAAAAGATGCATGCCTGGTTTATTGATCCTTACTAAGAATAAAGCAGGCAAAACTCCAAGGGGCAGCTAGGCTTGGGGGCTTATCTTCCATTTTAACAAAGAAAAGGGCTTTGGGGTTCAAGGGATGGTAAATCAGAGAGAGGTGCCCAGACACACACCAGGACCTAATGGAAGATAAGGGCTATTCTAGTGAGGTTTGTCCACTCATGCTCATGTCTGCCTTGCTCGCTCTTCCCATGTCAGGGTGGAGAGGTATGGAGGATGGGACCTCATCAAGAGGAATTTAGGCTGTTTTTAGGTAGACAGAAGGAGGGCAGAAAACTCTTCCTGTAGCTGACGATTCTCAGTTGCCTTCAGCTCAAAATAATCCTTGTGCCAAAGTGGCATTTTTGGAGGTTGTGTTTCCCAATTTCTTTCAGTAGCAAATCCAAATTAAAGTGTGCCAGAACTATGAAATATACACATGAGTTTTAAGACTTTTTACATTTTTTATTATTAATGTGTTTTAAAATCAGTCCATGTTTACAGTACATAATGATTACATTTATAACAGGGAGTTTGTATATGAACAGAACACATCTTTTTTGTCCTTTTCCCCTCCGATCCCACCTTGCTTCCCCCATCTCTTGTTCCTGTTCCTATTTGAAAAAGATCTCCCTACTTCCTATTATTTATCCTTTATTTTGCTCTTTATTTATATTTTGGGTTTCTTATATAAGAGAAACCATCCTATATCTAAGCCTGTGTGTCTAATTTATTTTACTTAACATTATGGTCTTGAGTTGCATCCATTGCCCTACAGATGACTCAAGTTTATCCTTCTATATAGCACATTAGTACTCTTGTATATAAATACCACATTTTCTTTATCCATTCTTCTCTTAATGCACATATGAGCTGTTTCCAAGGTTTAGCTATTATGAGTTGTGCTGCTATAAACATGAATATGCATATATCACTGTAATATGATGGCTTTAACTCTTTTGGGAAGATTCTTAGAAGGAGAATAGCTGGGTCAAGTGAAATTTCTAGTTTTAGTTTTTTAAGGAATCTCCATACTGATCTCCATAGTGGTTGTACTAGTTTACATTCCCACTGACAATGCTGAAGAGTTCCTTTTTCCCTGCAACCTCACCAGCGTTTGTTATTTGATTTCTTGGTGATGGCCAATCTTTCTGGAGTAAGATAGTGTCTTAGCTACTTTTCCCACTGCCAAGACAAAATACCCAACACCCAAACTTAAAGGAGGAAAAGTTCATTTGGCTCAGTTTGGGGAAGTTTTACTTCATAGTTGGCTGGCTACAAGGCAGGGTGGTATGGCAGAGGGACATTGTAGAGGAGAAACATTTCATAGTGAGCAGAAGGCAGCAAAGTAGCAAAGTAGTGAAGAAGCAGCAAGTGACAAGTAACCCTCTTTCTGTCCCTTATATGCTATCCAGACTACCCACCCTTAGGGCAGATAGCACTCACACCCAGGGTAGGGCACCCTTAATTCTACCCAGAACTATGCTAAACCAATCAGTGGACTAATTTAATAATCACACACCCTTGATCCTAGCATCATACACTTCAGATTCAGCTACCTCTGAAAAGCCCCACTTAGGACCACATGAGGTGTTGGGGGACATTTAGATACAAGCCATAACAGATAGAATTTCAGTGTTAATTTTCATTTCTCTGATGGCCAGTGTTTTTGAGCATTTTTTTGTGTATTTTTTGGCCATCTGTACTTCTTCTGGGAAATGTCTATTCATTTCCATGACCCACTTTTTGACTGGGTCTTTTATTTTGGCTGGTCTAATTATTCTGAGTTCTGTATATATCCTAGATATGAGCCTTGTCTGAGGAATAGCTGGCAAAATATTTTCCCATTCTATAGGCTGTCTGTTCATTCTGTTGGTTGTTGTCTTTGCTGTGCAGAAGCTTTTAAATTTGATACAATTTTTAATTTGATAATTTGATATGTTGATTCTCATTGTTGCTTCTTGTGCCATTGGGGTTCTGTTCAAAGTCCTGGCCTACATCTATGTCTTCAAGAGTTGTAGCTATTTTATATTCAGCAGGTTGTTTTTGTTTTAACATTTATATCTTTGATCTGTTTTGATTTTAATTTAGTGCCTGGTGAGATATATGGGTCTAGACTCAATCTTCTGCATGTGGGTATCCAGTTTTCCCAACACCACTTATTAAAGAGGCTATCTTTCCTCTATTTTATGTTTTTGGGCCCTGCTTTGAAGATCAAATAGTTGAAAGTGTCTGGGGTTTAAGACTTTTTATGAAGAAAAAAATATAAGAAAATTCAATACTTTTTATATGATTACATGCTCAAATAGTGAATTTTTTGTTTGTTTCTTTGTTTGAGATAGGGTCTTGCTATGTAGCCTAGCCTAGCCTAGCCTCAAACTTGAAATACTCCTGCCTCAGCTTCCCAAGTGCTGGTATGACAGGGGTGTGCCACCATGGCCCACTTCAGAAGATATTTTTGATATACTGAGCTAAACAAAGTATACAACTAAGTTAATTTCATCTTTCTATTTTTAATGTCACTAGCACAATGTTTAAAATGATATATGGTTCATATTCTAATCTTGTGAGCCAGTGCTGTCCTGGACATTAAATAAATGACCCAAATTGAGAGTATCTTTGTTTTTTAGTGGAATGTCCTTCATTTCCAGGTGAACAGCTAATTTGATAGAATGACTGCAATTTAAGCTGAAAAGTGGTCTAACCAATAGGAAAACCAGGGGAGAGCCTTTCTTTCGTGTTTGTTACTTCATCTTTATTTTTTGTTTTTCTTTTATTAGTCCATGTTTGCAGTACATAATGGTTGCATTCCTTATGTGGAGTTGGTTCATGGAGATAATTCATCTCAAGTCCTTTTTCATTCACACCTCCCTCTATCTCTCGATTCCCTTCCCATTTGAGAAAGATCTATCTCTCTACCTGCTTTACCTATTTTTTATTTTGCTCTTCATTTTTATTTTGGGGTTTTCATATAAGAGAAACCAGGTGATATTTAAGCTTGTGTGTCTCATTTATTTCACTTAACATTACGGTCTTGAGCTGCATCCATTTTTCTACAAATGACTCAAGTTTATCTTTCTTTATGGCAAAGTAGTACTCCATTGTGTGTAAACACCCCATTTTCTTTATCCATTCATTTGTCAGTGGACATATAGGCCGTTTCCAAGATTTAGCTATTGTGACTTGTGCTCCTATTAACATGGGGATGTGTTTGTTATTCCAAATTTTCCGCGATATATTGATCAGAGAGTTGAGGTGACACTTTTCATGTCTACTTCAACGACAGCCCTCAATTGCTGAGAATGTAAGAGAAGGACAACAAATTCTAGTTAAAGGATAACATCAAGTTCCACAAAAAGAGGAGCTGATGAAACAGGAAGTTAACTTACAAACATTCCCTGGTGACCAGCATCCAAAGAATGTCATCCTTTATGTAAACAGAGTGTGACAAATATGACCCCCCTTTGCCGGGGGCGGGGGGGCCTGTGGTGGTGGTAAACACCTGTAATCCCAGCACTTGGGAGGCTAAGGCTGGAGGATCATTAGGAGTTTGAGGCCAGCCTGGGCTACACAGTGCGACCCTATTTCAATAAAGAAGAAAAATATGATTTCTTTGGTCACATCAACTAGAGCGCTGAGTGAGAGTGCAAGACAATAGAATTAAAAGAAAAAGTTACCTCTCCCTAGCTTCCCTCTGCTGATTCCTGGACCTTTTCTTTCCATGGCTCGAGAAGGCGGTGGAGGTGACTGAGTAGAACCCGAGATCTTTGTCCCGTTTCCTCCCGGTTCCCTGGTCTTGAAATGGCTCCCATTTCCAGGGTTCCCCGGCCCTGCTGCCACCGGTAAGCTGCAGCTGTGCAGCTGCTCCCTTGAGCCTCTGAGCTGAGATCACTCTCTCACCGCGGCCTTCAGCAGACAGCGCCCACCCTGGGCTCCGGGCAGAGCGATCCTGGCAGCAGGGACAGCTGCGCGGCCGTCCACGGGGACCCAGGCTCCCTGGCTTCTGTCCTTCCCTCCTCCGATGGGGTGAGTCCACGTTGGATTTAAAAGCCCGAGGCTGGCCAGAAGCCCAGGTATTCCTAGCACCTGTGTTCATGTTTTCACAACGTGGGATTTTTACCCCAAGGTTAAGAGAGCCCCACACCCTTTTGTGCTCTGGAAAATGATGTCCAGCGAGGAAGGACACATGCTTCCCCTGTGGCTTAGACAATGTCCCCCTCGTTCACCATGGCAGAGTCAGGCGCAGCTCTGCCAAATTCCCACCTTGGCCCGAGAGGTGATATATGAACGCTTGGGCCCGGAAGTGATTGTGTGAACGCTTGGCCCCGGAAGTGATTGTGTGAATGCTTGGGCCCTGATAAATGCTTGGGAACCAGGCACCTGCTCGCCACTTAGCGCAGCTTCTCTCCTTCCCGCCCGGAATGTCCAGGGAGCCCTGCTCGGAGCCCAGCTCCGAGCCCGGCCTCGGGAGCTCTCTGCTGTCCCCCCAGGGCCGCAGCTCGGCCTCCCCACACAGCGCTGCGTCCCTCTCTGGGGAGAGGAGCCCAGCGCCTTGCCCTGCTGCGATGCCCCCTCTCCCTTGGGAGCCCCCTTTGCAATCGAGCCTCTCTCTACTAAGCCTCTAATTTGAGGGCTTCGACAGGCACTGGGAGAGGATTCTTTGGAGAAGTCCTGGCCTCAACTCTCTCTGCCTTCCGAACGTGTGGGTGCTGTGTGACCACCCTGACAGTCTGAGTTTCTTCAGTGTTTAGGGTTTCTAAAAGCGAATTGTACTGTTGGCAGGCAAAAGGGTTTTGTAATGATCCCCCGACCACGAGGATCAGGGTCTGAGAGAGGTGTGGGTAGGAGACGCTGGATTCTGGGAAGCGTGTGGCTGTCTGTCATCCACCAGCTGTGTCACAAGCAAGATGCTGTCACCTTTGTGACCCCCACTCCATGCTGAGGCTCGAACCCAGCCCCCCTCCTTTTAAAATTTGAGACATGGCCTTGCTAAATCACTAAATTGTCAAGGCTGGGCTCAAATTTGCAATCCTCCTGCCTTGGCCTCCTAGAGTGCAGGCATAAACACGTGTGCAGCACCAGGCGGGCTCTGAGCTTTGTGTTTGCCCTGCTCCAACCATTTCCAACAGCAGCACCTAGGCCAGATCAGCCCCAAGTTTCCTTTATTCAGTCTACACTGTGTCAAAAACACTTCTTTCAATTAGTTATCACCACTGAAAAAAAATTGGGAAATCCCATAAATCTGTTTTCTCTTGAAAAAGAGGGCCCAGAAACACTGCCTCTACTTCCCTATACGGGGACTCCTCAAAACTGGCCTGCTAAGCTGGGAATGGTGGTGCATGCCTGTCATCCCAGCACTCAGGAGGCTGAGGCTGGAGGATCGCCATAAGGTTGAAGCCAGCCTGGGCTAGAAGTGAGTTCAAGGCCAGCCCGGACTACATAGTGAGGCCCTGTCTTCAAATGAATCATTTAATTGAGACAGTTCTGTGGTAAAAATAGGTGTTTTTGTCTACTCTGCTAAAACACTGATCTATCATCGATCTTACAATTAAGTTGAAGGAAGAAGCTGATTGTTTTCCTGAATCAAATTCCTTGGCCTTTTTTGATTTTTTGTTTAAAGTTTAGCCACTGGACCTTATGATACAGTGACCAGGCCACCTTGAACTGACAAGAGCAAGGACAGTCACCACATGAAAGCATCATACCTACGCATGAGATGAGTCACAGCTCTCGTAGAGCTTTGAGTCCCACTTTTCCTTGAGAAGTTTGAACCTCAACCCTGCAGGATGCTGACTGTGAATGGGTCTGAATCTCCACAGGGAGCTTAGCTCTGGACTATCCAAACTGCCTCACCTGTTACTGAGACAAAAGCTCTCCGGAGAGCTGGGAGGGTGCCACACACTTGGAATCCCAACTCTGGGAGGCTGAGGCAGGAGGACCGCCTGGGCCACATAGTGAATTCAAGACTGGGCTGAACCACATAGCAAGACCCTATCTCAAAAAAACAAACCACGCCGCCTGCTGGGCAAGCGCAAGGACCCCGTACCGAAAAAAAAACCCGAAAAAGCTCCTTTGTATCTCAGACTCCACCAGCTCCCGCGGGCTGCACATGGTGAACGTGGAACCCAGGGCTCCTTTCGGGAAGGAAGAGCTCGCTAAAGCGGCTGTCAGTCTCAGTCCTTTGGCAGACCTGCGGCTCTCACCTGGCTCCAAGTCCCCAATTCCCGCAGGAGGTGTGGCTGGGACCCAGCAGGGGGCTGCGAGCTCCCGCCCTGGGCTCTGCAGCGGCCTAGCCCCAGCCCCTGTGCCTCTCTCAGCCCGGCTTCCTCCTGCACCTAAAAAACGCGGACACTTCCTTTCCCTAGGGGAGCTCTTGGAAGGCCTCTGGCGTCTTCCCAGCTTGCTTTCTGACAATGTGGCAATGTAAACTTTCCATTAGTTGTCAGCCGTTCTGCTTGCTTGGTAAACTCTTCCCAGGCGGCGCCCGCCCTTCTTTCAGTTATTTGAAGGGAACTAGCGCCCTCTGTAGGCCAATCTCTGTATAAGCGCCTGGGCTGCATAGAGAGTTCAAGGCAGGCCCGAACTACTAAACAAACCAAAACCAAAACAACAAAGGAAACCGTATCCATGAAAATTCCTTAAATGAACAGGAAGCGTAAAAGCCAAGATTTAGCTTCTTTTGTTTTTCTTTTCAGTTGCTGCCTCCCCTAATTGGAAGAGTAAAATGTTAATAAGGAAAGGTTATCTTTTTTGCCTCTCCCACCCACTGTGTTGAAGAGCTCACACTCTTCAATTCAGGTTCACCATATTTATTTTTTCGGAAACGTTTATTGACTGTCCAGTAGGTCCGAGCCACCATTGTAAGTTCTAACACATGGAGAGATCCTGGTTCTTGGGGAGGTTGTATTCTGATTAAGAGAAGAGAGTACTAATTTACAGATTTTATTTATTCATTTGCTTGTTCATATTTCTGACACAGAATCTCACTATGTAGTTCAGCCTGGCCTTCAATTCATGGTGATTCTCCTGCTTCAGCCTCCTGAGTGAACTACTGGTGTGGGCCACCACCCCCGGCTACTAATTGGTAGATTTTAAAGAGAAAAGCTTGGTTGAGGAGGTAGCTCAGAGGTAGAGTGTTTGTCTACCACACACAAGGGCCCGGGCCCATCCCAAGTACCACAAAGAATTTAAAAATGAAGAAAAAAAAAAGGAAAACAACAAAGTTTACTCCCACAAAGGAGCGAAGCTGCAGCCGTCGCCCAGCCTAAGCCAAGCGGCCCTTGGAGGTGGTGGCAGGCAGACTCGGTGGCCTAGGAAGGTCACTCGTCTGTCAGCGGCCGCTGCTGTGTACAGATTCCATCCTCAGACCCTGGACTCCGTCCATCCGCTCAGGAGAGTTCCGAAAACGTCATTCCTTCCGGCCTAGCTCTGTGCAGTGTTTGGGGGCGACCTGATCCTCGTGGACACCACATGGAGCGGACAGCAGGGTCAGGGCCCCTCTGCTTCTCCATACCAGATCCCTCATGAGGTCACTGGTCTTCGACCATAGATGGAGGCAGGGTTCAAAGAAGCTGCTATGGTTTGGATGCAGACTGTCCCTAAGGACCTTGTTAGGAATGTAGTCCCCAGTGGTACACTACTGGAAGGTAAGGGAACCTGTAAGCCCAGCCTCCAACTTGAATGTGAAGCAATCCTCCTGCCTCAGCCTTCTGAGTGCTGGGACTACAGGTGTGTGCCACCACATGCAGCTTCCTCTCTCTTTTGCTTCCAGTGATGAGGTGAGCAGTTTGCTCTGCCAGAATCCCCATCAAGGCCTAAAATACATGAGCTGCCCATATTGGACTAGAACCTCCAAGCTATGTACAAAATGAGTCTGAGTATCTCCCCCCCGCCCTGCTCTCTCTCTCTAGGAATTGAACCCAGAGAGTGCTGAGTTATAATAGATCCAGCCCTTTTTAAAAAAAATTTTGAGATCGGCTAGGTTGGCCTGGAACTCACTATCCTCCTGCCTCAGCCTCCCCAGTAGGTGGGATTATAAGTGTGTACTGCCATGCCTGGCTCACCCTTTTCTCTTTATCAGTTAATTGTCTCAGCTATTCTCCTACAGTGGTGGAGAGCTCACTGACACAGGAGCCACCAGGAGACACAGGGCAGGCCCTTGGGCACAGGGAGTGCAGTAAGAGTGAGGAGACAGGAAACATCTGCAGATGTAGGGGGTGCTGGGTGCTGGGAGGGGCAGCTTCCTCTTCAGAGGGGGAACTGCAGTTATAAGGTAGAGTAATTGGTACCCCAAAAGAAATGGATTCTGAAAAAACAGAGTGATAGCACAGTGTTGAGTGCGTATTAGGTGATGAACAAATGGCTAATGAAGAAATATGAGAAGAAATTAGAGCCAGGCACAGCTGCACGTGTCTGTATTGTTCCCAGCTATGCAGGAGGCTGAGGCAGGAGGATCTTGAGTTCAAGGCTGGCCTGGGCAACTTAGCGAGAACTTGCCTCAAAATAAAAATTTAAGAAGAGGTGAAAAAGAAAGACAATTAGAGTAGAAATAGTACATGAATCGTTCAGATTCTGGAGTGTACTTTGAAATTATGTTTTGGATGATGGAGTAGGAGGACTGCAGTGTGTTGACATTGTGCATTACGAAAGCTGTCTTTGAGGCCCAGAGAGTCTTCAGAGCCTTAGCTGCATCTGGATGATGTTGTGACAGTTTCCTGTACTTCACAACATGTATCTTGAGGAATTATTTTAATTTAAGCCTTTTTTCAACTTATGGTTATAACTAGAGTCCAAATTAACATTGTGAATCACTTTGGTAATTGGTCACTTTTTTTTTTTTTGAGACAAGAGTCTCACTATGTAGTTAAGGCTGGCCTTGAACTTGCTGTGATTCTCCTGCCTCAGACTCTCCAGTGCTGGATTATAGACATGCACCACCACGCCTGGCCAGCTATTTGCTATTAATGAAACAATAAGTTCTATATTATGGAATAAGCTATATCATGGTATTTAATTACAGTACCGAAGTTCATGTATCTGTCTATTTGCAAATCCTTAACTTACTGATTAGGTTCATTTCCCTGAATTGGGTGTTGTGGTTTTGCAGAGGGCTTCTGTGAATATTTGGTCGTTATTTGTATTTTCCCAGGAGCTAAGCGGACCCTAAAACTGGTACAGACGAGGAGCTCTGGCTGGTATCATAAAGAAGATCGTCTTAAACATAGCTGTGGAAAGTATGAGCACTTTGGGTAGGAGTGTCACCATATGAGCACATCTACACCCGCATTTATGAAAAGTAGGTCTTTGCTGGGCGTGGTGGTGCACACCTTGCATCCCAGCAGTCAGAAGGCTGAGGCAGGAGGATCACTGTGAGTCTGAGGCCAGCCTGCACTACGTAGAGAGACCCTGTCTCAAAAAACCAAGACAAAACACACACACACACACACACACACACACACACACAAACACAGGCACACACGCACGCACACACGCCAAAACAAGTAGACATCTCATGGTCCCCCGTACTCCTCTATCCCGGAAGGGCTAAGTCCCACAGACCTTGTAACATCTGAACGGCGCTTGCTAGCTCACACACATTTTTGAGGACACATAACTTTTTTCCTTCCAATCAGGCACCGGAAGGTCTTGAGCATTTTAAAGTCCCAGACAGCCTCCCCTTCACGGGAGCCAAATAAAAAGCATGTGACCCGGATGGAGCCAGAGGCTGGCTCCAGAACATAAAGGCACAGACGGAGTCCAGGGCTGAGTCACTGCTGGCAGCCCCCGTGTACTAATCCAGGAGTCCCTGGTGCTGCGATCCCAGAGATCCCCAGTGTGCTTCTTCCTGGGCCTGCTTTACTCGGGAATTTTTTCCGTTCTTTCTATTTTGCATTATCACGCACCATCCCAGCCATTTCTTCACTGCTTGAGTTGGACAGAATCCGTTTTTGTAGTCTACAAACGCAGGATGTAACTGAGACACGTGACAGCGTGATAATGGGTCCCGGGTGCTGGGCCAGCCTGGTGTAGGCCACGTGGCGACTTGGTGCTTCTACAGTTTTGTTGTTGTTGTTGTTGTTATTCTGCTGTGGAGCCTCCAGCTTTCTTACAGTGGATGTTATACTCACACATCATTTGTCTCTGACTTGCTGCAAAAAAACATTTATGCATTCGGCCCATGTTTGTTCTTTTTTTTATTAGTCTGTGTGAATAAAAACAATGGTACTTAATACCCGTAAGAAGCCATTGGGATTGCAAAAATAAATAGCATCCCTCAGGTAGAAAGTGATCAATGAAATGATCCAGAATATGCTCACATTGCTTTTTGTCATTAAAATGTCACTGAAATGAAGGCCAGGAGGCAAATGGCTCTGCCCCACCAAGCACTCTTTGCCACAGTGAGCTGCCTGCCACAAGCCCAGAAGCAACAGGGCTAACCAGCCCTGGACTGAAACCTCCAAAGCTGTGAGCCTAAACAAACCTTTCCTCTTTATAACTTGATTATCTCGGGTACTTGTTACAGTAACAGAACTGACAAATATGACAGTCTATACAACATTCAATGTGGAGAAAAGCAGCTCATCCTTCTCCCTAAGCTGTTCCTCGGTGATCACAGCTCCTACAACAGAGTTTGTATCTCAACTACAGAGGACTCCAGCCAGCGCTGTCCCTTCATGGGTGACTTGCTGTGTTATTTTACAGTGCAGCTGTTCCTCATCCTGCTCAGACTATCCTGAGCAAGACACCAGGTGTTGTCTCTTTATGGAGGGACTTCCATTTCCTTAGAAGCTCTTTTATGCTCAGAATAAGAAAGAAGTACCAATTCTAGTCCTAGAATTTTATGCTTGAGTTTTTCTTCTCTAAAGAAATATCTCCTATTTTCTAGGAATTAGCAAGACCATCTGGCTTAACGTTCTTACTTGGATTTTTCTTTTCTTTTTCTCTCATTCATTTTTTCTTTCCTTCCCTCTTTCTCTCTCTCTCCCTTCCTTCCTTTTTCCCTTCCCTCCTTCCTTTCTTTCTTCCAATTTTGTCTCCTTCAAGCAAGCATCAGTCAGTCAGTTTTGAGTCTCAGGCACTGTATCCAGTGCTAGTATTACCACAATGAAGTAGATATTCTCTCTGTCCTGGTGAACCACATTATCTATTGGGGAATAGAAAGAAAACAGGCACTTGCAGTAATACATTCCATGGTAGTCACCTCTGAGAAGGGTCTATGTGATCCCTGGATCTAATATTCATGCCCTTGTGCTGCTGAACTTAGTGACCTGCTCCTAGCAAAAAGGATATAATAGAGTGATAGGATGAGCCTTTGAGATAGATAATAAAATGACTTTGGGCTTCCATCGTATTCTCTCTCTGTCTCTCTGTCCTTGTCTCTGTCTCTGTCTCTGTTTCTCTCTGAAGCAAGCTTCCATATACTTTACCATTATTCCATTTGAGGGTCATTTGTAAGAAATATAA
Source organism: Heterocephalus glaber (assembly GCF_053883595.1). NCBI lineage: Eukaryota > Metazoa > Chordata > Mammalia > Rodentia > Bathyergidae > Heterocephalus > Heterocephalus glaber. The sequence continues at coordinate 11,763,786 of NW_028258357.1, read as the reverse complement.
GGTAATTGTTAAACCAATCACAAGAAAAGCCTAACGATGCTATTAAATTCTAGCAAGTTGGGATTGCTCACTAAACACTCTGAGCCTAAGGTCTCTGTCTCTCTCTCTCTCATCATTCATAAGAAGAGAGGTAACAAAGTTTAGCAGCACAAAACTGAAATTTTTTCCTGATAATCAGATGGATTAAAGAGAAATGAAAAGGAATGATACACCTGTTTAGCTAATGATGTGTCCACCTGACTGCTAACCTCATTTCTTCCTTGTGAAGCACTTTGAAAACACAAACCTACACGAAACAACTTAGACCCTTATCCAGAAATATGAGTGTGTTCATCAGCCTTATGTTACTATGACAAAATGGCTGAGAAAATCATGTTAAAGGAAGAACGATTTTGATTCAGTGGTTCTGAGCTTTCAGCCATGGTCAGTTGTGGCAGGGTAGAGGAGGCATCAGGGAGGAAGGGCATGGTGGAGGAGAACTGCACACCTCGTCGTGGCCAGGAAGGAGAGGGTGGTGGGGAGGAGGGGCGGGGGACAGGGTGAGTGCTTTCTTCCAGCTAGGCCCCGCCTCCCGGAGTTCTCATCACCTCTGATAGCACCACCAGCTGAGGGCAGAGCCTTCTGTACGGGAACCTTTGGGAAAATTCTAGCTCTGTAACAGTGGGTTCCTTGGTGGTCAGGAAAAGCTGCTTTTCAAGCCAGACCTAAGGCAGTAGTTATGCACCTGGGTACATGGCACAGGGGCGTTTGGTGCCTTTTTATGAGATATTGCCAGATGTTGCCATATATAAAATTGACTACCCCATGAGGATAGGGCAGTGCATACTTCACTCTCTGTCCTTAAGAAACATCACCGCTACATGGGAACATAATGGTTTGGATTAGATGTCCCCTGTAAGACTCATGTTCAAAGGAGGGGCATTTGGCCCTGATGGATCATGGGGACTTTACTCATTAGTGGATCAGCTTCACTCGTGAGTTCCTAGCTGAATGTGCTGGTAGGTAGTGGGGCCTGGCTGGAGGTGGTCCCTGGGGGTGTGGCCTAGAAAAGCATGTTCTTGTCCCTGTTTCCTCTCTTCTGTCTCTGCTCCCTGGCTGCCATGGGCTGATCACCTTTTCCTCTGCCCAGGCCCTTCCACTTGCCATTTCTGCCTTGGAGCCAGGTAGGCGTGGACTGAAAAGCTGAGCCACAATACACGTCTCCTTTAAGTTGGGAGTGTTGGGGTCTTTTTTTGTTGTTTTTTTTGTCTCAGTGATAAGAAAGTGACTAACATGGGAACAGTGAAGTGGAAAACTTGTTGCTCAAAGGCTGTATGGCAATAAAGGGTGACCAAGTGAATAGTAAAAGAACTGAAGAGAGGCTTCTCACTCTCTCTTTTTCTCTCTTTCTTTCTCTCTCTCTTTCTCTCTTCATTGCTGGGAATCAATCAAACCCAGGGCCTTGTGCAAGCTTGGCAAGCACTCTACTACTAAAAGCCTTTTAACTCCAGCCAGAAAGGCTCTTAAAATTTTTTTCAAAACTTGCTTTTTTTAAAAAAAAAACATCATTTACTTGTTAATGCTTTTGAACACACTATCCGCACTTTGAGAAATAAAAAAATGTGACTAGCTATCCCACTTTCAACTGAGACTTCAACCACAAAATATGAAAAAGGTCATAGTGCAGGGGTTTGGAGTCAGAATCTTCCCACTAACAACCAAGTCGAACTTCAGAATTCTCATAGGCAGGGTTGTGATTTTATGGAAACAAAAACTCATGCTCTGTCAAGGAAATAAAACATAACTAGTATTTGGTATGATAATATCCTTTCTGAAAAGTTCCCAATGTGCAATTTGATCTTTTTTTTTCCTTTCTAAGATACGTTATGAAAACACTTAGAACTTGTCAATGATGTGTTCCAAGTGGCAACATAGAATAACGATTCCTAAGGGAGTGGTGGCTTCTTTTCTCAGGATTTTGGCACCTGTGTAATGTATCCCCAGATAGACATTGGCCGACAGGGCAGCCATAACTTGGAAAGGCAGAGGTTGGGGAAGGGAGTGGAAAGCAGCAATTGGGAGCATAATTTTTGTGCAGAAGAACAAGAAGGTGGAACAGGGTTAGAGAATTGCATTGTTTTTCTCTTCCATTGCAGAACTGGGCCATGGTACCTGGAGTGAGCTTGGCAGAAAATCACTTGCTTCTTCATGCTGTTATGCTCTGTAGCACTTCCCATCCTGTCACATTACTGTCTTACTGAATGGCCTCTTTTGTAAACCAAATGCCACAGTATTTCCACATCTCCAGAATAGATTAATATGCTAACCTAAAATATGAAAACCCATTGAGGTATCAAACTTGGTCTTTTTCTTGTCTAAATTTTCAAAGATGCTTGCCTAGCATCATCAAAATGATTTTGAATGAGTCTCTAACTTGGATTGAAATGTTTGCACTGCAGACAGAAGACCATAAATCATAAGGAGAGGTTGCATAAGAAAGAATCAAGTCCTACTTCCTCTTTTTAGTAAAAGCTGGTGACATCACCATCTTCTGGCATCTAGGAAGGAGCTTTCACAGAAGCAAAACAAGTTTTACTTGCTTAAAAGTCCAAATCAATACAAATAATATGTAATTGGGACATCAGGAGCTGAAGAAGAGGTCCCTACCAGGGAGCCTTAGTGCATGGAGGATCTCAGTGTCTGCCTTATGGGGAGGAGTCAGAGTTTGGAGTCAGACTCAGGAATGTGATAAGGATATGCCTCCAAACCCCCAGGCTGCTGGCCAGTGGTCCAACTGGTATTCAGAGGGGAGGCACATATTTGATGTCATTGTATCCAGTGCTGATACAGAAGAGGTCAAGTTGGCTCAGGGACTTAGCTCAGTGCTTTCGCTGCCTGCTGTGCAAGCACAAGGACCAGAGTTCAATCCTTGGTACCAAAAAAAAAAAAAGAGGTCAAGTTGACAGACAGAGCATGGCAGCAGAGGTCTCCCTGTAGAGGTTATGTTTCATATCAGCAGAGAACTAACATTATGCTTGGGGTGGTTCCTCTGTTTGGAGTAGAACGCTGGCCATCAACTTGAGGGTGAGTGGGAAATCATTAGCCATCGGGAAGAGGAAGGCTTCACAGGGCTCTGGCTGAGTAGGGCTGGGCTTTTACTCTTGAGAAATTGGGTAAAAGTTTGTTTCTACAGACTGGACCCCCATGGTGAGATTTAGGTGAGTGTTATAACTCAGTGGACCCGTGGCAGACAGCGTAGACATCAGGCCTACAGAAAAATGAATGTTTCCAGAATCCACCCACCTGCAAAGGTGACACCAACCTAGAAGGTAGGAACCAATGGCAATGATATCTCCTGGAAATCTGTTTGCATCTGTTTTATGGATTCCATTTGTTTCCTATGTTGGGATTCCATCATGTTCCTCAGCTCCTCTATTTTTTTATCTGTGTCCTCTCTAGATTTATTAATCATGTCTTGCACCATAAGTACAATCTTTGCTGTTATCTGAGTAATTATTTCTGATTTCATTTTTCCCAGATCCTCTTTTATTGCCAGTTCAGACAGTCCAGGTGGTTGAGTATCAGAGTGTTCCATCTTGTTTCCCTCTGGGGTTGCTGTAGGTGATCCAGAAGTCTGTTTTTGAGGCTTGTTTACATGTCTTCTCATTTCCACGGTGGAGGGGGATGCTTCTGGCACCCACGCCACTCACCTTCTCTGCCCTAGGAGCTTGGGATGGCAGCAGGGGAGCTTCCTGCCGGGTGATGGCAATGTTATGAAAGCAAGCAATGGCTGTGGTAAGCAGGATCAGCTACCACTGAGGGTGGGTCTCAGGTAGTCCGGTACTGGGTTTTGTGGAAAGGAAGTATAAATGAATTTATCGCACCATGCCCACCCTCACCACCACTGAGGGGGAGTGCAAGAATAAGCCACAACTGGTACAATGATATAATTGGTATCATTTTACACCCATCTAATGTGCATAAGAATGCTTACTGCAGCCTTGCAAAAAGTTGACCATTACCTTGTCAATCATTAGTACAATGAATAAGTGATTTAACAACAAATATTTTTGGTAACTTAAATTTTGTGTTGTATTTTCTCCATTGAATGCTATGAAAAATGATACGAGGTTGGGTATACCTCAGTGATAGAATGCTTATCTAGTATGTGTAAGGTCCTGGGTTTGATTCCCAGTAACACACACACACACACACACACACACACACACACACACACACTACAAGATATAAAACTCAAAATGTCACAAAGTGATGACCACAAATGAACATGAGCTACTAGATAAAACTGAAGACACAGTCATGAAACATCTAAGCGATGTATTTCTAGAGTAATACAAGCTTAAATTATAGAGTACTTTATATTTAAAAACCTACATGAATGGAGAAAAAGACACTTTGTACTTCTAACATAATACTAAAACCTTGTTTTCTGAGCATAATTCCTTCTAGAAACATGCATGTAATGCAAAGCACTTGTATATCAAAGAAATTTCACCATAAGAAATAATGAAAACTCAGATGATTCATTCCACAACCCCACAACCCAAAAATATTCGCATAAAATGGCTACAGTATTTCAATATAATACAAAATAGTAAAGAAAAGACAAAATATAAAGACAAATTAAACTGTACTTACCTTTGAAAACCTTCACGGCTGGTGTGAGGGAAATGAGAGGAGGGTTATTGTGCAGGATGACTTTCACTGTCACTAACATAATCAATCACTGCTACCTGTTGGTTCAATGGAATCTTTCTTTTCATGCAACTTTGACAAGGAAGCTATCCAATGATGCTACTTTTGCCTCCTTTTGAGGATTTTGTGGAAATGTGACATTGCATTGTTGTTAAACAGATTTCATTGGTCCACTGCTACAGCCTTATTCAGGTGGTGTTTTCTACAAAACTTCGCACCATTTACCACATTTTACACATCTCCCTAATCTCATGTAAAATGCCTCTGCAGATGAGATCTCCATAACTTCTTGCTGTTGGGAGCTGATCACCCACAGTCCTGTAGCAAGGGAGAGAGGGGGGAGGAGGAGGGGGAGAGGGAAGGGGGCCGGGCTGGGGAGGAAAGGAAAGGAAGGAGAGAGGAAGGGAGAGAGAGAACTATTGGCTCAGTTGTGATCATGTGACATTCGGCAACATGTACTACTCATATTGTAAGTTATCGCTTGTTTATCAAGCGAAAATTTATTAGAAATGTTTGTTCATCTTATAGAACACTTGTAGAACAAGTTACTACAATCCAAGGTTTTATTGTATTTCCAGGTTATAGATGACTTTGTGTGTGTGTGTGTGTGTGTTTGTGTGTGTGTGTGTGTGTGATGTCTTTGAAGTAACCTTAGAGCAGAGACTGTTTCTTCTACATATGTTTGTGTGTGCATGTGCCAGAAAATACTAGCATGAGCAAAATGCTGAGCTTTTTCACTACCATCTCATTCCTAAATTTAAGGACAATCAGAAGATACACACATAAAGAATTTAATAAGTCAAATGAAGAATAAACACTGTGGCTGCTTTCAGGGCATGATGATATACCTTTAAAAGGTATTTCAAGAATTAAACCTAGAATAATCCCAAAGAGTAGCATGATCTGGGACAGACTGAAGCCTTTAAAAATTCTAAAAAGAATGATAACTAAAAGAATGTTCAAGGTATATTTGAAGCAGGAGAAAAGAAAGGAAAGGATTACCCTACTGCTAAAGAAACATGATGCAATGTTAACACACAGCACAGAGACATGGAAAAATCCCACTTGAGTTTCAAAAGCAACATTTCTCAAAGTGAGTTCCACAAAATCTTAGTTCTTGGACATGTTTGGAAGAGGAAGCAGTGCTCTGATAAGAAGCATTAGAAAAATATGCAGATCTCTACTGTAGGGCTCTTCAACCCTAAGATGCTCCACTGTTCTCTGAAACCTAAGAGGGGTAAAGACTTTATTGGCATTCACCTTTATGTAATAAATGAGACTTTTTATTGGGAAGCATCTTGTGGAGCTAGTGTTCTGTGGAACATACTTTGGAAACCACTGTTTGAAGAAGGGAAAATGGCAGAATATAGAGATCAACAGCAAAAAATATAGCTCAAATAGAGCAAAGACAAACTACATTAGTTTTGTCTTCTTCTGAGGAAGACTGACAAAGAGAAAAAGAGAGAAAACTTAACTGTTGTTGAAGATTTTGAATCCTTCAGTCCAGAAAGTATGTCCCAACTGCTAAATCAGTTTTGTGAAGTAAAAGAAAATGTTGAAAATGTTAAAAATGCCATTGGGTTAGAAATGGACAAGTAATTCATCTAAAGAGAGGTTTGTTAAAACTTGAGACCAAAATGTGATCACTGTTTAGAGCTAAAATAGACTTTAATTCAATTATGCTGATTTTTTTCTAATGCAAGTGACAAAAACCTATGCTGGCCATTTATGGGAAAAGTGAATCTACAGGTGGGACTTTCACTGACATGACAACTGAAAAGAAAGAGGCTCAGACTCGAAACCAGGGCAAGAACCAGGAAAGCCATGGGCACTAGGACCTAAAACACAGGCTGTCATTTTAAATTTCCAAAACTGAAATGGATTCCTTCAAACATTTCCCCTCCAGTTAATCACTCTACAAAGATTCTAAGTCCAAGGGGAGAAAGTCCAGTTGGAATGGCTCAGTTCTACAAAGATTCTAAGATTCTAAGATTCTAAGTGCCAGGGGAGAAAGTCTAGTTGGAATAACTCAGTTCTACTAAAATTCTAAGATTCTAAGTCCCAGGGGAGAAAGTCCAGTTGGAATGGCTCAGTTCTCATGTCTACCACCTGGTCAAGGGAGAGCCGGGAACCAAGAATGTGTACAAAGGGAAGATGTATGTATCAGTCAGTTTTTTCCAGGGACAGAACCGATAGAATCTACGCATACATAAAGGAGATTTATTATGGGAATTTGGTCTTGATTTTGGAGGCCAAGGAGCCTTATGACATGCTTTTTGCAATCTGGCAAACCAGGAAAGCTAGGAGTGTAACTTAGCCTGAGGACAAAGGTCTGAGAACTGTGGTGGGCCCTGATATAAATCCTAAAATCAAAAGACCTGAGAACCAGGAGCTTCAATGTCTTCAAATAGTGGAGGTCCAATGTCCCAGAAGATAGATGTCCCAGCTCAAGGAGAGCACAAATTCACCCTTCCTCTGCCTTCTTTGTTCTATTTGGGCCCTCAATAGAGTAGATGATGCTCATCCACATTGGTGTAGACAAAGCCTCTTTGTCAGTCCATTGCTTCAGATGCTAATCTCTCCCAGAAACTCTCTCACAAACACACCTAGAAGTGTTTCATCAGCAGAATTGTGTTCCATTGTGCTATCTGGATATCCCTTAATCCATTCAACTTGACACATTCAATTAACCCAAAGTGGAAGAGTAGTAGAAAGCAAAAATAAGGAGTAAGTAAAACTTATCAAATTTGTACTACATGATCCTCAAGAGCAAGTTCAATTGATTAATTTAATTGTCTGAGGTTAACAAAACTTAGAAATGGTACAGATGAACTGTATCACTGATTCACTATTTATGTTTAATTCATCTGTTTATCTGTAAATATTCAATACTAGCCAATAAACTCAAGGTGAAATATGCAAATCACATCGGGCACCTATCTAAAACTTCCAATAGCTTACACTGAGTGTAAAATACAAAATCTCTAACTAAGGTAACCTCCTGTGGCCCCACAGGGCCTCTTGACCCTGTTACCGGGGCACTGGGGTGCTGTGGGCTCCTTCTAGAGATTCTTTCCATGTTCTTGTTGTCCCGAACAAAGAACTGGACAAGAAATGTGCTAAAGTACACTCTGCAGAGTGCAGAGCAGGCTGCTGAGAAAAAGAGTACAGAATCCACAAGGTTAATGGCTGCTGTCTTTTGTATCCCATCCTGATGTCAGATCTAGGCCATCCAATCAAAAACCTGCTTGAGTTTATGCCAGAACAATTGAAGATAGTACGTTCTGATTGGTCCCAGGTGCAGGGCTTGGGCGTTGTGTCATGGATCTCTGTGATTGACAGGTCAGGTCCACTTGCCCAGCTGGCTGGCCACACCCTCATCTCCTGCCTCAACCCTACCTCCTCAGTTTCCTCTTGAGCAGTCCATTCCAGGCCCAATGGCTCTGGCTTCCTGCACACTGTCCTATTTGGCAGGGACATTTCTCTTCTCAAACCAGAATAGCAACCTGAACAACTCCTAGTCACGGGCCTGATTAAGCACAGGTTCCTTGGAGAAGCTTTGCTAAACCCTCGCTCAGTCTGCCTTCCATATAGTTCAGGACTAGTTTTTTCCTTCATAAGACATTTGCAATCTCCTACTTTTCCTGTTGATTTATTTGTAATGACTCTTGTCCTTGGAAGATGACACCCCTCCTTGTCAGGTAAAAGGGCCGAAGACCAAGACCAGACCAGGCCACAACAAGCCTTTATTAGGGGAATAGATCTGCCAGGCTGTCTCTGAACAAAGGAAAGACAAAAGCAATATGGTCGGGGCAGGGAGAGTCTTTTATAGAGACTGGGGTGGGGTTTGTAGGGACTGAGGTGGGGTTGAGTGAGGTAGTGACTAGGGAATGGAGGAGCCAGTGATGTCACTAGGTGGTAGGAGGTGAGCGAGTATTAGGTTATTTTCTAGGTGGGAACAGGGGCATGCTGGGAAGAAGGGTTTATTCTTTGGTGGGAGCAACCATCTTGGCATGATGTCACACAGGGGAGGGGGCAAGGCACCATAGGAAGAGGGCAGCTACTATACATAATAGCTGCTGAGGTGGTGGGAGACCTATCACTCCTAAAATTCAAAATCACATTTATTTTGTTCAATTTTAATTGTCATGTCTAACACAGCCCTTGATCAGCATGGGCACACAAGAAAGACTGTTCATATGAGCCAAAATAAACCCCTTCTTTCAAAAAAGAAAGGAAGGAAGGGAGGAAGGAAGAAAAAGAAAGGAAGAAAGGAAGAAAGAAAGAAGAAAGAAAGAAAGAAAAGAAGGATGTTCAACGAAGATTCTTAAATGAATCTGAATATATGGAGTCTGTATTCTATGGACAGGTAGCTATAATCATCAGTGTGCTAATATAAAGAAAAAGTTTATTTAGTAAAGCTTATCAATAAGGTAGCGAGCTAGGGGAAGGACCTGAGATAGAGTTGGGTGATCCATCATATGGATAAGAATTAAAATAAGACTAGGCAGTGAACTAAGGACTTTGTACTAAGAGATAGCCTCCTTGCTCAGCATGGAATGCAGTCACCCACCCCACTAAAAGGAATGCAGCTCCTCCCTACTACATTCCTGAGATTCCAGAAATTTAAAATGGAAAAATAACCAACTTTTCTTTAAACTCTGTTTCCTTTAAATCATACATGGTGAATAAATGGGTTAGAGAGCTGGAGTTCTGACTGGTCATTTTAAACCCACAGAGCCACCTACAATACGTGGCCACTAAACAATTGAGCAATTCCCATGTTCCACTTATCCATAAAAAGTTTGGAACCCAGAGGCCTTGTGGAAATTTGACTTTTGGGATTCTCCTCCTGGAGAAAACAGAAGCCTTTCTGTTTGTTTGTGTTTGTGTTTGGTTTTTTGGCCTTCTTATTTCCAATGAAAACTCACCTAAATTCCTCCTTCAGGTCCCGGACTTCATTCTTTGATTTTCATGAAACCATGAGCTCAGTTTGTACAGAATTAACTTTTTCAATACCATGTGGCAAATACACAGCAGTTTGGACAATGGTCCTGTGCTATGGAGGGCAAAGAGAGGGCCATCTGGAGAAGCCAACTCCAGGTGAGACACCCAGTATCAGAGACAGCTAAGTTAGGTAGAAATATTACAGGGGGTCAGACAGGGCTGGGACCTCAAGGGAGTCAGTGCAGAAGATGAGAACACATCACAACTGTGGCTGAAGGCACATCTAGAAAAGATTAAAGTCACAGGAGCAGATTTATGTACTTCCCTAAGGGACAAAGGGAAGTTTGAGATTATTGATACCACCCTTTTGAGATTTCCCATATAAATAAACCATTATCTCATTAAAGGTGGGCCATCTTTTCCTACCCACTAAGACCAAGATTAAGACTAAGGCTACTAAACTAAGACTAAAGACAAGACTAAGACTATGGATTATAGACCAAGGTTAGTGATGTCATCCACATGACCCTGCTACGATTGGATCAATATCAGCCAAGTGGCTATACCTGCAATCTTATTGGTTGATTATAGTTTTGACCCATTTAGCACCTACCTTGTGATTTTGCTCCATAAAACTTTCTAAGAGAAGAGAGATCCTTGGCAACCCCTTCAAGACCCCTCCTGTCTCTCTCTCAGGAGCTAATCCTATTCTACATTCCTATTCCTATGTTGTATTATCATTGTCATTTAATTGAAGGAACTGTCTGATTTCTTCTTTAATTTCCTCTGTGACCCATTGGTTATTCAGAAGTGTGTTGTTCAATTTCCACGTGTTTATGAAATTTTTTGAGTTTCTTTTGCTATGGATCTCCAATTTCATTGCACTATGGTCTGATAATATACAGGGGATAACTTCAATTCCTTTGCACTTACTTAAACATGTTCTATGTGTGAGTATGTGGTCTATTTTGGAGAATGACCCATGTGCAGCTGAGAAGAATGTGTATTCTGATTTTGTGGGGTGGAAGACTCTGTAAACATCTGTTAAGTTCATTTGTTCAAGAGTTCGATTGAGTTCTAGTATTTCATTACTCATTTTATGTCTAGTTGATCTATCTATTTGTGACAGTGGGGTGTTGAGGTCCCCCACTACAATTGTATTAGTGCATATATGGATTTTCATGTCCATTAGTATTTGTTTTATATAGTTGGGCGCACTAGTGTTTGGTGCATAGATATTTATGATTGTCATCTCTTCCTCTTGGATTCTTCCCTTTACAAGGATGTAGTGTCCTTCTTCGTCTCTCTTAATCAGTGTTGGTTTGAAATCTACTTGATCTGCAAAGAGGATAGCTACTCCTGCTTTTTTTCAGGTTCCCATCACATGGAGTATTGTTTTCCACCCTTTAACTTTCAGTCAATGAGTTTCATTTTGAATTAAGTGTGTTTCTTGTATGCAGCATATTGTTGGATTTTGCTTCTTGACCCATTCTGCCAGTCTGTTTCTTTTGACTGGTGAATTGAAACCATTAACGTTGATGGTTATAACTGAAATGTATTGACTTGTCATTGCCATGACTTTTTCTTTTTGTTGGGTTCTCCCCCTCTACATTTAATTTCTTGTCATGCCAGATGGGTTTGTTCTGCTTTGCTTCCTGGGGTTGTGATCCTCAATGTCTGTTCTTAGGATATTGTGTAAAATTTTTTGGAGTGCTGGTTTGGTATTCATGAAGTTCCTAAGGTGCTCTTTGTCATGAAAGTATCTTATTTCTCCATCCATTTTGAAAGATAGTTTTGCAGGGTACATCAATCTGGGTTGGAGGCTGTTTTCTTTTAGGGCTTGGAATATGTCACTCCAAGCTCTTCTTGCCTTGATGGTTTGTGTTGAGAAGTCTGCTGTGATTCTGATGGGCTTTCCTTTGTAAATGATTTGTTTCTTTTCTTTAACTGCTTGTAGAACTTTCTTCTTGTGTTGAGTTTTTGGAATCTTAAAAATTATATGCCTATGTGTAGATTTTTTTTTGATCAAGGCTATTTGGAGTCCTATATGCCTCACTTATCTGTATGTCAAGTTCTTTTCCCCTCCTTGGGAAGTTTTCTGCCATTACTTCTGTGAAGAGTTTTTTTATGTCATCTGCACTCTCCCCTGTTTCTTCATTGGCTCCAATCAGTCTTATGTTATTCTTCTTTGCATTGTTTAGCAGCTGCTGGATTGATTTCTCATGTTTCCTTATAATTTTGAAGCAATTTTCCTTTTCCTGATCATTAATTGCAATCTTATCTTCTATATCTGAAATTTTGTCCTCACATTGGCTCATTCTGCTGTGTAGACTTTCAATGGAGTTTTTCATGTCCTGGAAATCTATTTGCATCTGTTTTATGGATTCCATTTGTTTCCTATGTTGAGATTCCATCATGTTCCTGAGCTCCTCTCTAGATTTATTAATCATGTCTTGCACTAGGAGCACAATCTCTCCTGTTATCTGAGAAATTATTTCTGATTTCATTTTTTCCAGATCCCCTTCTGTTGCCAGTTCAGTGGGTCCAGGTGGTTGAGTATCAGAGTGTTCCATCTCATTTCCCTTTAAGGTTGCTGTAGGTGATCTGGAAGTCTGGTTTTGAGACTTATTTACGTGTTTTCTCATTTTGATTGGGGGGGATGGGGGGTGCTGTTGGTGCCCGTGAGGATCACTTCCTCTGATCTGGGAGAGGTGGGACAGGGACCAGCAGCAGCAGTAGGTATGGTGGCCCAGAAGCCCCTTCCTCTGTGCTGGGAGCAGCGGGAGGGATGGTGGCCGGGAAGCCCTTTCCTCTGGACCAGGAGCAGTGGGACGGTGGCTCAGAAGCCCCTACCGCTGGGCCAGGAGTGGCGGGACCCAGTACCATGATCTGGTGGTCTGGTGTCCTCTGCATCTTTGTAGTGTGGAACCAGGTGGCTGTACAGAGGAGCGGGGGGGGGCGGCGGGGGGGCGGTCCAGTGGATTGCTGCCGGGGTGCGGGCTGATTGGGCATGTTTCGCACGACTCACGACCTCGGTAGGGCCAATTTTCCTACTTTTAACCTCTGTTGTTCCTTAGAATTCATTCTTCAACTTCAGGGAACACAAACTCACCACGTCTGACATGTAGCAGGTTGGGAGTTATATTTTCCCCTGTATCACCAGGACCATGACTGCAACCTTCCTCTCAGCATTTGGATCCAAGATTCACATGAAGTCAAAGAATAATTTCAAACTCTGCCTGGGCATCTGAAATTCTATTTTATCAAGTTTCCTTTAAACATGTATTTTACATAGTACAATTAGAAAGCAAGGAGCTGAGTCACTCCCTTCCCCTCCTCAACTGTAAATGCCACACCACCTAATGATCATCTGGGCTTAAATTTAGGACCACCCTAATGATTACCCAGGTTTAAATTTAGGACCACCCTAATGACTATCTGGCATAAATGTAGAAGGTCGTGCAGACTGTGGACATCAGAGAGAGACAGTGGCATCTTGGATCAGTGGTGTCTGACCTGATAAGTACTGGAAGCCTGTGTTATCGAACCCCTTTTCTTTCCCCTTTCACACTTGAGTCCTTTTTCCCCTTAGAACTTGAGTTGCTTTTTCCCTTCACCCTCTTTTTCCTTTTGCCCTTCTCCCTGTTCCTGTCCTGTCCCGTAATCTTCAATCAATGTAGCTACTTACAAAATACTCTGAGGTGTACACTTGGCAATTCTTTCGTTGTCATACACAAGAACCTGGACTATTTTTGGCCCACTCAGCTGTAACATTCATTGCATTTCTTTTTTTATTAGCATATGTTTGTGATGCATACATCCATTTGTGATGGGGAATTGGTCCGTATGCATATAATATCTTGATCCTTTTTACTTCGCTTTCTCTCCTGTCCCTCCTGTTTTCCTTATCCCCGGTTTCCCTTCCTCTCTCCACAAAGTCTATACAATGCTTCTTCATGGAACATTTGCTCTCTATTAATTAGTGTGTCTTTGTGTTTAAATACATTTGTAATTAAATTCAAATGACTTGGAAAATGGGATTTCTAAGAGAATAATCAAGGCCTTGATATTCTGGAATGTTACACGGTTAATTAATGATACCAGAGTTAAAAACAATAACACAAAACCTAAATGCTCAACATTCCTTTTTCAAACTCATATTGTGTTGTTATCCTTTCAATTATTACCATAATGTAGTTTTTATTAAACTCTTACTTTTACTTAATTTGGGCAATTTGCCTTAAAATCAACATTTTAACCAGACCATGAAAAGATCATTAGCCAATTTACTCAGTTGTTAAAATGAAGTAATAAAAACCAATTCCCCTTTTTTCCCTCCTTCCATTTTTTCCTCCTCCCTTTCCTTTTTCCATTTCTACTTCCCTTCTTTTGTCCTTTTCTTCCACAAATATCTGTCCTAGTGTGAGGTTGGAGCTCTGCTAGGTGCACACATTTTGAATAGGAAACACTTAGATTCATGCACATTTAACCAGCTATGTCTGGAGAAAGTTTACCATCATTCACTTGACACATTATAGTACACATCCAGAAGCATCCCACACACTTTAAAACTCTATTTTAGTCCACCTTGATGCAATAGTGCTGGTATTTTTTCCCCTCCACATTTATGCATGGATGCTGAGTCATCACCAGGCAGTTCTTAGTTTATTGTTTGCTCCTACTTAGTCTGGGAGCAAAATAAAAATGTTCTGTGATGACGTCTCTGTTAGTCAGGAGGCCTTCTTTTCTTTTTCTAATTCTAGTTTACTGAAGTATTGACTAAGCAGTTCTCTACCCAGCATTTGTAATTAAATCCATTAATTAAAAAATATACCTAGACTTCAACACATCAATTACAATGGCTACAGGTTGTAGTCAATAAAACATAGGAAATAAACAAGTACATAGTTCTAAGTTCAAATATCAAAATGTTAAAGAAGACTGAATGTCTTCTACATTTATCTATTTATTTGTAAATAATTTAGTTGATATATTATGTGGCTTGCCTCTGTATCTTCTGCTGTTTTTAGAAATGTTTTTATTTCTTACTTCTGGTAGACCTAGTATTTGATAGGATACCCAAGTCTTTTGGAAGACAAAAATTTGTTAGCTATTGTGTGTGATGTTTACCAAGCCCCACTAGTAAAAGAAAAAAAAAATCCTGGGAGTATTATACAAATTCGTATTTCTCCAAGTTATTCATTTTAAAATAAACTAAGAAATCTTTTATATTTATCAACTGTCTTGGTTACTTTTCTCATGTTGCTGAGACAAAATATCTGACACCCAAAGATTTTTTTTAACATGTTCCTTTTTTATATAGCAAAACATTCATTGGTACATTTTAGGCATGTATAATGATAACACTCGTCATAGGGAAGTTGCACCTGTACGTGATAAATCCTGCCTCTTTTTTCTCCTTCCCCCCTCCTTTCAAGCCTCCTCTCCTCCCTATGTATAAAAGCTTTGTTTCCATTTTTTCCTTCTGTTTTTATTTTTTCTAGTCCCTCTCTTCCTTTTTCCCTCCCTTCTCCCTTATTCTGCTTCCCATTTGAACATTTTCTTCCCATTTCCCAATATCTATTATACATTTTAGTCTTTATTTGCATTTTCAGTTTCTCATACCAGAGAAACGACACAGTATTTAAACCTGTGTTTCTAATTTATTTCACTTAAGAGTATGGTCTCAAGGTCTATCCATTTAACTATAAATGTCTGAAGCTCATTCTTCTTCATGGCAGAGTAATACTCCATTATATATATAAAAAACACATCTTCTTTATCCACTTGTGAGTTGATGAGGATTTGGGCTGTTTCCAAGATCTTGCTATTACAAACAGTGCTGCTGTAAATGGGTGTGCATACATTGCTATGGTGTGTTGGTTTTTTTTTTCTTTTTTTTTTGGTGTGTTGCTTTTAATTCTTTTGGGAAGATATCAAGAAGGTGAATAGCTGGGTCAAATGGAACCTCTAGTTTTGTTTTTTGAGAAATCTCCACACTGATTTCCATAGTGTGGGCATGAGTCTACACTCCCACCAACAGTGGAAAAGGGTTCCTTTTTCTCCACAACCCCTCCAGCATTTGTTATTGGCTGATTTCTTTCCTTTTTGTTTTTTTTGGTCCTGGGGATCGAACTCAGGACCTTGTGCTTTCGAGGCAGGCGCAGAACCACTGAGCTAAATCCCCAGCCCATGGCTGATTTTTTGATAGCTGCTATTCTTTCTGGAGTAAGATGGAATCTCAGCATTGTTTTAATTTGCATTTCCCAAATGACCGATGATGTTGAACATTTTTCATATATTTATTTGCTGTTTGTACTTCTTCATCTGAGAAGTGTCTATTCATTTCAGATGCCCATTTTTGGATTGGGTCTTTAAATTTGGGAAGTCTGATTTTTTTTTGAGTTCTTTATATATTCTAAATAGTAGTCCTTTGATGAATGGCTGGTAAAAAAGTTTCCATGCTGGGTTCTGAAACCTAAAGTGAAAGGAGAAAAGTTATGTAGCTCACAATTTGTAGAGGTTTCAGTCCATACCTGGCTGGCTCCAGTGCAGGGTGGCACGACAGAGGGGTGTTGCAGAGGTGAAATAGTTCATGGCAGGCAGAAGGCAGCAAATCACCGAAGAATAACCACATCTCTTTCTATCCCTTATGCCTTATCCAGGATACTAAGGGTGGGTAGCACTCACACCCTTAATCTCAGTGCTCTTGATCCTAGCATTGCACCATGAATCAATCCCAGCATCACACAGTCTCAATCCAGCCACCTCTGAAAAAGCCCCACCTATGGCTACATGAGGCTTTGGGGGATATTTAGACCCAAGCCATAACAACTACTTTATAAAGGATAAATGTTAAAAAATTTTTATGGATGTGGATTAGGATGTTCTTGTTGCCTAAGGCTTTAGAATAAATCCAGCAGTGGCAACAATGGGTAAGAAGTAGCCCCATTTTCCAAACAAGGGCTCTCAACATCTGCACAGGCTTACTATGACACAGCCAAGTTTTCTGATTTGGTAACCATCACTCCCAATAGCCTACAGTGAAGCAGGCCAGAGATTCATTAGGGCAGATGCATCTTCAGGGACACTTTACATGAAGAGAAAGCATCATGTCATTCCTTTCCTGTCCTACATGGGACAGGGACAAGTGAAAGGAAGCAGTAAGTGAACCCTTCAGGGGACTTGGGCACTAGCCTGAAAGGGATACTGGGCTTTTACTCTCTGGCCAGATGTTTGGCCCAGCTGGAAGAATGTGTAAAGTTGCTGCCGTGTTACTGTAGAAGTGGAAGGCAAGTGAGTTTTGGGGTGAACCTGACAGGGGTCTCCTGTAGCTTGATGGGTCTAAAAAATCTTTTTTAAAAATGTTGTTTCAAAGTTTTTAATTTTTTTTTTTTTTTTTTGGTACTGGGGATTGAACTTGGGACCTTGTGCTTGCAAGGCAGGCAGCAGAACCACGGAGCTAAATCCCCAGCCCTGGATCTAAGAAATTTTAAGACCAGAGGCAGGCTGAAGCTACTCCTTGCAGCAAGGTAAAGACAGAAGGTTGCCATGAGAATGAAGTATACTTCCACCATTCGGCTGGGCAAGAGTGTGCAGTTTCCCACATGTTACTGTCTTTTTAAGTCCCAAAGAAACTCCTTCCAGATTCTTGGTGTTCCGAGCAAAGAACTGGACAAGACACGTGAAAAAGGCTGTGAGGATTTAGGGCAGAAAAGAAATACTCTCTGCAGAGTGAGAAAAGGCTCACAGCAGCCACAGGGTTAAATGGTAGGAGTCTCTCATATCTCCTCGTCCTAGATTGCTTTTCTCCCTTGCAAACAAGGCATTTTGGACACTTGTCTCATCAGAAGGTCATTTGGTCTGCTATCAGATCCGAGCTGTCCTACCAATGGGCCTGCTCAGTTTCAAGCCAGACGCAAATGAAAAATTCAAGATAGAACTTTCTGATTGGTCCTCAGTGCAGCCTTTGGGAACTGTGTTCTGCGCCTGAGCTCTGCACCTCCATGATTGACAGGTCAGGCCCACTTGCTCAATGAGTTTTGCCCTGCCTTAATCTCCTATCTCACATGGACCAGAGACGCCGTAGAGATTGACCAACAAAGGGAATACAAGGTCAGACTGTGTACCGTATCCTCCATATTAGTCCCTGTCTTCCAGCTATAGTAGGAGAGAGGGGGAAATTGGGGAAGGGAGGTGGTTTGAATTGGGTGAGAAAATAAAATTTAATTTAGACTGTACTGAAATTTTTCATAGCTAAAAGCAAGACTTTTCTCACTTCCAAGAGTACAATGAAGTTCACTTAGTAAAATTCTGGTTGCATCTTTTATTATCTATGTGACCTTAAGCAGTGCACTCAATTCCTACAAGTCCCATTTCCCCCATCTGCTAAATGAAAATAACAGCAATGATCCCTATTGTTACAAGAAAAATTTAATGAGAGATAAGTGTAAAACATTTAGCAAAGCACCTGGCTCAAGTAAGTGACAGTACTGGCCTAATCAGATTTCCTTTTCATTTCTTGCTACATTTCCATTTTAAGTGACTTTTATGTTATAGTTTGTCTTGTTATATTAATTACATAGAAGTAAAAATGTACTGTGTTAGGAATGTTAACCCTGTGGCACATAATTTGCAACTATGTTTTTCTTACATTCACATTTATTATTTAGCTTTTTATAATACTTTTAAACATACAGAGTTGTTCTCATTTCTAGAATATCAAATATATCAATCTTTCCCATTTAAACATTGTAGGAGTATAATATTTAAAAAGTATAGGTCCCATGATAGAATCAGGTGGATCTCCACGGTGGGCTCCATCTGCATGACCATAAGAAGTTCGACAGCCTGCAGGTGACAGGAGACAAAGCAAACAGAGACTGAGTGAACAGGGTCCCGAAGTGCAGAGGACCACCAAGAGTGTCAGTACTAGTATGCTGGTTCCTGGGAGGGTCCAGGCCCACAGCACAGGGATTCAGGGAGGGACCTGTCAGACCTACAGTGACTGAAAGACTATTCTACAAAGGACCCCAGATTGGAGATGGATCTAGATGTTGGGGAGGTGGATTGGTTAAAGAATCTGATGTCAGGAGGGGGCTGCCAACAGTGTATCCTCCCCTCTGTGAGAAAGGCGAAATATGATAGGAGAGTTGCCCACAGAGGGAATGGAGGTCAGTTCCTGTGAGGGACATGGTGGTGGTTTTGCTCTGTAGCCAGGCAATCTTAAAGGTGAGGGAGATGCTGGATCCCAGGGTGCCCGTGGGCTCATGGAGGAAGGCTTGGTTCCAGAAAGTCAGTCATCTGTGTATAGAGGGGAAGTCTTCATGGTGTGATCATCGGGGGCTGGACATGTAATGTTTCAGGAGATGAGAGGGAAAAGAGAAAACATGAAGACGAAGTAATGGCCTGTCTCACTGAGTACGAAGCCCAAATGCTGGGAGAGTGATAACTCCAGGTGTGATGATTGGAGTCTTTTATTTTTAACATAGATTGAATGTTTTCAAATAGCTATGGTATTTTTTTTTCCCAAAACGAAGAATGAAAGAGATTGAGATATTTGTAGGCCCTATTCCTTTGTTCTCTTCTTTTTCATCATAGTACCATATATATTGGAAGGAGACCTTACAGAGGGAGAGTCTAAGAACCCCCATAAGGGTCCTGTGCCATCAAGGTTAGGGAATTAGAGATGTAACCTGTTCCACAGAGAGATAATTTTGTCTTTTTTTTTTTTAATTAATTTTATTGGTACATTTTAGGTGTACAATTCATTTACATTTATCTTGAGTGTTTGTCCCTGTACATGATATATCTGGGTTCTTATTTTTTTCCCCATTACCTGTGTGCCCTTCACCCCCTCTACCCTACCCTACTTACATATATTTCATTTCCATTTTTTTTCTTTTCTCATAGTTTTTCCTTTCCCTCTTTTCCTTTCCCCTTCCCCTCCCTTCACTCCTTCATTTTTGGACCTTTTTTCCTATTTCAAACTTTCAATTATTCATTTTCATCATTTTAACCCTTGTTTACACTATCAGTTTCTCACACTAGAGAAACTATTCAATATTTACACGTGTGTCCTATTTATTTCACTTAAGAGTATGGCCTCGATATGTATCCATTTAGCTATAAATGACTCTAGTTTTTCATTCTTTATGGCTGAGTAGTACTCCATTTTATAAAAAAACCACATTTTCTTTATCCAGTTTCCAGTTGATGGGCACTTGGCTGCTTCCAAGCTTTAGCTATTACAAACTGTGCCTCTATAAACATGGGTGCACATATATCGCTTTGGTATGATTCTTTTAATTCTTTGGGGAAGATACCCAGCAGGAGAATAGCTGGGTCATATGGGACCTCTAGTCCTAGTTCTTTGAGGTATCTCCATACTGACTTCCACAGTGGTTGCACCAGTCTGCACTCCCAACAACAATGGAGAAGGGTTCCTTCCTCCCCACCACCCTGCCAGCATTTGTTATTGGTTGATTTCTTGATAACAGCCATTTTTTCTGGGGTGAGGTAGAATCTCAGGGTTGTTTTCATCTGCATCTCTCGAATGACCAGTGATGTTGAACATTTTTTCATATATTTGTTTGCTGCTTTTACTTCTTTGTCTGAGAAATGTCTGTTCATTTCAGATGCCCATTTTTGAATTGGGTCTTTGAATTTGGGGGGTCTGATTTTTTTTCAGTTCTTTATATATTCTAGATAGTAGTCCTTTGTCTGAGGTACAGCTGCTAAAATTTTTTCCCCATATTGTAGGTTGTCTGTTAGCTCTGTTGGTGGTTTCTTTTGCAGTGCAGAAGCTTTTTAATAAGATGAGATCCCAGTTGCTGATTCTTTCTGCTAGTTCCTGTGCTGCTGAGGCTTTGTTCATGAAGTCTTTTCCTATGCCAATGTCTTCAAGAGTTCAACCTAACTTATCTTCCAGCAAGTTTAGTGTTTCTGTCTTAATATTTATATCTTTAATACACTTCGATCTTAGTTTAGTGCATGGTGATAGGTATGGGTCTAGTTTTAATCTTTGGCCGGTTGAAATCCAGTTTTTCCAACACCATTTATTAAATAGGCTATCTTTCCTCCAATGATGGTGGTTGGCTCCTTTGTCAAAGATGAGGTGGCTGAGCATGTCTGGAGTTGTTTCTGGATCTTCTAATCTATTCCACTGATCTTCAGGTCTATTTCTTTGCCAGTATCATGCTGTTTTTATCACAGTAGCTTTGTAGTATAGTTGCAGGTTGGGGTTTGTGACACCCCCAGTCATGTCTCTGTTGCTTAGAATTGCTTTAGCTATTCTATGTCTCTTATGGTTCCAAATGAATTTTTGGATTGTTTTCTCTAGTTCTGTGAAGTATATTGTTGGAATTTCAATTAGCATTGCATTGAATCTATATAATAGTTTTGGAAGTATGGCCATTTTCACTATATTAGTTCTTCCTACCCAGGAGCAAGGGAAGTCTTTCCATTTTCTTATAGCCTCTTCTATCTCTTTTTTCAGAGTGCTGTGGTTTTCAGCATAGAGGTCTTTTGCTTCCTTTGTAAGATTGATTCCTAGATATTTCATTTTTTTGGATGCTGTTGTAAAAGGAATTGTTTTCCTAATTTCTCTCTCAGTGAGTCTGTTATTTGTGTACAAGAAGGTTATTGTTTTTTGAGTGTTGACCTTGTATCCAGCTACTCTACTGAATCTGTCAATTAAGTCTAGAAGCCTTCTGGCAGAGTTTTTTGCATCTTCTATGTAAAGTATCATATCATCAGCAAATAATGACAGTTTAACTTCTTCTTTTCCTATCTTTATTCCTTTTATTTCTTTCTCTTTTCTAATTGCTGTGGCTAATGTTTCCAGAACTATATTGAACAGGAGTGGTGATAGTAGGTAGGCATCCTTGTCTTGTTCCTGATTTTAGCAGGAATGTTTTCAGTTTTTGACCATTTAGTATGATGTTGGCTGTTGGTTTTTCATAGATAGCCTTAATCAGGTTAAGATAAAGAACTTCTAATCCAATTTTCTGTAGGGTTTTTTATCATGAATGGGTGCTGGATTTTGTCGAATGCTTTTTCTGCATCTATTGAGATGATCATATGGTTTTTGTCCTTGACTCTGTTAATATGATGTATTACATTTATTGATTTACGAATGTTGAAACATCCTTGCATCCCTGGGATAAATCCGACTTGGTCAGGGTGTATGATCTTCTTGATGACCCTCTATATTCTGTTTGCCAGTATCTTGTTGAGGATTTTTACATGTATGTTCATTAGGGAGATTGGCTTGTAATTCTCTTTTTGGATTGGGTCTTTCCCTGGTTTTGGAATCAAAGTAACACTTGCTTCCAGAAAGGAATTTGGAAGTAT
Organism: Heterocephalus glaber; assembly: GCF_053883595.1. Lineage (NCBI taxonomy): Eukaryota > Metazoa > Chordata > Mammalia > Rodentia > Bathyergidae > Heterocephalus > Heterocephalus glaber. The sequence continues at coordinate 11,741,790 of NW_028258357.1, read as the reverse complement.
TGCTTCCCTTTCAATTTCCTTGATGAGTTTAAAGAGTAATGGCATTAGTTCTTCTTTAAATGTCTTGTAAAATTCAGCAGTGACTCCATCTGGACTTGGGCTTTTCTTTGTTGGTAAATATTTTATTACATTTTCAATTTCACTCATTGTAATTGGGGTGTTTAGAATTTCTATATCTTCTTCATTTAACTTTGGCAATTCGTATGTATCTAGGAATCTGCCCATTTCTTTTCTGTTTTCCATTTTATTGGAGTAGAGGTTCTCAAAGTAGGTATTGATGATCCTCTGGATTTCTGTTGGATCTATTGTGCCTTCACCTTTTTCATTCTTAATTGCATGTATTTGTGTCTTTTCTTTCCTTTTTTTGATAAGGTTGGCTAAAGGTTTATCAATTTTATTTATTCTTTCAAAAAATCAACTCTTTGATTCATTGATTTTTTTGTATTGTTCTCTTAGTCTCCATTGTATTGATTTCTGCCCTGATCTTTATAGTTTCCTCTCTTGTATGAGCTTGGATTTGTTATGCTCTTCTTTTTCCAGGAGCTTGAGGTTCTGCATTAGGTTATTTATCTGTGTTTTCTCTGTTTTCCTAATATGGGCATTCACTGCTATGAATTTCCCGCATAGAACTGCTTTCATTGTGTCCCATAGATTCCTGTATGTTGTACTGGCATTTCCATTTACTTGTAGAAACTGTTTAATTTCTTCTTTAAAGACCCATTGGTTGTTCAAGAGGGTGTTATTCGGTTTCCATGTGTTTGTTGGGGTTTTGCGGTTTCTTATGTTATTGATCTCCAATTTTATTGCACTATGGTCTGATAATATACAGGGGGTAACCTCAGTTCTTTTACATTTACTTAGACATGTCCTATGAGCTAGCATGTGGTCTATTCTGGAGAATGACTCATGTGCAGCCAAAAAGAATGTGTTTTCCAATTTTGTGGGGTGGAACATACTGTAAACATCTATTAAGTCCATTTGTTCAATAGCTTGGTTCAGTTCTAGAATTTCCTTGTTAACTTTTTGTCTAGATGATCTGTCTATTTGTGATAGTGGGGTATTGAGGTCCCCCACTACAACTGTGTTAGTGTTTATTTGGTTTTTCATGTCTATTAATATTTGTTTTGTATAGTTGGGGCATTCATATTTGGTGCATATATATTTAGGATTGTCATCTCTTCCTCTTGGATTGTTCCCTTCACAAGGATATAGTGACCATCTTTGTCTCTCTTAATTAGTTTTGGTTTGAAATCCACTTTGTCTGCAAATAATATTGCTACCCCTGCTTTCTTCTGGGTTCCTGTGGCATGGAGAACTGTTTTCCATCCTTTTACTTTCAGTCTATGAGTTTCTTTTTGAATTAGGTATGTTTCTTGTATACAGCATATTGTTGCATTTTCCTTTTTAATCCATTCTGCCAGTCTATTTCTTTTGATTGGTGAATTGAGGCCATTAACATTGAGGGTTATAATTGATAGATATTGATTTATCCTTGTCATGATGTTTTACTTTTGTTGGCTCTTTTATTTCTTATTTTTTTCCCCCTTTCTCTTTAGTGTCTTACCTTGCCTGGTGGCTTCCCTCTATTGGGCCTCATGGAGTTGTGGCCTTCATTGCTTTTTTCTAGGATATTGTTTAGAATTGCTTGTAGTGCTGGTTTGGTGTTCATGAAATTTCTCAGGTGTTCTTTGTCATGGAAGTATCTAATTTCCCCATTGATTTTGAAAGATAATTTTTCAGGATACAACAGTCTAGGTTGGAAGTTATTTTCTTTTAGGGCTTGAAATACTTCACTCCAGGCTCTCCTTGATTTGAGGGTTTGTGTTGAGAAGTCTGCTGTGATTCTGATGGGCTTTCCTTTGTAGGTGATTTGTTTCTTTTCTCTAACTGCTTGTAGGATTTTGTTTTTCTGTTGGGTTTCTGGGATCTTGACTATTATATGTCTAAATGTAGATTTTTTTTGATCATGGCTAGTTGGAGTTCTATATGCTGCACTTATCTGTATGTCCAATTCTCTACCTCTGTCTGGGAAATTTTCCACTATTACTTCTGTGAACAGTTTTTTTATGTTGTGCTTTCTCCTATTTTTTCATGGACTCCTATTAGTCTTATGTTATTCTTCTTTGCATCGTCTAGCAGTTGTTAGATTGATTTGTTGTGGTCCCTTACTATTTTTAAGAAATCTCTCTTTTCATGGTCTCTAACTGCGATTCTATCTTCTACATCTGATATTCTATCTTCAGATTCCCTTAATCTGCTGTGGATACTTTCAGTGGAGTTTTTGATCCCCTGAATGTCTGTTTGAATCTGTTTCATGGATTCCATTTCTTTCTTATGTTGGGCGATCATGGTTTCCATTTCTTTCTTATGCTGGGTATTCATGGCTTCCAGCATGTTTCTGAGCTCATCTATTTTCTTTTTATCTGTTTCTCTTCTAGATCCTCTAATCATGTCTTTCACTCTTCTCACCATCTCTGTAGATATCTGGGAGATTATTTCTGCTTTGAATTTTTCTACAGCCTCATTCATCTGTTTTGTTACTTCCTGTGCTATCAGTTCAGGGTATCCAGGTGGTTTGTTATGGGACATTTCCATCTCATTTCCCCCAGGATTTACCCTTGGTGGAGTGGAAGTCTGAGTTTGTGCCTTGCTTAAATGTCTTCTCATTTTTGTTTTTGGTACTATCCTTGGTTTAACTCCTGAGTTGATAGTTTGAAATTGCTTATTGTAGGTATCTTTGTTGCTTATAATTAGAACCCTTATGGAATGATGGCTTCTCAGAGGTGTCTTCCAGATATAGCTGGTCTTTAAGTTTTGAGTCTCTAATGACTCTAAGGCTATCTCATTTTCCTTATACTAGGAAGGTTCATTGACTAGATCAATAACAACACTTTAGCCCAAGTGATACAGTCAGCAACACCATTGCATCAAGTACATCTTCAAAAATGAGATTTTGTGGTAGTTATTAATCTATCACCTTTAGCTGTGTGAATTAAATCAAGATCAAGGACCAATCCAACATATAATGAATAAACTCTTCAATATAACAACTTTACCCTTTGGGATGGGGAGTTAGAAGGAATTGGGGAGGGAAGGATAGGTAGGTAGAAGGATAGGGGAATGTTAGCAGTGAGGCCAGAGGACACAGGTGAGAGGAAGAAGAAAATAATAGTAAAATAAAGAAGAACTCCAAATGAGGACCAAAACAGGGACAAAAAGGGAAGATGAACAATGTGGGAGAGAAAGAGAGTGGATGTAACTGAGAGAGAAAGGAAGGAGAAAAGAAAGAAGAAAAGAAAAGAAAAAAGGAGAGAAAAACAAATATTTGCAAAGAGTAGAAAAAAAATTAAAGACAAAAGGAGCAAAAGAAAAGAAAAGAGAAAAAAAGCAAACTAATAATAGTAATTTGGGGAATAAAAAAAACAATGAAGATGTAGGGCTTCTTTCAGGGTATGTTTCTGCTGTCACGATAGACAACGTGGGTAGCAGGGTGCAAATATAAGTCAATGAGTCTCAGCAAGCTAGTCACAGACCCATGAGATTCAGGCAGATTTCTGGCTGCAAGTCCCAAGTTGAGCTCCCTGTCCTCCTGTAGGGTTGAACTCTGCAGAGTTGTATTGCAGGTTCCAGCTGCCCTTCCCCTGAAGATAGTCCTGGTCCTGATGGGAGGTGAAGATGACTCCAATTTACCCAGTACAGTGGTCTGGTGGTCCGGTGTTCTGTGCGTCTTTGTAGTGTGGAACCAGGTGGCTGTACAGAGAAGAGGCCAGAGGAGTGGGGGTGGGGGGTGTCCAGTGGATTGCTGCTGGGGCGCAGGCTGATTCGGCATGTTCCGTGCAACTCACGACATTGCTATGGCGTCCGCAGACCTGCCTGTCTGCAGTGGGCTGATTCAGCGTGTTCCATGTGACTCGCGACCTCGATAGGGCATCGGCAGACCTGAGATAGTTTTGTCTTAAGGGAGTATTTTTCTAATTGGAGAACTGAGGCTGAGGCCCTCTTCTAATTTTGTCTCTCGGTAGCAATGCCAGGAGTGGGTGCAAAAGGTCAGATGGCACATTTTTGGGGTCTGGGATTCAAAGGAGTCCCAGTTTCTGAAGGTGTATTTTAAGACCTGAGACCAAGCTTTCTATTTTTTAAAAAAACGTCAAAGGGAGAGAGGGGATTTCTTGTTTTCTCTGTTGAAGTAGTCCCTGGCCAAAGTGTCTGTTGGCTACCTGTGAGGCCCTAGTTGCAAGTGATTACAGACTAGGATCAAGATGGAGGGTATCAGATTAGTCAGTTCGATCAGCAAAATGCCCTTCGACTTCCCTTGTGTCCATGAAGCCCTTTGCTTGTGGTCAGAAGTTGGACGTCCTTTACCCAAAAGAAGTGAAATACCCTCTCTGTAAGTGAAACTGAAGGTTAGTTGTTAAACTCTCTTATGTGCCGAAGGGCAATCAAGGCTAAAGTGGGACAGGGTCCTGGCAGACATAAAGCCAGGAATGCAGTTATTTAAGCATTGTTTTTAGGGCTGGATTTACCATCAAACATGAACTCAAACCAGAGTTTTCAACCAGATTGAGGTGGTCACCTGTATATTGGGCTGTTGCTAGCATGTGCCCCTTACATTGTTCCCACCTAAGAGGACAGGAAATTTTACTCAGCTGTGGTGTCCCTTGTCTTTGCATCTCCAACACAGGAGACAATAAAGGAGGACCACTGCTGACCATCAGATGAGAGAGGGGAGCTGGGATCTGGGGAGGGGTGATTAAGATCTGAGAGTCATTGTAATAGCTGTTTAGCCATCTAAGAGCAAAAACTTAAAACAACCAAACACATATTTTAAAAATAAACTTTATCCTCTAAAAACCTTTCTTGATATACTTGGACCTCCTAGTTTTTCCGCTTTTCTTTTTTTTTTTTTTATCATGGTAGGGCAAAATCTTATCATATAAAATCTTCCCCTACCAAAACTATATCTTTATAACTTTTTAATGTATTTTTTCCATCTTACTGGTTTCTTTCTGCAACAAGCCTAGTGGCTTGTTTTATAACATCCCTAGTACATTTCTTTCCTCTTGCTCCAAAGTGGGTTTATAGATCTTTGCATTGTAATGAGGACCGGCTGACCAACAGATCTCTAAGCTGCCTTGAATAGCATCCTTATCTAAGCCCAAGCAGAAGGGAGCAGAAGAGCAAGTTAATCCCATAATTATAGTTTAAGAATTATCCCAATGCACAAGAAATGTTTTAAGCATGTCAGTTAGGGAGAAAAAAAACCCCACCAACTTAAATTGGAATCTAAAAGTTAATTTATCAGCTGAGGTTTGTCCCAGGGGGCTCTTATTAAATTCTTGGAGTTTGCCAGGAAGGGTTGTTCCCTAGCCTGGCATCCCTAGAGAGGAGCTGACCCCAACTTTGCTTTCTGTCAGGACCCAGTGCAGGCTGCATACCACTCAAGAGCTATTTTTTCCATTGACATCAGAAATGAAAGCCAGAGTCTTTGTTTAAAAGAACCCCTTTACCTGCCATTTTGGAAGCTAGGAGGGCAATCTGACAGGTGAGGGTGTTGGAAGAAGAGTTTGACAGGAAGAATGTGGCCCAGAAGGGAGACAAAGGCAAGGCCTCCAGAACTCACAAGCAACCAGGGCAAAACCTTCAGAGTTCAGGAAAATATTGTATGACAAAGACATTTTATCATTTCGTTGCACAAACATAAAACACAAACCTAGCTGATGCGGGGAGTTGCGTGTCCCATGATTGAGTTGTCCTTTTATGGGAGTTTTTTGAAAAGACCAAAGCCCTAATGGATTTTATCTATCTGACCCAGGCCCACAAGAGTACAACTAGACAATTAAGATGAAACAACAAGATATACACTCTTTCTTTCCTTTTGGCTTAGCTTGCCAAGGACAGGAGTCATGATAGATAAAGGTGCTCTGTTCCCTCTAATGCCTGTGGAGCAATATGTCTGAGGACTGTCAGCCACAGAGACAAAGCGCACTAAGGTCTGAGATCACTTCCTTGCCAGCAGAAGGATCAAATTGGGAAGGAAAATGAGGCAAGACTGGACCGAAGTTCCCTCCCCCCATGTTAGAGGGGGATCAGTTCAGCCCGTATCAGTGAAACCCATCCCCTGAGATGCCAAGATCAGCAACTGTGCTAACCACCTTCAATTAGCCAGTGGGGTCCTGGTACTGTGCTGAGCAGAACGCTGCAGCGTCAAAGGAAGGAGCATAGGGAAAAGACGTCTTCACTTACCTTCCCTTGGAATCCCCGCTGAGCCCCAAATTATGTTACAGGAAGGTCAAGGAGATGGTCCACAGTGATGAAGAATGGAACCATGGGCAGAGGAGGCAGGGCACAAGCAAATTCAGTCAAAAGCTACACAGACAAGAAAGTAAAAGACATAAAGGGAGGGAAGCAAAGATCTTGTTAGCTGGGAGGGATTCTGAGTGGGACACCCATGAGGCCCCTTTGTGTAGGGGTTTCTAAGGGATTTAGAAGGCAGCTCTTGCCATTGTGTAAGTGATATAATCTCTATCCTATAGGAGACCACATACCTTTTAAGATGCAATCTATGTATGCAGTGTTCATGCCGTGTCCATAGAGGGCCCATGCACCCTTGAGCCGATGGCCTGTCTGCTCATGCTCTGGCGAGGTCTCAGACAGCGGAGGGACAGCTGACAAATGTTTCTGTAAGGCCCCTGGAGAGTGGTGGTGACTCAGCAGACTCCATTCTGGGCTTCCTGGCTCTATTTCAGGGCCGTTATCCTTACTGCCTAATAGAATCTTGGCTCCTGTCTCATTGATTCCTCTTATACTATTATCTCTTCATCAAAAGAGGGACAGGAGATTCCAATACCAGAGCTTGGCTGTCCGTCAGGCAACTGACTCGCTTTACTTTTTAATTTGCTTTAGGTTCATCCACTTTACATTTTTCAAAGAAAGGATTTGTGTTTTAAAAGCCTCATGAACCACTCCCTCCTTTTTTTTAAACCATTTATTCATCCCATGCGTATTTTGGAGTACTCTGTATATGCCAGGCAGTTTTCTGCACACTGAGAATATAGCAGCATGCAGAAGAGGAAATGCCCTACTTTTCTATTCTAGTGAAGGAAGCAGTCAATAAACAATGTCACTGTGTAAAATACGCAATCTCGTTGAGATAATTAGTAAAGATAGCTGTAAGAATACACAGTAAATTGTGCCCATAGTGATGTTAATAATCCTGGTGTAATAGCAGTGCAAACAACCTTTGTTCCATTGAGATGAGGATAGTTTGTGTTGTGTAAAATAAATTACAGCCCAACACTTAGTGTTACTGCCATATGGAGCATTATCCTGCTTTTGTGTAAATTAGTAATCTTATTCTAGCATTTTTTTCCCCAGTGACTATAAGTGCATCTGTCAGTTCTATTACCCTTTGATTTGGCTTTATCATCCTGCTTTCTCTCTTATTCATAAGCTCTTTGACTTTTTAGATATGTACCATTAGAGCCTTGGTTTTTAGCCTTTTAAAAATTACACATTGAAGCCATGAGCCAGGGTGGCTCATGCCTGTAAGCCCATCTACTGGGGAGGCTAACTGGGGGAATGGAAAGTTCAAAGCCAGTGTGGGCAACATAGCAAGACTCTTCCTCAAAAGGGTTGGGGATACAGCAGTGGTCTCTGGATTCAATCCCTAATAACACAATAAGCAAATGACAACCACAACAGAAAAAGCCAATCAAACCAAAATTGAAACCAAAACCAAACCACACCCAACCAAAACAACCCTCTCCATCACTGATGTACAGAATACAATTAGTAGCTTTCTAATTTGCCACTTAACTTCAATGAGCAAATAAACAAGTATTTAAAATAAAAGCAAATTAAAAATGAAATTTTGTAGATTGTTTTTTGTTTGTTTGTTTTAAGACAGTCTTGCTATGTATTTCAGGCTTCCCTTGAACTCATGGCAATCTTCCTGATTCAGCCTCCTGAGTGCTGAGATTACAGGAGTGCACCACCTTGCTCTGCTCATGGACTGAGCTTTTGAACAGTCTAATGTTGATGAAGGGATTAAGAATGGAAATTATGAAGACCACACAGTTATATATGATGAAATCTATGGGGAGGTTTTAAAAATATATAGATAAGTAAGTAAATAAATAAAACACACAACCTCACAAAATAATACTAGCACGAGTAGTACGTTAGTATTCACAGATTTGAAATCCTTCACAGGACAGGCTCTGACATCAGGCTGCCTGCTTTCCCATCTTGGCTCAATCACTTCTTGGTATTTGGCAAGTTACTTAACATCTCCAAACCTGGCTTTCTATCTCACAGGACTGTTGTGAGGAACAACAACTAATGTAAGAATGATAAATAAGGAAGAAGCTTAGAACAGTGCCATCAAGTGCTCAATAACTCTTAGCTACAAGGACTCTATTTAGTTATTTTCTCTTAGCAATGAAAAGTTACAGTATGTAAGGTATGTAGCCAAGTAAGGAACCATTGCAAGCTCCTATCTTACCCAGAGACAGGCATGGCAGTACACACATAACGCCAGCACTTGGGAGGCTGAGGCAGGATTGTTGGGAGCTCAAGGCCAGCCTGAATTATACCCTGTTTCAGAAAGCAAAATAAAACAGCAAGAAACTCATCCAGTGTTTGTAATGTTCAATAGGGTAATGTTTCTCAACATTGAACACTTTGACTTACTAACGTTTCTTTCAAATCAAAATGGATAGTCCTATATTTTTTCCTTATTTTATTGAATTACAGAACATTTTACAACTATGGAAAATTTCATTGTCCAGTCAAAGCTACATAACAAATTGTACTTCTCTTGCATGAAAAAAGAGCATCCTAAGATACACGGTCACTTGACCAAGCAAGTTATAATACTATGGAAACCTCTGGTAGGCATTTATTTAGAGGATTTATACTTATCCCAAACTTTAGTAGTCAATACTTCTCCACACCGAAACAAGCCAAAAGGTTAAAAACACAACAAAATAAAACCAAACAAAAATAGATATGGTTTCCTTTAAACAGTTAGCACATTTATTCAAGCCAATTTTCCAGTGAGGTCTGAAACTATTATGCAGGCTTGAAAAATGACTCGGTCGATCCAACTGTCTGAAGTCTTGAAAAATGACTGGCTCTTTCCAAATATCGAGGATACAATGGTCCCTTTATTCTATTCTACCTCACAGTATTTTAAATTCAGCAAGTTTCTCAATATGGAGGAAGAAAATAGTTATTTTCCTCTTTTCAACTTAAAATTGCTCCACTACAGGGTTGGACTGGAATCCAGCCTCTCTCTCTCTCTCTCATTGGTCCAGTATATTGGTTATACATAATCTCAGAATTTTTCTTCAATATACAGCAGAAGAGAATTTAAATATTTTTTCCACTTACATCCCACTGCAAATCTCAATTATCCATTAGCTTTAAATTTTCCCCACTGTTTCATAATAGAAAAAGATCATATGCCAGGTGCGGTGATGCATATCTGTATTCCTGGTACTCTGAGGCTGAGGCAGGATGATTGCCATGAGTTCGAGGCCAGCGTGAATTATAGAGTGAGTCTCTGTCAAAAATCAAACCAACCAACCAAACAAACAATCTGGTATACACAGTACAGTTTCTTGTGAAATGTGGATTTGGGCAATTTAGTCATTTTTCTTGAAGGCCGCACTGTGCTTCACAACCTGGAGAAAGGCAGTAGGGAACTAAAAAAGAAAAGGTGTATTTTCTCAAAGTTGATCTTTAATTTTTATTATTTAATCAAACAAATGTCCATCTAATATATTTCCAAAATCTTTCAATAAACTTTATTTTTGGGTCCTATAGCCAAGTAACCTTATAATGCTTATTAAAGCATTATCCTGACAAGTTTTTTTTTTTTTTTAATGTTCTTACAATTTAATAAATAATTCTCTTGATGACTGCAGTTACAAAAGCTGTGGTAGTATTCACAGTAATGGTGGTTTTCCTCATTGGTCTGTAGTCTTCAATAAGTGTAAGAAATTGTATGAAACATCTCTCAAACCAGTAAGACTGCATTGATGCATCCATCATTTTCAGGATTGTTGGTTACCTGGGCATATTTACCCCAAATAACCTTGCCTCCTTGTGTCACAAGGCCCAACTCGCTCATGTTCACTTCAATCACTGTACCTTTGGTAATAACACCCAAAGTTATATATAGTGGTGATGAAGGATTTTTTTTTCACACCAAGTATTGGCAGGCAAAAGGTGGCTTTCAGTTCAGGATGTGTTACATGAGCCTTCTTGAAACGTAAGCCCATTGGCCTAATGAACCTTTCGTATTTTGGTGGTTTTCTTGTAAAGCCATCTCCAACAAAGCAGACTTTAGTAACCATCCTCTTCCATGCCTTCTTTTTTCTCTTTCCAGTTCGAATAACTTTCAATACTTCTGTCTCTCCCTGTGCACGAACTTTGGGGAGAGGGACTTCCCATTTTCCTGCCTTTTCTTTTCTTTTTTGTTTAATCATGTTGGAAAGTACTTTTGCCCGAGACTGTCCCTCTCGGTCTAGCAGATAGGCAGGTACTGCTCCCTGAGGAGTCTTTTCATCATTCTTTGGTTTGGTGTTTCTCTTTTCATGCATCTTGATAGTCTTCTTCATTTGTATTTTCTCGGCATGGCGCTATTTATGGTAGAGCTTAGCCTTTAGGCCAATCATTTTTTTTTGCCTTCTTTGAACGTTCATGAACCTCTCGACTTTCCTCCTTTCTCTTTTTCTCATGGTAATCGAAACGATACCCGTAACGTTTACGGTGTAACTCAATATATTCATTTTGTGGCATGGTGACAGCTGCAAGTCTGCCGGGGGTGGCCTCAGGCACTGGAAGAAAAGTTTCAACTTTGGGATTTCTCAGACACACGACCTGACTCCGCGCAGCCGGAAACAGGAAAGAGTTCCTGACAAGTTTTTAAAATGTGTATAGTGCTTGTTATCTCCCTAATGTTGAAGTGAAACTTTCTTTTAATATCACTTAGAAGTGATAACATAAAAAAAGATTATTGTCACCGGGGATTTAGTTCAGTGGTTCCACTGCCTGCCTTGCAAAGGCAAGCCCGGAGTTCCATCCCCGGTACAAAAAGATTATTGTCATGAGTTATGAAGTAAGTTTTTCTCCTTTAATAAACAAAACTCTCACTCTTCTTTTAGTACAATAGATATAAAGGGGGGTTTCTTTCACCCAGAATATTTTTATACAAAACAATAATTTAACTATTGAAAACAATCATATTCACTAAAATCTATTATCATCTCCATTCTCCTCTCATGCCTCCTCCATGCTCTGTGCTGGCAAGACATTTTCAGATCAGCATTTTACAAAGGAGCATTTATTTGTTTATTTGTTTATTTGAGCCATGACTACAATATACTACTTTAAATTTTCAGACTATTTTAAGTAACCCATGGCCTTAAGCAAAGTACTGTTAGAAGTAGAAGGGCTCTGGAATCTTCTACCAGTGAGTTTCCACTCACCAGGGGAGATGGAAATGCTGTGGGTCTAAACTACACAACTCGCCAACCTAATGATGTCACCTAGGAGGGCCAGCTGGCTGTCAAGAGCCTTCAGGAAGCTTATTGACATTGGTAAATTTACTGTGTTGCAGGCTCTGAGTCTTTGCTTTGTAGGCTCAAAACTTGATTTTTTTTTTTTTTTTTTTTGGTACCGGGGATAGAACTTGGGTCCTTGAGCTTGTGCAGCAGGCAGCAAAAACTTGAATTTTTGTTAGCATGTTTAAATTAAGTTCTTCCCTTGGCAGACTCATCCTATCTAGTTTGATAGAGACTGGACTGTTGTTTTGTAATGTAATAATTTGTCACTTGTGGTTGCAAAATGGGACCACAGCATTCTTTTTTTTTTTTTTGGTACCAGGGATCGAACTTGGGACCATGCGCTTGCGTGACAGGCACAGGAACCACTGAGCTAAATCCCTGGCCCAGCATTCATTCTCTAAAGACAAAACTGCATGGGACTCATAACTGGAATGATAATCATTTACAATCAAAAACTATTGGGAGGACGCATTCAGGTGAAGAGGAAGAGGCAGTTGTGTGTTGAACTTTAGAGGCAAACTTCTTGTGTGGTCTAGTGTTTTGAGTCTGTGACCCAAGGTCTTTTCTACTTTATAACAGGGTTGAGTAGAAAAATGTAAGTATACTCAGACCGTGTCACTCAGTTTGGGAGAGGGAGACCTGGGGGTGAGTAGGAATCAGACAGGTAAAGGATGAGAGCAGGGAACACTCCAGGCAAATGGAAACAGCGTGTGTGGTGTGATCAAAAATAGAGTGAATATGGGCCGGGGATTTAGCTCAGTGGTTCCGCCACTTGCCTCTCAAGCACAAGGACCCGAGTTTGATCCCTGGTACCAAACAAACAAAAAGAAATAGAGCGAATATTCAAAAAAATTTTAAAATTACAATAAAAGACACATTGCCAGTAATCCTCAAAGCACTTACCCACTGTGCTCGCTACTTTCCGAAGCAGTTCCAGAAGTCCTCCTTTGTCTTTAGTTGAACTGTTGTGATGTCCTGAATTGATTCAAAACATTTATGTTTCATGGTCATTTTTTTTGACTTAGGGGAAGGGCCAAAAGTCTCACAGTGTCAGTTCAGGTGAATAATGTGGATGAGGACACACCATAATATTTTAATTTGATAGAAATTTTGATCAGTGAAGGGTAATGAAAGAACATGGTGAATATTTAAATAAGGCAATTATTATTATTATTATTATTATTTTTGTACTGGGGATCGAACTTGGGTCCTTGCGCTTGCGCAGCAGGTGGCAAAACCATTGAGCTAAATCCCTGGAAATAAGGCAATTATTACAGTGAAAGTACATTGTCATTAATCCTTTTTAAATACCCTCCCTCATTTTGAGCACACTTATCCCACCACGCTGGGCAATGTGTCTTTCACTCTAATATGAGTTTTTAATTTAAACATTCACTTTATTATTTGATTACCCCTCATGTATGTAATGGAGTAAGGGAGAGACCGTGATGAATTCAGAAAACTGCAATTAGTTCAGCATGCCTGATGTGCACAGTGTAAAGAAAAAGATGTCAAGAGATGAGGTCAGGACCATAGCTGGGGAAAGAGCATGTGAAGTCCTTGAAAGCCACAAAAAAGAGTTTGGGTGTTTGTCTTCAAACTGGGGAACTTGGTGAGAATTTTAAGCAGGGGAATGAAGGTCAGACTTGTGCTTTAGCAAAATCATTCTTCTTTTGATTTTGGTTTGGTTTGGTTTGTTTTTTTGAGACAGGGTCTCACTCTGTAGGCTAGGCTGGCCTTGAACTCACCCCGTAGGCTAGGCTGGCCTTGAACTCACAGCCATCATTCTGCCTCAGTCTCCCTAGTGCTGGGAATACAGGAGTGCACCACCATGCCTGGCTCAGCAAGGTTACTCTGACTAGTGTGGAGAATGAGTTGGAGGGATGTAAGATCAAAGGCAGAGAGGAGAGGTAGCAACCCAGGTTAAAAAGAGGTGGCACAAAAATGCAGTGTAGTGAGGTAGAATTTATAGGACTAGCTCATTAGTTGCATATAAGCAGAAGCAAAAAGCGAACAGACAAGGCTGGTGTTTAGATTTCTAATTTGGGCATAGTGGTAGCAAGCACTCAAATAGGATCCTAGAAGCTCAGAGGGAAGGGCAGGAAAGGTACAGAGAAAAAGATGATGCATTCGGTTTGGAGTTGAGACTTTTGGATTGAGCTGCAGGATTTCCTAAGATATCTAATGGATTTGTTCCATAGGCTGTTGAACAGTCAGATTTCATATTCAGAAGAGATCTATGCTGGACTTGGGGATCACCAGCAAATAGACAGTAGACCGATAAAAGCCACAGAGTGGCTGATAACCCTTTGCAAATGTGTGGGGCTGTATGATCACAGTCCTGTAGTTGTCAGCCCAGGGGTAGCCCACCTTGCTTAGCCAAAATTATTGAAATCAATGATGCCCATCACTCTTCTGCATGCATGCTGGCTAAGTCTGTTCAAAGTGGAGCTGTTCTAGTGTGTGACTGGGTGGTTCAGGAGGGCAGCAATATGTGTTTTAGTGCCTGTTTTACTGTATCGCTGTAAACACCGCTGCTATGCTTTTCCCAGCTGGCCTTCCTGTTGCTGCAACTGGGTTGACTACAGCTAGGAAATTATACGGTCATATTGTAGAGAGGACCTCTTCCCATGGATTTGACACTGGGGACTCTGCCTATCTGTCTACCATATGATATAACATGGACTAAGGAAGTAGGAGATGTAACCTGCCAACCTTCTACATAATTGGGCATGACTACCTTTTGTCATATTATATGTTAACAGCAAGATTGGAGTTTTTCTCTCAATCACATAATTGGGCAGAGTAATAATCTTCATCTTTTTAATATTTAGAAAGGGAAGAAAGAAATAGATATATTATTAATTAATTTTTGGTACTAGAGATTGAACCCAGGGCCTTTCTACTGAGTTACACCCCCAGTGCCTTTTTTAGTTTTTGATCTCCAAACAAGGTCTCACTATGCTGCTAGATTGTCCAGGCTGGGCTCCAACTTGTGATCCTCCTGCCTTAGTCTCCCAGAGTGCTGGGATTATAGACCTGTGCCACCTCGCCCAGCTAACAAAACAGATACAGTCTTGAAAATTTTGCATGTCTAGACACATAAACACCGTATGACCTCACTTTGTGGAATCTTAAAAAACCAGTTGGTCTAATAAAATTTGAGAACAGTAATTACTAGAGATGAAAAGGGGGTAGGGGAGAAGAGAGTGGTTGGTCCACAGGTACAATGATACAGGTACATAGAAAGAGTAAGTTCTGGAATTCTATAGCACAGCAGGGTAAAGAGTTCACAAGAAAGTATGGTATATCTCACAATAGAAGAGAGGATTTTGAGTGTGCTAACCATAAAGAAATGATAAAAGTTTAAGGTGATGATATGCCACTCACCTTGATTTGATCATGACCCATGACATGTACTTCAAAACATCACATTACCTGGCAAACATGTATAATTATTGTCAATAAAAATAACACTAATAAAAAAGTAGCTTTTACTTAAAATTGTGCATCTCTACACATTCACAATAAGAAACTAATTAATTTATAGGATGTGATTTTCAAAAAACACTTATTTTGGAGGTATATTGGGAGAACAACTACATAATAAAACACTTCACTCATTTTTGTTAAACAGTTCTATGCTGGCCTCAAAAGTCATGCCCTGTCAGTTCCACCACATTCTAGTCATTGCAAACAAGCCACTAAATCTACCCTACTTTCAAGTGGAGAATTAGATTCTACCTTTTGGTGGGAAGAGAGTAAAAAAATTGGCAGGTATGTTTTAAATCACCACAGTCTGAGCAAAAGTCTACATACTTTGGAAGATTTATCTAATTATTGTATTACCAAAACCTGTCTGAAATTTGTCTTTCTCCCTCCCATCCTTCCTTCCTTTCTTTCCTTTTGCCTCCCCTGCCCTTCTGTTCCATTCCTCTACCCTTCCTTTCTTTTCATCATTGTTGAATGCCTGAGTCCTGCGGCCATTAATGTGAATGGAGACCAATAACCCTCGTTATGTATGTACATCTCTAGTGAGAATCAGTTGCTCTCATGCAGCACAGCAGGTAGACAGTTGGGTTTAACCAGGTTTTAGATTGTGCTAGATGAAAACAATGGGAAATGGAGAAGTAAAGCATATGTACAGTGTGCAACCTAAAGTTGGATCATGCACTTCAAGGTGGGTTTTGATATAGGTGAGAAATGACTGAAAGAAAGTAAAAGAGCCCAGTGGATTGGAGGTCTTGATGCAGGTCAAAGAAGTGATGATTGTGGGGATGTTAATTTAAATGAGAGACGAGTGAAGAATTAGTGGTCACAAATGAGTAGGGTAAGCACGATTGCTATGTGTAGGATTAGTGAAGGGCATTCTTACATGATTATATCTCTACTACAGCTTATTTTCTTTGGGAGTAATTAAGTTCTCTGGCATATTAGTCCAGTGATATAAGCTGCAAGGGAGTACAAAGATTTCTGAACCTGTCTAGATGAGGAGTAGAGAGCTTATTATAATAATGAAAAGATTCTATGTAAGAATTCCAGGCAAGAGGGACATGGCACGTGCCACTAGTAAGAAGTTTTAAAGTGGGCCAGGTATTTAGCTCAGTGGTTCCACCACCTGCCTCGCAAGCGCAAGGTCCAGAGTTCAATCCTCGGTACCAAAAAAAAAAGAAGCTTTAAAGTAAAATTTGAAAAACAAAAGTCACTTTTATCACCTTGTGTCATTGAGAATGTTTCTCATATTGTCTGAATAAAGCTCCTTGTGTCTAAAAAGATGGAAAAGTGTTTGCTATATAAGTGGCTTATCAATAGTAATTAATAATATATCAATTGTAGGCACGATTGAGGCAGTACACAGATGAATATACAGTAAAAAACAAAATATATTTGGGAAATACATATTATATAATCTTTTACACTTTACAAAATACTTTCACATTCATTAACTCATGTGAAAATAATAGTTTGCTGCATCTTTTCAGTGTACTTTCCCATTAAGCTTCACAGACTTCAAGGTGCTGACCGTCTTGGGCAAGGTTAATCCATTATGCTTTCTTCTTCCCATTTCAGCAACATGAAAGCCTTTTTTCCCTCCTCCAGCCCAGGGTGAAAGTTGAGTTCCTTGGCTTGTGAACACTGGCAGAATGGTAGGGGACAGGAGCTTTGATTTTCAAGTTTAAACAGTAACATTGTGTCTGGAGGTCAGTTCCAAGTCCACATCTTGTTTGGACACGTGATTATCTGCAACCTTTTTTTCATTACAGATTAAGATAGATAACATAGGTATTAATGACGTTTTATTGATGCACCTATTACCAGAATAGGACTTAACATTCCTCAGAAGAGGCTAAGAATGGGCTTTGGAAAGTGACACCGGCCCAGTAAATAGTGTCATGGTCCAAAAGGACAACCCCAAACTTTTCCTGCCAATTCAAATTCTAGCTTCTTCTCATCCGTTTTCCTGGTTCCTCACTGTGGCTGGAATGGGAAGCAGGAAGGCAGAGGGGCTGGAAAAGCAGAGGGAAGCCCAGCAGCCCAGTTGGGTACGCAGGCGAGCGGGTCTGTCCTCTGCGGACCAGGGGCTGAGCTATCATTGCACGAATCTGGATCTGGCTCGGGCTCCCTGAAGTGTCCCCAGGCAGGAGCCGTCCCGAGAAGGGGCTCACTGACACATTTTACAAAACAGGCTGAAGCGCAGCCGCCAGTGGCATCATGCGGGCGTCCCCTGCTCCCGCCGGCGCCCGGGACACCCGCAGGCTGGACACCGGAGGTCTCCGGTTACGCTGGCTGGAAAGCAACAGGTACGCGGGCGCGGTCCTCCGTCGGAGCCCGGTCGTGCACTGGGAAGCCCGGCGTCCTCCAGCCCGCCGGAAGGAGCCGCAGCGCCACCGTCCTGCCGTCTGTCCGTCACGCAGCCGCCCCCGCGCCCGCCGCTTGCGATTGGCCGCAGACCTGGGCCGGCCCCTTTCGCCCCGCCCCCGCGGATGGACGGGCCTGGAGGCGGGGCGGTGTCGGCTCCGCCCCTCGGCTGCCGCGGGCGGGCCCGCCCCGCTGTCAGTTACGGGGGCGGCCAGGCGGGCGGGCGCTCGCTGGTGCCGCGTCGCCCTCGCGCTCGCTCCCTCCCGCCGCCTGTGGGGAAGTCGGGGCAGCCTTCGCGGCCGCCGCCACCGCTCGCCCCGACCTGCTCCCTGTCCCCTCCAGGCCCGCAAGCAGTGAGGAGCGCGCCAGGGTCCGGAGAGTCGGGCGGCGGCGGCGCCGGCGTGTGAGCCATGCTGAGGAGGATCTTGCAGCGGGTAAGGGTGGAACCGCCGTCCGGCCACACGTGAGCGGGCGGCCGCGCCGGGCCCGGCGGAGGGCGGCGGGCGGCGGGCGGCGCCTTCCTGCTCTAGGCCCCGCAGCCCGGCCGAGGCCTGGTCGTCCGGCCCGGGCACCCGGGGGCTGGAGCTGGCGCGGGGCTGGAGGGTGTGGCGCCCGCGCGTCCCGGGCTCCGGGGCGGGGACCCCGCGGGCTGCGCCTGCTCCCTCCCTCCCGACCCCGGCCAGGCCTGGCCCGGCCCGGCCCGGCCCTCGCACCTGCTCGCCCGCGCCGCCCCGGACACCGCCGAGGGCAGAGCCTGGCCTGGCGTGGCCCCGACCGTGCGCTGACACTTCCTGGAGAGGCAGATGAGAAGGCGCTGCTACTCACGCCGTAAACTTTCTTCTTCTGTCTTTTCTTTTTTAATTGAAAATGCGTTTTCCCCTTCGAACCCCAGGACCTTATTTTAGCTGTGCGGGAATGAGTCCGCCCTATTACATGGCATAGCCTTCTTCGGTTTCATCTGGTACTATCGCTAATCCAGAATCTGGAAAAACCTTGGAGCTAAAAAGAGCCCTGGAAAGCCCGGAGAGCGTTGTTTAGGAATCAGCTCCCAGAATAACATAAACTCGCCTTTCCTACAGGCGGTACCGTCCTCTATTTTGCGGTATTGCGACTTGCAGCCAGGGCCTTCCAACACCCAGTTACATCCTCAGCACCTTTTAAACTGCCCAGGCCGCTCAAAAGAACTTGGAATCCTCCTGCCTCAGCTTCCCAGAGTGCTGGGATTACAGGACTGCGGCACCACACTCTACTGCGAAGGAGTGTTCTTCTTTCTCCCGGAATGTTAAAGTTGTGTTGAACTTGCCATATCTGGGGGGAGAAATAATTCACTCCTGATCCGAACCCCTATATTGACATTTGATATTCTTCTCCCAGTGTTTTCTTAGTTTTTTGAAATCCTGACAAGCATTGATTTGGCAGTAGGAAGGACATGTCTTTTACTGTCTCCAGTTTCTTTGTTCAACGGTAAAGACATCTGTGCCTAATTTACTTGCGGTGCTTTTATCAGACCTAGAGGAACTGATTACCTCTCGCCTCAGATTGTGTTTCTGTCATAGTTCCCCAAGTGGACCTTGCTTTGCCCGTGATTTGCTTTGAAGTGTACAAATAAAATATTTTCTGAATCGACAGTAGCTTCTGGCAGTTATAGATTAGTTTTTGAGAAATATGAGATGTGTTCTAGGATTTTTGATTTAATGTTAAGCACCGAGAGGATAGGGAGATCATTTTTAGTGTTAGTGCATCCATATCAACTGTTCAGATGTTTGAAGTGAAACTACAGACTTGGAATTTGTTGTGATTATTGCTGAGATGTGTTATTGAATCATATTTGAATAAGTCAGTTGACAATTGAGCTTTTTTAACCTTGGCATTGTTGACATTTGTGAGCAGATAATTTGTTGTTGGGGCAGCCTCGAGCATTGTAGGCAGTCCCTCAAATCTCTTCCTCCCTATTGTGATGACCAAAAATATCTCTAGAAGTTACCAACTGTCTCCTCGGGACACAATTGCCCCTAGTTGAGAACCACTGTGTTAAATGTATTTATTCATTCTTTAATAGGAAAGTTTTAAGTGTTTCTCTGCGGTAACTTTCTTCTGTTCAGTAGAGTTATATGGAGTTGAGCAAATGCTGGGCGTCAAGGTAGGGGCAGGAAAACAGGTTAATAAGGTCTGGGTCCTCCCATGTAGAACTCGAAGCCTGGGTGGGGAGATGGACACTTAATTATGATGCTCTGAAGCTCGGGGAAGAGAGCCCTGGGAGCACTTTGTGGGAGGGTGTGGGTGCAATCAGGAAATTCTTCCGGGGGCAGAGGCACGGGAGGGGAGGGGCGGCACGGGAGGGGCGGGAGACAGACTTACACAGAGGGAAGGGCATGTCAGGTGAGGGAGCAGTAAATGCAAGGGTGTGGAGTCATAAAAGCAGCAAGTGGTATTAGGAGGGTGAGCATGTAAGTTTAGGAAGTGAGATGATATCCAGAGATTTGTGGGAAATGAAGCCACACTGGTAGCTGGAGACTTAATTAGGACAGGATCTAGAGTCCCTTTGAAGGACTTCAACTTTTATCTAGTGATGAGTCAGTGTTGATACTCAGCACTTAATAGGCACATTTTGTTAAAAGTCTTAAATCTTGTGGTTTGCTTTACTAGTTCAGAAACTAGAATATATGTTTTATTAACTCTGTTGGTGGTATATACTAACAAGTATTTTACCATTTAATTAGTACTGTTTTACCATTTTTCATTTAAGTTAGTTTACTACCATACTAACAAGTATTTAGCCATTTTATTTTACCTTATCCTGATAACCTCATCTCTCAGCATAGGTATTAAGATACAAGGTTGAAACTATAGTCGCTGATTTAGAGGTTTGTTTGAAATAGTCTCTATGCTTTAAAATTATATTGTATTTTTTAACCTTCTGTTTTTAGATGAACTTTTCATTTTAACTATTATAATTTTCTTCTGAATAGTCTTTTAAACAATGTATTGCTCATTTATTTATTGGTTGATTTTTTGAGACAGGCTGGCTTTGAGCTCTCCATGTAAACCAGGCTGGCTTCAAACTCACAAGGAACCTCCTGCTTCAGCCTCCCAGGTTCTGGGATAACAGGTGTGCATCACCACGCCTGGCTAAATAATATTTTTGAAAGAAGAAAGGGACAATACATTTATATTATAATGCAGAGTCTGAATATTGCCAGTAGGTTCCCAGGGTACTTTACAGAAATTTGGTTTCTGCTCCTCTTCTTGTTTGTCCTTCCTTCTCCTCCTTCCCATCCTTTCTACCTTCTCCTCCTCCTCTTCCTCCTTCATTACATTACTAAAAGAAAGATGCCACTCTGAGGCTTGAAAAGGTCTGGGAAAGCAACAACTGTAGTGAGGTAGTTCCAATATATATGGGTTGAATATTTTGCTTAATAGTTCTTTGAAGAAAAGCTTGAAATTAAAATGCTTGATAGCCAGAAAGATTATCAGCATTTATTTATTTATTTTTATGTGTTGGTTTTTTTTTTTTTTGGTACCAGGGATCGAACTCGGGTCCTTGCGCTTGCGACGAAATCCCCGGCCCAAGATTATCAGCATTTAGTACCTTAGCTAGTTTGTGAACTATGTTTTTTTTTGGTACTGGGTATCGAACTCGGGACCTTTTGCTTTTGAGGCAGGAGTCAAAACCATGGAGCTAAACCCCTGGCGCTGTCAGTATTTGTTTCTTAAGGAACTATTGTGATTTAAGGGTAGTATATTAGATTTCCTTTCACCGATGAATATAAAGATGTTACCAAAGAAAGAGTTCAATTATTCCAGAATTATAGAAAGGGAAGGCCTTATTTTATGTTCATCAGGTCTCTCTGATTTTAAAAATGAAGTAGAAACTCACTAATTTATTTATTGATTTATCTAAGACAACACAGTAAATAGATGTCAAAGACTACTGGAGACTACTGCCACATTTTTGAGGCTCCAAATCTGTTTCCTTTTCTTGGCAACTTACTCCCATTTCTTCCCTATTGCTCAATGACTGGTATGGTTCATACTATGCTAGTTACTGTGAAAGATACAGATAAATAAGAGAAATAAGAGACCCAACTTCTGTCTCAAAGAACTTGTATGTTAAGTGCTAAAGAAAATTGGCGAAGGCAGTGAAGGCTGTACACTGGAGAGGAGAAAAGATCATAATGAAGTAGTGTGAATGGGGAGTAACCTTGAAGGAAATTGCCCTGAGAGGGGATTTTGAAGAATGTGTGGATTCAGAGAAGAGGAGGAATAAGTTTCATTTTAGGAAAGAGTTGTGTAAGCAAAGAATGAGAAATGAGAATGAGCTCATTCTTTCTGATCTCCTTTCTTAGTATAATGCCTTTTAACAACTATTTGTAACACTTGATTCTAGTATAATATTAAATACTGGGGTTATAGCAGTGAATAGACACCATTTCTACTTTTAAGTTGCCTAAAACCAAATAACTTTTAGAGATAGGGGTGTACTTATAGCAGAAAGAAACTGAGAAATTTGCAGTCCTGTGAAGCCTAACATTGTGGGTTTGCTTGATTGTCTAGCTCAGCTGTGTCTAATGCAAGCATGAGTCATGCATGAAAGTTAAGATTTCTGGTAGTCATATTTTTAAAAAGTAAAAAGAAGAAAGTAAAGTTAATTGTAAATATATTCTTTCAATTAACCCAATATATTTAAAATATTTCTACATACAATCAATATAAAAATTATTGAGCTAGTTTATATTTTTTTGCATTAAGTATTTGAAATGTGTATATTTTGCATGACTGGAACATTTTGTGTTCATTATATTTCAGCTGGTCAGCAGCCTCATATAGCTCAGGGCACTATTAGACAGTACAAGTATAGCTGAGTAATTGTATTTATAACTTATTTGGAACTAATTTCAAACTTATAAAATGTCGCAAGATTAAAATAATGCAAAGAACATTTTTATATCTGTCAAGATTCACCTATTGTTAAAATTTTACCCTATTTGCTCTATCATTTGCTCATTTTCTTATCTCTTCTTTCTCTCGCTCTTCTCATTATCTTGCTCTCATTTTGTATTTTCTGAGCCATTTTAGTATCAGTCATGGCCGTCACTTCTGAATACTTCAGTAAGTATAGAAATAGTTTCATATAGCATAGTTGTTGACTTTATAAATTTATACTGATGCTGGGTATGTGGCACATGCCTGTAATCCTAGCATTCGAGAGGCCAAGGTAGGAGGATCGCTCCATGTTCGGGGCCAGCCTGGGCTACACAGTGTGTTCAAGGCCAGCCTGAACCATATAGTGAGACTCTCTCAAAAAAAATAATAGTAAGTGAAATAAACAGGACACACATGTGTAAATACCAAATAGTTTCACTAGTGTGAGAAACTGAAAGTGTAAATAAGGACTAAAAGGTATAATAGATAATGTGAATTAGGAAGAAAAGGGGCAGAGGGGAGGGGGAAGTGGGAGGGATAGGGGAAAGGAAAGAAGGGAATGGAATTAATATGAGAAAATGAAAAAATGGAAACAAAGTCTTTGTAGGTAGGGAGGGATGGAGGGGCTGAAGGGAGGGCAGGGGAAGGGGGAAAAATAAGATCCAAGAGAGTATGTAAAGGTACATATCTCCAATGATGAATGTCATCATATTGTACACCTAAAATGTACCAATAAAAGGATATACAAAAAAAAAAAAGAAAAAAAAATAATAGTAAACCGTCTTGGTTATTTTTCTTGTTGCTAAGACAAAAACACCTGACACCCAAAGTTAAAGTAGGAAAGGTTTATTTCTGGTCACAGTTTGTAGAGGTTTTAGTCCATAATTGGCTGGCTCCAAGGCAGGGTGGCATAGCAGAGGGGCATCACAGAGGAGAAACAGTCCATGGCAAAGCAAGGCAGGCAGAAGACAGCCAGCAGTGAAGTAGCAAGCAGCCAGCAGCAAGTGATTACAGCAGCCCTCTTTCTGTTCCTTGTATTTCATCCAGGCTACATGCCCTTAGGGCTGGTAGCGCTCATACCCAGGGTGGGCCTTCCCATTATCCACACCCAGAACTATGCCAAGCCAATTGGTAGACTAATTTAGTAATCACATACCCTTAATCCTGGCATTACACTTTTAATCCCAGCATCACAAACTCCAGATCCAGCCACCTCTGAAAAGCTCCACCTGTGACTGCAGGAGGCTTTGGGGGGACATCTAGACACAGCCATAACATAGACATAATATTTAGTTGTTATGTTACTTTTAATCTGTAATACTTTCACAGCATTTACTTGTATTTTATGACAGTTTTGGAGAATAGTTTTCCCCTCTATGTTAGTCTGTTTTGTATTGCTGTAACACAGTGCCCCAAACTGGGTAATTTATAATAAGGAGAAACTTATTTCTTACAGTTCTGGAGGCTGGGAAGCCCAGGACCAAGGGTCCACATCTGATGAGGGCCGTCTTGTGCGTGATGTGAAGGTGAAAGTGGAAGTGAGAGTGAGGGAGAAAGAGGGGGCACACTTGCACAGCAGCTCACTCTCTCCCTGATGAACCCATTCATGCAACCATCATGTTAATCCACTCATGAAGGCAGAGTCCTCATGACCTATTAGGCCCTACCTTCCAGTATTGCTGTGGAGGACACATTCAAACCATGGCATTTTCCTACTTTTTTCTTTCTTTTAAACTAGAGTGTCACTCATGTTGTCTTTAAAGTTTCCTTGTGATTAGATTGAGATTTTGCATTCTTGGAAAAATTATTGCCAGGGGATGTTGTGTCCTTTAGAGATGATCACATTTGGAAGTTCCTGATGTCTTTCTGTCCTTCATAGGTGAAGTTAATTTTCTTTTTCTGGATGATGCTGGATATTGAACCCAGGGCTTTATGCATGCTAGGCAAGTGTACTGCCACTGTGATACATCCTCACCCCCAGAAGATACTAGTTTTCATTATCTGGTCAGGGTGTTGCTCCATTATATAATTATTCCCCGTTATATAATTTCTCCATTATATAATTATTGTAGCCCCTCCCCCCTCCCCCACAACTAATAGATACTGATCCCTAATCCCAGTACTGAGAGGACAAGCAGAACAAGTTCAAGCCTAGCCTGGGCAATTTACGGAGACTCAAAATAAATAAAAAGGAGGCTGGATGTAGCTCAGTGATAGAACTCTTGCTTAGAATGTGTGAGGTCCTAGGTTCAGTCCCCAGTACTGGAAGGAGGAGGCAGTAACAAGAACAAATAATGAACTGTGAAGCCCCAGACTACAGGGGTTGATTACTAGCTGCATGGTGTTGATTAACTTACTTGACTTTTCTGTTTATTTTCTTTGTTTTTGAGTTGAGGTTTCACTATGTTGCCCAGGCTGGTCTTAAACTGGTGAACTCAAACCTTCTGCCTCAGCCTCCAGGGCTGGCATTACAGGTGTGTACCACTGTGCCTAGCTTGACTTTTCTGTATTTCGGGAAAATAATTATGATTATAGTATCCTTTTCATAGGGTTCTTGTGAGAACTAAATGAATTAATACACATAAAACTCATAGCAGCTCTATAAATCTTAGCTGCTGCTAGTGTTGATGTTTTATTATTACAGTTATATTCTCCAGATTTTTTTCAAGGAACACTTTTTAAAATCACCTTATGCTGTAGTTTGGAAATGATTTGTCCCCACCAAAAGTTATGTTGAAATTGATTCTCAATTTGGTGGGGTTGAGAGCTGGGGCCTTTGGGAGGTGATGATGTCATTAGGGACCCTGCCTTCATAAATAATAGATTGTCTTTTTTTTTTTGGTTGTTGTTGCTTTTGAGACAGGGTTTTACTATGTGGTTCAGGCTGGCCTGGAGCTCAACATGCGGCCCAGGCTGGCCTCAGATTTGCAGCGATTCTCTTGCCTCAGCTTCCCAAGTGCTGGAATTACAAGCGGGTGCCACCATGCCTGGCTGGATTGTCTTTTTCAAGAGACACGGTTAGTTCTTTTGAGACAGGATTAGGTTTTGTGAGATTAGGTTATAATAAAGTGAGTTTGGTACTTCCCCTTGGTCTGGTTTGCCATGTGACTCTCTTTCACAATCATCTATATCTTCTGCCATGTGTGGAACAGCACCGGTCTCTTAGCAGATGCCAGTGCCTTGATGTTAGGCTTCCAAAACCATGAGCCAAAGTAACACCCCTTTTAAAAAATAAATCACTCAGCCTCGGGTGTTCTGTTACAACAAAAGATATTGACATTGTTCTCTTTTTTAAACTTCTCTCTGTCTTTGTAAATGAGGACTCAGAATATAGACATAGACATTTATTTAAAATATTGGTGAACATTTATCTTTGCTAACTAGCCAACTCCTGTGGCTGGGCTCAGGGATAAAAACTTGAGTTTTAATGTAGGAGACAGCCATGTGAATAATAAAATAATGTGATAAATGTTGCAATGAAGATACCAAGGAAGAGTTTGCCAGCACAACAGAAAAAGTAACAAATTCTGTGTTGGAGATAGGGTTGGAGTTGGGGAGAGCAGGGAATGGGGATTGTTGAAAGCTTTGTGGAGACTGAAAGTGACTCAGGCAAGGAAGGTCAGGAGAGAGGCCATTTTGAGACAGAACTAGGTAAATGCGAGAGCAGAACTAGGTAAATGGACTAAGTATTTTTGCATGTGGATAAAGATAGTTATAGAAGAGGAGGCTGGAAAGGTAGTATGAAGTGTTTTTGGTCTTACAGATAGTAAGGAACCACAGCAAGGTTTTAAATGATCAAATTTGTAATAAGGCAAATATTCCAAAAATATTTTCCCCAGCTAATCTTCATCAAAAGCAAATCAGTTAAAATCGTTCTTTTACTTAGACTCTGCATAAAGAATCGAAATCATTCTTTTACCTAAAATTTATTAGTGACTACTCAGTGTTCCTAGGAGATGTCCAGACTTTTTATCTTGGAACATAAGGCCCTTAATGCTCTGGTCCCTTTATACTAGCTTGGGCCTTATCGCCGTATCCCTGTACACGTGCACTGACATTGCCATCTTTCGCTAATTATATTTATTGCAGTTTGTTCTGTTCTCTCAGTTGGCTGTGGCCCAGTTCAAGTTACACTAGGAATTATTTCTTTGCTTTTTGTCTTTTTCTCAAAGCACCTCATATTAATGAAGAGAATGGGCTTTAGAATTAGACTATAACTTAAGCCCTTACTTTCTCCACTTACCAAGGTAAAGTCTTGTGTAAAATTTCAAGCTTTCTGAGACCTAGTTGCTTTATTTGTAATTTGACCTATGGATCTACTTCACAGTGTTAGGAAGGATTAAATGAATTAGAATTCATGAAGCACTCATTGTATGTCTTAGTTACTTTCTCATTGCTAGGACAAAATACCCAATAACTATAAGTTAAGGAAGGAAAGGTTTATTTTAGCTCATAGTTTGCAGAGATTTCATTCCATAGTGGGCTGGCTCCAAGACAGGGCGGCATGGCAAAGGGGCATGGCAGAGGAGAAACAGTCCATGGCAGGGCAGGCAGAAGGCAGCAAAGCAGAAAGCCTGCCTTCTTTCTGTCACTTTACAATTTATCCAGGCCACACGCCTATTGGTTGGTACCATCCACATGGAGAGTGATTCTTCCCTCTTCAATAAGTCCATCATCCACACCCAGAACTGTGCTAAACCAAACAGTGGACTAATCACTGTCACACAGCTATGATCCAATCACTTCCAAAAGCTCTACCTAGGAGTGCATGAGGCTTTGGGGGAACATCTAGATATAAGACATAACACTGTACTCTTTAACATTCAACAAATACTGTATAATAGCTATGACACTGCATATCTTTTTTTTTTTTTTTGGCTACCAGGAATCGAACTCTGGTCCTTGTGCATGCAAGGCAGGCAGCCGAACCACTGAGCTAAATCCCTGGCCCTACACTACATATCTTTAGAAAATTTATCACATTGCTCTTTTAATTTGTTTGATTGACTTTTCCCATCCTAGACTGTGAGTTCCTTTAGGGTGGAAATCTTTTCTTTCTTGGTATATCTAGGGTCCAATATAGTATTTGATCCTTGGATGTTGTAAATATATTACTGTCTGGTGGTTATGTTGAGAAAATGACTTCATTAAGGGAAAAACTAGGTAGAAAATTTGGAAATGTTAGGTATTATTAAAATTATAGTACCCCCAAGTTGTTACACATTACAATGATTTGGAACCTTTAAAAAAGATTCTTTTTTCCCTTAGGGTGCTGGGGATTGAACCCAGGGCCACCTACATGCTACGGAAGTACTTTATCACTGACCTACAAAGCTCAGCCCTTAAAAAAGAAGAAGAAGAAAAAAGGAAAAAGATTATTGCGTGAGCCTCAATTCTCAAATGAATGACAATTCCTGGACTTCTGGCTGTAGGTCCTCAGTAGACAGTGACCCTTTTAGAGATGAGTGCCCAAACTGTAACCCAAAATTCACTTATCACAGAGTGGCAACACTGAGGTTTTAGTTTGGAAAAAATAAGTCATACATTAACACCTTTTTTCTTGAAAAAACAACAACAACAACACTCGTGCCATAGGTTCACTACTGCTGGTCTAGAAGATAATGAAAGCTTGAATTCAGAGTATGAGGATGGATTCAGAGAGTAGATGGATTCTGAAGAAAATAAGAGATAGATTGGATAGTATTTCTTGACTTGGGAGTAATTTGGATAGCTGAGAGGATGATTGGATGGACTGAGGTTGAGGATAGAGGGGAAGGAGAAACAGGTTGGGGAGGAAAATGCCGGTGAATTAGAGGTATAGACACTCCAGTGGAGAATGTCTTTCAGCAGGTGGACATACAAGGCCAGCATGCAGGAGAAAATGGAGGCAAGTGTACATGTGTAAATGTTGAAGAGAAGTCAAGGCAAATAAAGACTGAGAAATACCCACCTAATAATCATCATACCTGTTTCAGTTTCAAGAAAGTCAAAGGGAGAAGCAAATGACTGGGAAATAAGAAAATAGAAACAGGGAACACAGACTACTCTTCCAAGAACTTTGAAGGAAACACAATGGAAAGTAATGAAATATTAAATGAATAAATGTCTTCCATAATTCTTGGATCAGGTTTAATACTTTTTATTTTCAACGATTACAGACCTCCTCAAATCAGTTTAAGTTGAAAGGAGGATCTATCGTAAGGTTTCAAAGTAACAGAAACATGGGAATTGTTATGTGGTGAGTCGTGTCTCTAGGGTATTGGTGTCAGGAGAAGAGTTCTCCATGTCTCACACTGAAGTAGACCACCGCCTGGTCTTTGCTTCTCTGCACCCTCCTCCCGCTCCTCACTGCCTCTTAGTACGCTCAGGGCAGAGCGGCCATCTGACACATGGTTCTATATGTCTTTCACCTTAGCTTTGCATGTGTCATTTACAGTGTGTCATTTTCCCAGCCCTAAGAGGAGAATCTTAAAATGCCCTCCCCACCCCTTCTCTCATTTTTTTAAATGCTGGGGACTGAATTGAAGGCTTTATCCTGAGCTACATCCCCCAGACCTTTTTATTTTTTTATTTTGAGACAGGGTCTCAGTCACTAAATGCCTACGCTGGGCTCAAAGTTTTGATCCTCCTGCCTCAGCCTCCCAGAGTGCTGGAATTATAGGCATGCACTGCCACACCCAGCTCAGAATATTTTATTGTCCTTACTTTTCCCTGTTCCTGTAGTGATTTTTCAAGACAGAAAGAAAAATAAATGACTAGATTATGAATCCTTATTTTGGTATGCTTTTTGTCTCTTTATTCACATTTGATGAATCAAAACATCATATATTCTGTCTGGAGATATAGCTCAGGGGTGCAGTGCCTACCTGGCAAGTGTGAGGCCCTAAGTTCACTTTCCGGTAAAAAAAAATCATCTACTCTAGACTTGCCTAAAATATGCAGTTCAATTTTAATCACATATGAGGTGTTTTTAAAGCTTTTGCTTTTTCACTTAACATTGTTATTGTGATGTCTATAAACCCAATTTAGTTATTACTATAGTTTGCTGTAATTTTCTTAGTCTTCTATTCTCATACCGACTAGGCTGCCCCCACCCTGAGTTGGTTGCATTGGAGAGGTAAATTATTTTTATTCAACTATTAATAACTAGAAACTTAGGTTTTAGAGTTTTGAAAATGACCATAAGGGAACTAAGCATGTATAGAGATTTGTAATATATTTGACTTCTTTTCTGTGGACATATTTTTAAGTTAGCCACTTAGGGTATAAATGAGTTGTGGCATGAAAGTTTTGGAGCTGGAAGGACCTATGATCTTGTGCTGTCTTTGTGGTTTATCAATGAAGTTGAAATCAGAGAAAGTGTGTCTAGTGCTATCAGAGAGGTGAACAAGAAACATTTTAAGACTGGAGAGAATATGGATCGAAACCTTGAAATCTTAAGTTTTAGTGCAATTAGCAGAGATAACAACTAGCAATTAGATAGAGTGCTAGCAGGCAAGCCAGTTACTCTCTTTAGGGCTTAGTTTCTTCCCCTTTGAGGGGATGCAATTGAATCATGATATTTGAGTGTCTGGCAGCTTTTAAACTTTGATTCTAGGTCTTTTTTGGGGGAGGAGATGTACTTAATAATATGTCTATGATTTGTAATATATCTATCAAAATGCCAGGCTCTGATTTAAACACATTTATTGCTTAATCTTCACAACATGTTGGTGAAGCTGATATATTTTTATTTATTTATTTATTTATGAGACAGGGTCTCACTGTGTAGTTCAGGCTGGCCTTAAACTCACTCTGTAGCCCAGGCTGACCTTGAACTCCTGGTGAGCCTCCTGCCTCAGCCTCCTGAGTGCTGGGATTTAGGCGTATGCCACCAAGCCTGGCTGAAGCTGGTATTTTTAGTGCCACTTTATAAATGGGAATTTCAGACTTAAAGTTAACTAAATTTATCAGACTTCTAAATGCCTAAACTGGGTGTTGAGTGTATTTTTGTGATTCTAACTTCTACATGCTAAATCACTAAACTTAGATTTAGGTGGACCTTCGCTTTTGGAGTACTGACTTGATCTATGCTGATGAAAAGAAGAGCAAGTTGCCTTTAGATAGGTATATGCTTCTGATGCATTTGCCCTGCCCAGTGTAGTATGTGTGCTTATAGGCTAGGCAGGAAAGACTTAGGAAGTAGAAGTCAGTTGTGTTCTAGCACTTGAGAAATTTTGGAGAGGGGCTGAGTCAGATGCAATAGGTGGATGGCCTCTTAGAGGCCACTTTGAAAAACAAATTTAATAGGGTTTGCATTCATTCAGCATTAATAATTTAACAGGTGGCTATATTTGCTTGCTCATTAAAGTTGTAGATGACTCTAGCTAGAATTTCCCACAGTTCTGAAAATAGGAACTGTGTTTAACTGAACGCTGATGTAAAATGGGTTAGGGTTAAATGTGGAATTTTATTAAGAAGCTTATTGTTGTACATAGTTTTATGATGGATTGAAAAGCACTTACAGAATTATATGGAGTTTTCCAAGTTTTCCAAGTCAAGTTCATACTGCAAAAACTTAAGTAAGTCTTCTACTTCATGATTTGTTAGTGATTAGGGTGTCTTCAGTTTTAAGAAGGTGTAGAAATGAAAAACAGCACTGAGGATGAAAAAGGTAATTAGCAAAGATGAATTATTTGACAAGTGTCAGGTGTTAGAGTTGTAATGGCAATTCCAATGAAGAGTATTAATTTTAAGGTTGAAGATTTAGAGCAGGCATAAAAGGATTTAAGAGACAAATTTTGTATGAAGTTTGAGGCTAAGAATTGGGATTTAGGATTAGAAATACAAAAGGTTTTAAGAGCAGAAGGCACTTTGTCAGTAATCATTGCCAGTGTTTTCATACTTCCTTTTTGCTCACACTGGTGTTTTCCTTGGGAATCTGAGTTATGACTGTCATTGGCTATTTGGATAGTCTTTCTCAGGAGTTTTTGTGTCATAGAAAAATGATTATATTAAGCATGGATATTGATTTTATGAATCTGTGTTCTACTTCTTTTTTAATTTTTTTTTTTTTTTTGTAGTGAGTGCTGGGGGTTGAACTCAGACCTTACGTTCTGGGCAAGCTCTTTACCTTTAGCTACATCCTCAGTCCTGTGTTGTACATCTTTGAAAATGATATCTTAATATCTTTTATAACAAGTATCCATAACTGTAGAGTTTGTTAGATTATAAAGTGCTTTATAATTGGTTTTGAAATCCTTTTGCTAGGATTTTGAGCATGGACCCACATGTGCCCTGTTAAGAATATTACATTATCACACCTTTCCCTGTTCCTGTAGTGATTTATTTTGTTCTTTGTTTGTTTGTTTTTTAAGACAGGGTCTTACTGTGTTCCGTGTCTGTCTGTACATATCTGAACATACATATATTAAAACACCATATTCTCTAGACTTGGGTAAAATAGGAAACCCATAAATCTCTATAATCAATATATACTAGTAAAAGTTGTGGAAAAAAGAATACAGAAAACAATAAACACTAGCAAAGATGCAGGGAAGAAAGAACCCATCTACCCTGCTGGTGGAATTAAAGTCAGAATGCCATAGAGATTCCTGCATACCAGTGTTTACTGCAGCACAATTCACAGTAGCCGAGATACGTAACAAACCTAGGTGCCTGTCAGTGGATGAATGGAAAATGAAAATGTGTACATACACAATAAAGTATTATTCAGCCATAGGAAACAAAAATGTCATTTTTCGGGAAAATGGAAATGACATGTTCAGCAAAATAAGCCAGTCTCAGAAAGATGAATATACTATATTTTCTCTAATATGTAGAATCTTTATACACACACACACACACACACACACACACACACACACACGCACTCTGACATGAAAGTAGAATAGAGACTATCAGATGAGGAAGCCTAATATTTTATAAAGTTAATATGTACTAATAAAAACAACAAAAAAAGACTGCTAAATAACAACTGCCAATCTGGTTGTAAGGGTGTAAGAATAAAATCAGAATGTTTTTATTCTTTGACAGTATTTGTTGGTCAAAGAAAAACAGCATTCTTAAATACTATTAGTGAGTGTGTAACTGAGTACCAAAAGGGTGCATACTCTCTGAGATGCTGCTAGCAAATTCCTCAATGACAAATTCACACATACGTTACAAACATGTTACTTGCAGCATAGTTTATAGTAGCCAAATTGGAAAAGAACTAAATGACCTTCAGTAGGGGACCAATTAACTGAATTTTGATGGCAAGGGCAAGGGCAAGGGTGAAAAATAAGAACCAAGAGAGATTATGTAAAGGTGCAAATTTCCAATGATGAATGTCATTATGTTGTATACCTAAAATGTACCAATTATTAGAATGAATAATTGATAATGCGAAATAGGAAGCCAAAGGGGTAGGGGTAGTGGGAGGGACAGGGGAAAGGAAAGAAGGGAAAGGAAAAATTATGAGAAATGGAAAAAATGGAAACAGTCTTTGCAAATAGGGAAGGGTGGAGGGGGTGAAGGGAGGGCTAGGAATGGGGAAAAAATAAGAACCAAGATGCATCATGTAAAGGTACAAGTTCCCAATGAGAAATGCAAATGTGTTGTATACCTAAAATGTACCAGTAAAAGAATTTAAGTAATAAATAAAATAAAATAGATTTAAAAAAATAAATTTTGATGATCTGTATGATAGAACATAATGTAGCTATTAAAATATAATGATAAAACTAGTTGTGGAAGTGCTGATATTGAAAGATCTGGGCCAGGGATTTAGCTCAGTGGTTCCACTGCCTGCCTTACAAGCACAAGGACCCGAGTTTGATCCCTGGTACCCCCCCCCCCCCAAAAAGGAAAAAAATGCAAACGCATGTGAAGTTTGCTATTGGAGTCCTGTTGAAGAAGTATCTGTAGTCTGTCTGAAGACAGCCGCTGTTTGCCTTGCACTGTCTTCATACTTAGTGTGCACCTATTTGGCCTTGTAGTTTTTCATTCTTCATGAAAGACAATAAAAATCTATTGTATCTCTTGAAGAAACCATTAAACAAAATTAATATATTATTTACTTTTTCTTTACCATAAAGGATATGTACATTTATGTAATATTTTTCTAAAAAGAAAATTTGGAAGATACTTATCTACCACATAAAATTTTAAGCCCAAATGATTCTTTTTTTTTTTTTGGTACTGGAGATTGAACTCAGGACCTTGCGCTTGCAAGGCAGGCGGCGGAACCACTGAGCTAAATCCCCCACCTGCGCAAATGATTCTTAATCTCTGTGTTTGCAAAATAAAAATTTAATAAGTAAAAAAGCTAGAATGCTTTAGTTTGATTCTTCAGGGTCAGTATCCTTATAATTGGAGTTTTCACTGAATAACAGAAGAACAGAATAAGACATTCGTAGACAATTCAGCAATAATTACTGGAGTGTGTTTAAAAAATGGGCATCAAAAGCCCAGATCTTATGATAGTTTTCCTGTTTTTTTTTTTTTTCTCCTTTTACTCCCCTTGCCCCTTGGGTTTACTTATTTTTGTTTATGAGGATTATTTTAGGCAAATTTGTAAAAGGATGGTGGCAATAGGATTATGCATAAGTACACTATTTCTTTGAATTGCCTACTTCCTCCGAGGTAGGGTAAATTTCAGGTGACAAGCTACTTGGAATCTGGAAAAAAGAAACAGAAATGAGGAAAATATAGTTCTTTGGAGGTACAGATTTTTCTTCCAGGGCCTTTGGGTATAGGATTAATATAGGGGAAAAATGTAACTCCCGACCTGCTAGATGTCAGATATGCTGACTTTGTGTTTTCCCAAGTAGAAGAATGAATTCTAAGACACAATGGAAGTTAAGAGTAGGAAAATTTATTAGGGAATAGCAATGGGGAATAGGAATAGCTCCTGAGAGAGAGACAGGAGGGGTCCTGAAGGGATTGCCAACGAGCCCAATTATCTGAGAAAGTTTTATAAAGCAAAATCACAAGGTGGGTAAAACAGGGGTCAAAAATATAGTCAACCAATAAGATTGCAGGTATAGCCACTTGGCTAATATTGGTCCAGTAGTAGCAAGGGCATATGGATGACATCACTAACCATGGTTGATAATCTGTATTCTTAGTCTGGTCTTCAGTCTTACTCTTAGTAGTCTTAGTCTTAGTGAGTGAGAGAGGGTGGCCCACCACCAATGAGACAATGGTTTATTTATTCAGGAAATCTCAAAAGGATGGTACCAATAACCTCAAACTTCCATTTATCCCTTAGGGAAGTACATAAACCTGGCCATGTGACTTCAGTCTTTTCTAGATGTGCCTCCAGCCACAGTTGTGATATGTTCTCATCTTCTGCAATGACTTCCTTGAGGGCCCAGCCCTGTCTGACTGCCTGTAATATTTCTACCTAATTTAGCTGTCTATAATTGGATCAGTAGTTTAAAAAATCATCATAGTGTGACACTGTCAACATGTTAATGGATCAAAAAAGAGTCTATAGTTTTATACAGTGCTCTTTCTATTGAATATGTAATTTAAATGCTCTTCTTAACTTTTTCACCACTCTTTGCCATATCCAGGAGTGTATCATCAAATGCAGGGCTAGCGTTTATTATACATTTATGTCTCAAGTATATCATTTATTTATTTATTTTCTTGGTACCGGGCATTGAACTCTGGGCCTCATGCTTGCCAGGAAGGCACTGTTCTGCTGAGTTACATCTTGGCCTTCAAGTATATCATTTTGAGAAAGAAGTTTACATTGTATTTTGGAGAAGTACAGAATGATAAAAGTTAAAATATAAAAACTTTGTGGCCATTAAATTATTACAGTAATGTTATAATCTGGACAACTTTAGAAAGTTATGGAAAGTTAAATGTTGGTAGAATTTAAAGGGGATGTGGAAGCCATTGCCTTGTCCTTCACACTATACCAGCAAGTCAGAGATCCCCTGGGACAAGAAAAGCAAGTTGATAACTATATTTCTGGAGGCCATTGAACCGCTTTAGAGAAATCCAGAGTAGGAGAAATCTTAGATCAGTATACCTGATGTGTCCATGATGGCTAAGGATACATCGCTGGAAAGAGTGAGGGTCTCAATTCTTTACAATTTGACTCGTGGTTCTTTTGTTGCAAGTCTCTTGTTTCTGTAAAGCTGTCTGAGGTCAGCATAGTGGATCAAAAAAAAAAAAAATCCCTGAGTAACAGAGGCTAGAAATTTTCAGTCTGTATCCACCAAAAATGTCACTGAAGGTGTAACTCATCACCACATACTCAAGATACAGAGGATAAATTCCACTGGCTTAGTTTCATACCTCTCCAGATCTTATCTGTCAAAGACAGAGAGCTACTTTTATGGTAAGATCCCTAAGCCTAAAGAGGAAGTAAAAGGATTGTAACTGTGTGGCTTTTAAATACCCAGTGGTGGGATGGTGGGATTACTCCCCACGGCCTTCCCAGTTGACTGAAGTGGGATTGGCTCTGGATCTGTAGTTTATAATGCTCATATGTGATTTCACTCATGTATTCAGTTGGCAGACTTCCTCTGACTTCTCCGAAAATGGAAGCCACATGTTATTTTGGCCAGTGTCTCCTGATACTGACAACAAAATGGAGACTCCTCATGTCCAGCTCCTCTCATTTCCTTTTGCTTTTGGTCAGAGATTTATTTTGCATCCTTTATCTTCAGTACTTTATCAAAATTCTGCTACTTGCTATTTGACTTGGCAAAGTGTCAGGGTGTGGTGGCTGCTGCTGTTGGTGGACAGGATACAGCAGTTGCCTCGTCCATCAGTAACTAATGTTTGATTGATGTCCTGCTTGTCACTTGTTAGTAAGATACCTGTCCCCTCAGAAATGTACCTCTGCTGTTCTCTAGTCATCTGTGTTGAAAACACCAGCAAATGCCACTTCCTTGTCAGTCTTTAGTGAGACTCTCATAGAAGCTGGAGTTTTTGGAGAATCGTGTAGAAGTACAGGTTGAATATCGGTGCAGTGTTTCACATTTTCAGATTAGGATATTCAAACCTGTACAAATTATCTTAACTAAAAGTAAATATTCTAAATTAAGTTCCACTTCTAAGTCATATGGCTTCTGTCTTGGAAATTTTACCAACTATAGGAGCCAGAAGGCTTAGGAAAGGGGAGGGAAGATGTACTATATGGATCTTGTGGCTTCTAACCATCAATATAGGTTGTTTTCTTTCTTTGATGGCAGTAGGAAGACCTCATTTTCCTAATATACTATTCTTGACGCTTTATGTTAAAGATACTTTTCATTAAAGATTCTCCCAGGCCGGGGATTTAGCTCAGTGGTTCCACCGCCTGCCTTGAAAACTAAGGACCCGAATTCGATCCCCTGTACCAAAAAAAAAAAAAAAATTCTCTCATGAGGTGTTTGGCTGGGAGTTGGGAGGCTAAGGGGCTCAGGTCCTGGCTCTTCAGTGAACTTACTGTGTGACCTTGGGCAGGTTACTTAACCTCTCTGTGCTTCAGTCCCCCTGTCTTGTGAAATGGGAGTAATACCTACCTCACAGGGTTGTTGTGGGGATTAATTAGAAATAATGTCTGTAAAGCATTTAAGGTTCTTGAAGAAGGCGCTATATAAATACAAAATAATATCTATTCAAGTGGTTTATTTGTGAAAAAGAAAAGTTGAAGATCATTTAATTTCTCCCTTGTGAAAAAAGTTTGGGAGTTTTCTTTTAGCCTTAATTACCTGTTACTATTTTATCTCAATTTCCCAATTCACGTAAGTACAAAATATAAATGATGTGCAAAGTATCTGTATAAGGGAATAAAAAAGTATGGATTATCTAATTGGAGAAATGTTTAATATAAAATACTTTTTCAATATAAAATTAATTCAACTATTATTAAAGTTCTGAAAAAAAAGTATCAAAACCAAAAACTGAGCTGGGCATGGTGGTGCATGCCTGTAATCCCCCTACTCAGCAGGCTGAAGCAAGAGGCTCACCATGAGTTTGAGGCCAGCCTGGACTATATGGTGAGACCCTGTCTCAAAAAACCAAACAAACAAACAAACAAACAACTGAGAAAATAAAATCCCAAACCTTCATAATCCTGTCTTATCATAGAAATAATTACTTTCATTTTGAAGTATTTCTTTTTAGTCTTTTTTTCTTATACAGTTTTAATATGTAATATTAATGACAGTATATATATATTTTTCCACTTATTGCAATTTTAATCATTTTAATTGATGAATTCAAAATAACATCAATTCACACTTATTTGGTGTTTAGGTTGAATAATTAATGGCACTGTACTGAACATTCCTGTGTGAGGCAAATGTGAAGTGAGTTGTCCATCTTGGGATTTTGGTACATTCAGTGGAGGTGCCTAGCAGAGAAGCAGTATAGAGTGATGATTAAGATCCACATAGCTGATTTTCCATTCATCAGCCACATGCTTTGGGCAAGTTATTTAACTTTCTGTGCCTTGTTCTCTTTTGTCTACAGGGGAAGCGTGCTAACATGTACCACATATATTTTTGATGAAGACTATTGAGTCAGGCCTTGTGCTTTGAATCTCTTTTTATCCAATGCTCATATTTGTTTAAAGTAACACCTAGGTACTAATGAATAATAATGTTAGATAATAAATGCTGCTGTGTGTGTGTGCAGGGAATGTTTAACAGTGGTAATGGTTGGCCTGAGAGATAGATGAATGGGTGACTGGATAATTTGGGCTGCATTGGTTTCTTAGCCCTACTCAAACCATTGTAGTTAGAGTTCATGTAGTAAAGAGAAAAATGCAAGAGGAATCATAATAACAGCATTTTAATTTTAGATCTTCTTTGTTTTTTTTTTTATTAAATTCTTTTATTGGTACATTGTAGGTATACAACACAATTACATTTCTCGTTGGGAATTGTACCTTTACATAATGCATCTTGGTTCTTATTTTTTCCCCATTCCTAGCCCTCCCTTCACCCCCTCCACCCTTCCCTATTTACAAAGACTTTATTTCCTTTTTTTTCCATTTCTCATAATTTTTCCTTTCCCTTCTTTCCTTTCCCCTGCCCCTCCCACTACCCCTACCCCTTTGGACCTTTTCTTCCTATTTTACATTATCGATTATTCATTCTAATCATTGGTACATTTTAGGTATACAATATAATTACATTCATCATTGGAAATTTGCACCTTTACATAGTCTCTCTTGGTTCTTATTTTTCACCCTTGCCCAGCCCTCCCTTCAACCCTTCCAGTCCTCCCTATTTACAAAGATTTTGTTCCTATTTTTCCATTTTCACATATTAATCCCATTCCCTCATATTAATCCCATTCCCTTCTATCCTTTTCCGTATCCCTCCCACT
Organism: Heterocephalus glaber; assembly: GCF_053883595.1. Taxonomy (NCBI): domain Eukaryota; kingdom Metazoa; phylum Chordata; class Mammalia; order Rodentia; family Bathyergidae; genus Heterocephalus; species Heterocephalus glaber. Next base: position 11,703,112 of record NW_028258357.1, on the reverse strand, counting down.
TCCTTCCCCTTTGCCCCTTTTCTTCCTATTTCACATTACCTATCATACATTTAGTCCTTATTTACACTTTCAGCTTCTCACACCAGAGAAACTATTCAGTATTTATTCATGTGTGTCCTATTTATTTCACTTAAGAGTATTGCCTCAATGTGCATCCACTTAGTTATAAATGTCTTTAATTTCTCATTTTTTATGGCTGAGTAGTACTCCATTTTATAAAAAAAACCACATTTTCTTTATCCAGTCTCCAGTTGATGGGCATTTGGGCTGTTTCCAAGTTTTAGCTATTACAAACTGTGCTGCTATGAACATGGGCGCACATATATCACTGTGGTATGATTCTTTTAATTCTTTGGGGAAGATCCCCAGCAGTGGAATAGCGGGGTTAAATGGGACTTCAAGTCCTAGTTCTTTGAGGTATCTCCATACTGATTTCCACAGTGGTTGCACCAGTCTACACTCCCACCAGCAGTGGAGCAGGGTTCCTCTTTCCCCACAGCCCCACCAGCAATGGTTATTGGTTGATTTCATGATAGCAGCCATTCTTTCTGGAGTGAGGTGGAATCTCAGCATTGTTTTCATCTGCATCTCTCGAATGACAAGTGATGTTGAACATTTTTTCATGTATTTATTTGCTATTTCTACTTCTTTGTCTGAGAAATGTCTGTTCATTTCAGATGCCCATTTTTGGATTGGGTCTTTAAATTTGGGAGGTCTGATCTTTTTAAGTTCTTTATAGATTCGAGATAGTAGACCTTTGTCTGAGGAAGAGCAGGTGAAGATTTTTTCTCACATTGTGGGTTGTCTCTTCACACTGGTGGTGGTTTCTCTTGCTGTGCAGAAGCCTTTTAATAAGAAGCGATCCCACTTGTTGATTGTTTGTGCTAGTTCATGAGCAACTGAGGTTTTGTTCCTAAAATCTTTTCCTACACCAGTGTCTTCAAGGGTTCTACCTAACCTCTGTTCCAACTGGTTCAGAGTTTCTATTTTAATATTTAGATCTTTAATCCATTTTGATTTTAGTTTAGTGCATGGTGAGAGATACAGGTCTAGTTTTAATCTCTGGCAAGTTGAAGCCCAATTTTTCCAGCACCATTTATTAAAGAGGCTATCTTTCCTCCAGTGAGGGTGTTTGGCTCCTTTATGGAAGATGAGATGGCTGAGTGTGTCTGGAGTTGTTTCTGCATCTTCTAATCTGTTCCATTGGTCCTCAAGTCTCTTTCTTTGCCAGTACCATGCTGTTTTTATCACAGTGGCTTTGTAGTATAGTTGCAGGTTGGGGATTGTGATACCCCCTGCCATGTCTCTGTTACCTAGAATTGCTTTTCCTATTCTGGGTCTCTTCTTGTTCCAAATGAATTTTTGGATTGTTTTCTCTAGGTCTATGAAGTACGCTGCTGGGATCTCAATTGGAATTGCATTAAATCTATATAGCAGTTTTGGAAGTATGGTGATTTTCACTACATTAATCCTTCCTACCCAGGAGCAGGGAGTGTCTGTCCATTTTCTGATATCATCTTCAATCTCTCTTTTCAGAGTGCCATAGTTTTCAGAGAAGAGGTCTTTGACTTCTTTCATTAGGATGATTCCTAGGTATTTCAGTTTTTTGGATGCTATTGTGAAAGGAATTATTTGCCCTATTTCTCTCTCAGTGAGTCTGTCATTGGTGTAGGGGAAAGCCGGGAAGCCCCTTCCTCTGGACCAGGAGCAGTGGGACGATGGCTCAGAAGCCCCTACCTCTGTGCCAGGAGTGGTGAGAGGGATGGTGGCCCGGAAGCCCCTTCCTCTGGGCCAGAAGCAGTTGGACAGAAGGTGGCCCAAAAGCCCTTTCCTCTGGGCTGGAAGCAGCGGGAGGGATGGTGACCGGGAAGCCCCTTCCTCTGGACCAGGAGCAGTGGGATGATGGCTCAGAAGCCCCTACCTCTGAGCCGGGAGCAGCAGGACTCACTACCTTGGTCTGGTGGTCTGGGGTCCTCTGTGTCTTTGTAGTGTGGAACCAGGTGGCTGCCTGTCTGCAGTGGGGTAATTGGGCGTCTTCAGCCCAACTCGGGACCTCGGTAGGGCCTGCACAGACCTGCTTGTCTGCAGCGGGCTGATTCGGTGTGTTCCGTGCCACTGGGGACCTCGGTAGGGCGTGGCCAGACCTGCTGGTCTGCAATGGGGTGATTCGGTGTCTTCTGCGTGACTGGGGACCTCGGTAGGGCGTGCACAGACCTCTGTTTTTGTTGTTGTTAACAGTACAGTCATAAGTGAGTCACTTAGCTGCTTTAAATCTGTTTTCGCCTCTGTAGAGATAACTTAGGCTTTACCTTTATCAGAGATATCATTATAATTAAATAAGACATTTTGTGAAAGTCAGTTGAGCACTGCAGAACATTGTAGTTAGAAATAAACTATAAAGAAAAGGAGAATGCTTATAGAGAACTTGATATATACAGTATTAGACAGTCTTGAATAAAGAATAGTTAGTACTGTTAATTATTATTGTGAAGACATCTACTTTTACATGAAAGTGCTGCATTATTTCATGGCTAATGGATATATTGTTAATATTTGCTTTAATTTTTTTTTTTTCTCTTCTGTGTTTCAGACTCCTGGGAGAGTTGGCTCTCAAGGTTCTGATTTAGATTCTTCCACAACTCCTATAAACACAGTGGATGTCAATAATGAAAGCTCTTCAGAGGTATGAAAACAATAAGTTTGGCAGTAAAATTCACTATTATTTAAGGAAAATTAACAAACATTTGTAGTAATGACTGGTGATTTAAGTTTGTCTCTGCAAGAAAGTTCTCATAAGTCTGTTACAAATTAGAATGTTACTTTTAAATCATGTATATCTGTGTTTAGTTGTTAGATTGATAAAGTGCATTTTAAATTTTATTTATTTATTTATTTTCTGAGGGTGTTTTGAGACAAGGTCTTTCTATGTAGTTCAGGCTGGCCTGGAACTCAGTATATAACCGTCCTTCTATCTGGGCTTTCTTATTTTAGTCCAGGGAAGGCAGGTGCCTTTGCCTATCAGATTTCAATCTGTTCTCTAGTTCTCTGGATTCCATTCTATCTCGTTCCTGACTTATTGTCTTTCTCTTGCCAATTTAGTTTTTTTAGCTCCATTGTGAATTATTCCCATTAACATAGGAATATGTTCAGTGTAATCGATACAAAAATAAGAAAAGAATACCAAAAAAATGGAAAAAAAAATCTTTTTTTTGACTCAAAGTCCCTTCTTTAGGTACTATATATTTGTGTTGCTTCCAAGCCAGATTTCTCACATACATGATTTATAGTCCCTCGTTTCACATGCTGTCTTCTTAGATCATTCATGTCTTTTTGGTGAATTGAACTTTTTGTCCTTGTGTCTACCTTTCTTTTGATTAGTATTTTGTACATCTTTTTCTGTCTTTTCGGTTTCAAGTTTTTTGTTCCTTTTGCTTGGATTTAAAAAAAAAAATGAATAGCATACAACTCCCCTCTCCCTTCTCCCTCTCTGCCCTTCTCTCTTTGCCTTGGTTTGGGTTTCTCTTTCTCACTGTTCACCCTCGTGCTCCTGTGATACTACACTCTTCTGCTTTTCTCCCACCTCTTTAGCTGTTCATTCTGCTCCCTCTTTGCTGGTCCCTTTGGTAATTAATCTGCAGGTGGTAGCATACACTGCTGGGATTATGTGGGTTCTTATGCTAATGTGGAAGTTACATATTTTAGTCTTTTATTTTTATGTTTCCTTTTGCTGTTTTAACGTACATAAGACTAAAATATTTTTTAGGATCTCTGAACTAAAACATCTTTAAGCTGACTGAGAACAATGTGTGGCTACCACTACTCTCAGCGGAAAAGCCTCTTAAAAGCAATATAGCAGCTCTTGACAATTCTACTTAATACCATACCTAAAATTAAGGCCACATAGTGTACCTTGATATCTGGTGAAACCAGAAGGAGGGTCTCAAATGGCCTAATCCCAATTTCTCTTCTGTACTCTGCTCTAACAGATAACACCCCCTAAACAAACCCTCATTTTCACAGACCAGATGCCGTACTTGTTTATCCATGAGTAGTGGGTTTTAGGTTCCTGGTAGCCCAGAGAATTATTCAGATAGTCCAGTCGTGTCCTCCTACTGGAACAGGAGTCATCTCACCTTCCCCCTTATGGATTTTTGCTTTTTTGAGACAGGGTCTCTCTATGAAAGTTCAGGCTGGCCTGGAAGTCACAGAGATCCTTCTGCCTCAGCCTCTGGAATGCTGGGATTACAGGTGTGTGCCACCACATCTGACTGCTTCCAGTTTTTATTAGATTAAGGTCCAAACTCTTTAGCTTGTGCCAGCTAAAGAGTTCATTAATTATCTTTTGTGATCTACTTTCTGCTTATCTTTATAGCTTTATTGATTGATTGATTTGTTTATTTATTGTGGTGCTAGGGATTGAACCCAGGGTCTCATGAGTGCTAGGCAAGCACTCTGCCACTGAGCTACATTTCCAGAGCATTACAGCTTCCTATCATCTTCATCAACCTTAGGCACATTGAATTTTGCCTGCTTTTACAGTGTGCCAAGTTTTCTCTTATCTCTGGACTTTTGCATAAGCTCATCTTTATTCTTTACCTGTTTGTCTTAGTTTGGACTGTTACAGAGACCAAATACTTACTTCTCGAAGTTCTGGAGATAGGAAATCTAAAATCAAGACACCAGCAGTTTTGCTGTCCCAAATTTTCATAGGTAGATAGATGAAAGAGCTCCTTTGGGCTTACTTTATGAGACACTGATCCTATCCATGAGGACTGTGCTCTCACGACCTGCTCATCTCCCCAAAGGCTGCGCCTCCTAATCCCATTACCTTGGGGCTTAAAATTTCATTCTGGGGATTTGCCCGCACGCACATCTTTTTGTGTGTTTGGATTACAAAGATACAGACCATAGCATTCCTTTTGCTTTTACTATTTTTTTCTGGCTAACATCTGATATCCTTCAGGTGTTATTGCATATATTGCTCTTTCTAGTAAATGTTCCTCAACTCAAATGTGGGATAGATGCTTTTTCCATGTGCTGATGTGAAATTGTATTTTCTGACTCTTTGGTATTGATTATTATTCTGAGATTTATTCATTTGCTGGCTGCCAAATGCTATTCTGGGTGCTGGAGATATAGCAGAAAATAAAATGGTACCAAAAACAACAACAACAAAAAACCAAACCTTTGTCCTGGTGGATCTTACATTCAAGGGGTGGACAGGCAAAAGCCAAAACACACTAAAAATGTTCCAGGGTTGACAGTTGATATTATTGAGAGAAATCAAGCAAGGAAGGAGGCTTGGAAAGTGTTTGAGGTGGCTCTCAGTGAAGTCTTTTTTGAGAAGTGGGCAGCTCAGAATGAAGTAAAGAGGTGAGGAAATGAGTCCAGTGATTTCTTGGGTGATTGATGTTCCAAGCATGTGGAGTAAGTGGAAGGTCTCTAAGCTAAGAGAGGGTCTGCATGTAGATAGCAGCCAGGAGGCCAGCGCAGCTGCAGTGTGGTGAGTGAGAGAAGACTGGCTTAGTGAGGAAATCAGGCCCACTCATAAAGGGCTGTATAGACTGTTGTACTGACATTAGTTTTTAACTCTTACTGAGATGCCAAGCCAGTGGACAATTTGAGTAGGGAAATGACAAGGTTTGTACATGTATTTTATTGGATACACACTAGGGGTTGTATTGAAAACAGGCTGTTAATGGGCTCAGGGTAGAAGCAGAGAGATGGTTAGGAGGCTATTGCAGTGATCCCTGTATAGGTGATGGTAGTTTGGACCAGACTGTAACAGTAGAGGTGCTGAGATTCTGGATATATTTTGAATGTACATGTAATAAGATTTTCTGATTAGTGGGATATAAAATGTAATTTAAAAAATTTTTGGTGACTTTTTCAAGCCTATAGGCTTCTGGAGACCAGGGAGTATGCTTCATTTTCCATTGTATTTTCAGCACCATAGCATTGCAGCTGGAACAGAGTAATCACACTGTAAATACTTTGTGTAAGTGATTGCATGATTGGGTATATGGAAGCTTACAGTGAACAAAGGAGTAAAATGAAATACACCATTTTCTTTCTGGTGGCAAAAAGAAAACAAACAAAAAAATCTTCTAAAGAATTATTATTTGTAGATCAAGCCCTCAAGACTGTGGTTTATCAGATCAACTCTCTTCAGTTAAAAAAAAATGAATTTATGTTCCTTTCATTCTCTGAATGATCTCTTTTAAGGGCTGTTAACAAAAGGAATAATGATAGTAATGATAACTAACATTTATTGAATGTTTTCACTGTATAAGATCCATGATAAGTGCTTTTCATGTATTATCTCATTTAATTGTCATGAGATCAGTAGGAAGTAGGTGTTATTGTTATTCCACATAACAGATGAGGAAAATGAGGTCACACAGCTGCCAAGAGTGGTGTGAATCGGATTCAAGCTCAAGCCTAGCTCTTATGTGTTACTCTGTCTTGCCTCCCACTTGGCAGCCTTGTTAGTAGACTTCCTCTCATTATGCTAAATGACTTTAGTGACTCAAGGAATATCCCAGTGGCGGTGAACCCATGGCACATGTGCTGTGGTGCACCTGCGAGCCAAGTTGCCCTAGCACCTGAGCATTGGATAACAGTTGTTTTTCCTAAACTAAAACCTCAGTATTCAGGTTTAATTGCAGTGTTGACATTTTGTGATTAATAAGTGGGTTTTGGGTTGCAGTTTGGGCACTCAGTCTCTAAAAGGTTCACCATCATTGGCCAAGCTTCTCAGTTCCTTAAGTTTTCATTGCTAATGATCATTATTACCTCTTTTTAGCTACAGTGTTCAATTCCATAGCAGTACCTTCTACTTTATCACCAGGCAGAACAGTTTCAACTGAAACTAAAACCTTGCCTCCCAGTCTTTACCATAATTGTCTGCCCTTTCAAAAATTTTCCTTGTCATAGTCTCTCTACTTAATTTCTTTGGGTTTGATGAATAATACAGTCTTTTAAGTACCATCTTTTCTTCTAGTTTCTAAATCATTTAAAAAAATTTCATTTAACTTCTAAGCATACATCCTCTGACAGTTAATATTCGTTGAGTATTTATAAATTCTCAGGCACAATATTAAGCATTTGTATATACACTATCTCTAGAAGAATAGGTGCTAATATTGGCCCCATTTTAGAGATATGGAAACTGACACTCAACAAAATGATTTCCTGAAGGTCATATAGAATTAGCTTTGATTGAAGCCTAAATTGACATCTGATTATGACACCAAAATGCACCATGTTATGACCATTATAACCTTTTGTCTTTACTAGCATATTTTATTTGCTTTCTCAATTCCCTTATTCTCTCATCCTTCTGTTATTCTTAAGTGACAGAACCTCAAGTCATCAATCAGTGTAGCAGCTCACATTTTAAAATATATTGTTAGGTATACAGGTTTTAAATGGTTTTGCTTGGTTCAGAAAAGTGGAAGGAAAGATCATCTATTGGAAATGATGAATGTGGACAAGAATGGGTCCTTAGGGTAATGGAATATGGTAAAGATTAAAAATTGATTTCATTAAAATAATTTCCTTTTTGAGAACATTATATCACAAAACGATATTTATTGCCCCTTCCAGCAATTTATTGATCTAAAATAAAAACTGACTGACCAATTTTATTGTAAGCCTCAGGTAAGTAAGGACAAAGTGTTATAAACAGAAAGAAATTTTGAAAACTGTCTCAAGCAAAAGAATATTTCTACCAATGCAACTGGGTAACTTAAAAAATTGAATCAGTGCAAGTATATATTGTGAGTATAGAAACTAATTTTAGTATTCTCACTTTGGATAGATCTTTCATCTTTTGTACAGTTCCTACTTGAAAGTTTTCTTTGCATGTAGTAACAACAGATATATTAATTTCTTCTTGTTATGTCTATTGGGATTGTCTGTATTTTGGTTATAAAAAACTTGTATATCCTTCTAAAAGTTGTTATTTCACAGGGTTTCATCTGTCCATTATGTATGAAAAGATGTATAACTGCTATTGATTTGTCGGAGCATTACCACAAAGTACACGCTGAAAATGAAACAAGAGGACAGGACCTTCTTAATGACTCCAGTGTTACTGTGGGTCTTGTATATTTTGTTTTAGCAGCTTGGTTATGGGTTGCTGAAAATAGTTTTGTTTTTCCCTGCCTTGGTGTTGGTTCCTTTTGATGCTGCAGGGGAATATGGATTACTTTAATTATGCATGCTTAAAAGGAAGGCTCTATAAGGAAAAGAAGCTTTTGGGTAGTCTGCTTGGTTTCTCTTACTGTTTCCAGCTGTGTTTTTTTTTTTTTTTTTTTTTTTTGGTACTGGGGATTGAACTCGGGTCCTTGTGCTTGTGCAGCAGGCGGCAAAACCACTCAGCTAAATCCCCAGCCTTTCCAGCTGTCTTTTTATGTATTTGTAAATAAATGTAAAAGTTTAAGTTAATATTTTTGCATAAATTTTGCCATGAAATTTGAAATATAAAGTGAATGTAATTATTTCAACATGTGTAAGTTGTAACTTTATGTTGCTAATGTTTTATTAATGAATTACAGAATGTTTTAGGTTAAAATGCTGTGTTCTTAGACAGAAAGAGGACTTTGCATATAAGCAATTATCCTCATTTGGGAAAATCAACAGTATTAGAACCTGAATTTAATATAGTCTTACTGTTTGTTCTGCTCCAGACTGAGGAAGTGACATAATGACACCTCTCATCAATAACAGTGGGTCACCCAAAATATTTCTCAGTAGCTTGGGGCTAGTGTACTCTGAGGCCAAGGATGGGTGTGAATGAGGGAAAATTTTAAGGCTGGGGAGAATTTCTCAGATGATATATCTGTTTCCTTTGCAAATCACTTTGGTATTACAAAAGTGAAGAGAAATAAATTTTTTTCTTTTTTTACAAATCTTATAAAAGAATAAAATTTTTCATAGTGTGAAAGACCAAAAACACGACCTAGTTTTTCTATGAAGCACTTATGTATATAAGAAAACAATCTCACAAAATCATTTTTTAGCAAATTAATGGAGTAACTTTTATGTAGAGGGTGTTTTAGTAGAGGAAGAAGAGGTGAATATAATATGATCTCTTCCCAGGAAGTTTCTGTGATACTGTTTGCAGGAGGAATATAAGAGTTAATTCAACATAAATGGGACTCAGGAAACAAACATTCTTTTGGGTGAGAGGCAAATAGGTGCATATAAGATGACACCAATTAAATTTGTCAGAATAGTACAAGCAAAGACCGAGACATGAAAGATTCTTAGAAATCTGTTTAGCATGTTACCAAGTGTCTTCCTTCCAGTACTTGTGGGTCAGTTCTTCTTTATGGCTTAGCCAAAATCAAAAGTAACAGTCTCACCCACCGACCACGTATGTAGGAGCTTTCCTTATATCTAAAGGCACACTTGGTCCAACGGGAATATCCGAAATGTAAGAGTAAGCTAAGGTTTAGCTGCATTGGATCTACAAAGGATTGCAGAGCACTGAACTTTAGGAGTAAGGACTTTATTCTTTTAAACTTTAAATTGTGCTTTTTAAAGTTGGTGACAAATTTGAAACGATTAAGGGGAATCAATGTGGCTGGCTTGTTTTGCTCCTTTGTTACCATCAGTCCTCTAGAATTTATTTATCTAGTAAGCTTTGTCCCCTTGGATGTAGTTTGGAAAAAAGTAGAGGAGTCTCTTGTATTGAGAATTAGTTCACAAAGTCCACAGACTAAAGGATCACACACTCTTCATGGGACGGACACCCCTCAGGTACTCGGCCTAAGCTTGTTTCACTGCTCTCTAAAGTGAATATTATGGTCTTCATAAACTCGCTTTTCTTTCTACTTTCCCATCTGTGGCAGGCTAACATTCCTAGAAATAGCATGCTTAGAATCTTTAGAAGTGATTATTGAAATGCAAAATAAGGTATAGGAAAAACCGTAAAATACAGGTTCAGGAATAAAAGAGTCTGGCTGGAATTAATAGACTGGAAAACATTTATTCAATAATTAATATTTATGTCTCAGACTTTAAGCAAAAAGATTTAATATTACTGATTTAAGGAGATGAGAAAGTATATGTATTTTACAAAAATTATTTTTATCAGAAATATCCCTAAATTTAAGTTTTATTTAAACATGCAGGTTCTAGTCACAGGGAAAATTCACATATATGGAATATTTCTATAATGAAATATATATTACCAATTTCTGAAATTTCTCTTTTTTTTTGGTACCAGGGATCGAACTCAGGTCCTTGTGCTTACGCAGCAGGCGGCGAAACCACTGAGCTAAATCCCTGGCCCTCTGAAATTTCTCTTTAGGAATAGATCAGTTCTTAAACCATGTAGTTTTTTTTTTCCCGTACCAGGGATCAAACTCAGGACCTTATGCTTGCAAAGCAGGCATGGTGCCATTGAGCTAAATCCTCAGCCTTTGGAATAGATCAGTTCTTTCTGAGGTATTAAGCAGGTATTATTTAGAAGTTTTAAGAAGGTATGACATAGCTCACTGTGATCATTAGCTTTTTAAGTACCTAGTACCAAAACTCAGAAGTAGAGACAACAGTCAAAAAGCAAGTTGTAGAGATTAAATAATATAATAGGGATGTAGATTTTCTGAGGGACACTAATTTATTTTCTAGTTATTAGCAGAAGTTGAGGCCCAAATGAGAAATGACAGGTTAAATATAGATGTTCATGTGCTGTTGCATTAAAGGCATGTCAGCCAGCATTGTGCAACAGTTACTGGGCAGAAATCATAAAAATGCCCCATTAAGCACATAGAGCCATTATGACACGTGATGAAAGGTAACAGATGGTTCTCAAGAAAGAACAGCACCAGCTAGATTAACACACAAGGTGGAGCATTCATTCATTTGTTCATTCAGAAGACAATGCTGAACACCAAATATCTCTGGAATCTGGTTGCTTTCTTCTCGTGTCCAAAGGCTTGTCCACAACACACTGTTTCTGCTCAGTTCAGTAATTCATAGGCATTCATTGCATTATTCACCTGTTGTGGCCCTGCCCTTCACTCTGGTTCTGTGATCACATGACACCTAAGATCTCTGTTTCCCAAATGAGGATGATTATGTTTCACAGCACTTCTTCCACCTTTATTAATGCTTTTCCATTTGTTTAGAATGCATTTATTTATTTATTTATTTATTTTTGAGACAGAGTTTGTCTATATAAAGTTCAGAATGGTCTTGAACTCACTATTTAGCCCAGTCTGGCTTTGAATTCCTGGCCATTCTCCTACTGCAGCCTCCCAGAGTCCTGAGATTACAGGCCTGAGATGCCCGGCTTAGAATTTTTTTTTTTGTCTCTGCCAGGTATACTCCTACTCATTCTTCAGTACCTAATTCCAAAGTTGCGTATACATATATATCTACATATCATATGTTTGCCTGCTGCCCATACAGTGTGTAGCAGCAGTCATGATAGAGATGAGACATATACATAAAATGTACATGTGTATATATGTGTAACTTTTGTTAAGACTTAACTGCTGCCACGCAGAGTTGGATACCTCACGCCACCCATTCTTTATATCTACTTGTATTTTAGCATCGTCTAGTAATATTTGTCTACCTGTTATTACTCCCAACAATCAGTGAATACCTAACTAAGGAGCAGAGATTTTTACTTATTTTTAAAGGCTCAGTGTACTTATTGGTTGACTCATTTTGTTCTTGGAAGGTTTTATAATTTGTAAGCTGTTAAAGATCTACTTTTTCACCAACTTCTACAATGCCAGTTTCATTCAAATTTTAGTAAAAAAAGAATGCACAGTGTAGAAAATAGTGTACTGAAGGCACTACCTCCCTCTGTTAGGGAATAGAGATGAAAAGATCTAATATATTGGTTTTAGAGTGAAGGAACTTGACAAGCTAATGTGGGTGCTGCTGGTGGAACACAAGCAGGATGAGCAAAGGCACAGAAATGTGAGATACCGTGGTGTGCTCTAGGAAACACAGGTACTGCGGTGTTGTCAGAGTGTGCTGTATAGACTGGAGGTGTGCAGGCATCAGACTGCACAGGTCATAGGAGAACACTCATGCAGGAACTCATGTTGATGATAAAAATCAGTGAAGAATATTGAAGAATCTGTCTTAGAAAGATTCTTCTGATTCCTCTGGCAGGCTTAGGGAGAAGGGAGACTATGCATAGGAGCGCCATGTGGAATGCTGTTGTAGAAGTCTGGGCAAGAGATAGATATGCAGGTGTACACAAGGCCGGCTGCAGTGAGGAAGGAGATGAATAAATGAAAGGGGAGTGAGGAGTTTTTAGGGTTAGAAATGAGACAGGAAGAGTAGTTCAGCATGATTTTTAGATTTTAGTTTGAGTGAAAGATGGATGTTAGAGGGGAAAGGAAGTTTGGAAAATAAGTTGAGTCTAGGGTTTATTGCATTAAAAATGCCTATGGGATGCAGGTGGAGATGTTCAGATCCAGAAGAATGCTGGAGAGAGTTCTTTGTTAGATTTATGAGCTTGGCAGTTATGAGCTATAAGGAATTACAGAAACCACTTGCGTTATTGTATATTAGGGGGAATGTTAAGTCAGAAGATGAGGTCATTGAGGGAATCTTGGGGAAAAGTGATCTTTAAAGGAATTGTTTTCTAGGGTAAAAAGAAGATGAACATTTCTATATGTAAAAGCTGTATGTTCCCACAAACAAAACTTTCTGGAGACCTTTCACAATCATAATGTGTTTTCTTGTTGCTTTCAGTGTAGAAATATATTCAGGTACCACCTTCACATTCCAGTTTATCTTTGTATCTGTAATAGAGGCACATTGTAGAATTGAATTGTCATGTACTTGATGAAAGAAAACCAAATTTATTTCTTATTACTTTGAATTAGTAGAATTGTATCTGTAATAACTTCAGCAGAGTTTTGCTAGTTACATTTTTTTTTTGAGAGGGCACTGTACCAAGGATTGAATCAAGGGCCTTGCACCTGCTAGACAAGCACTCTTGCACTGAGCTACATCCTCAACCTGCTAACCACTATTGTTTTTATTGACCTAATGAGAGAATTTAAATATTCTTTAGCATATTATGTGTTCCTGCAGAATAGATTGTATAAGAATATTCTTGTGGATTAGCGTGAAACATGGGCTGGTAGGCGCTGGTGATATTCTCATAATTGACATCTGGTAATATTTTTTGTTTTTTCAGTTTCATTTCATTTTTTTGCTTAAATTCTTTTATTGGTTCATTTTAGGTATATAATACATTTAGATTTATCATTGAGTGCTTGTACCTGTACATGATATAACTTGGTTCTTATTTTTTCCCCATTACCTGTGCTCCCTTCCCTATTTACATAGACTTTGTTTCCTTTTTTTTTCTTTTCTCATAAGTTTTCCTTTTCCCTTCCCCTCCCACTTCCCCTACCCCTTTGGGCCTTTTCTCCCTATTTCCAATTATGAATAATTCATTTTAATCATTTTAATCCTTATTTATACTTTCAGTTTCTCACACTAGAGAAACGATTCGATATTTACACGTGTCCTATTTATTTCACTGAAGAGTATGGCCTCAATATGCATCCATTTAGCTATAAATGTCTCTAGTTTCTCATTCTTTATGGCTGAGTAGTACTCCATTTTTTAAAAAAAAACACGTCTTCTTTATCCAGTTTCCAGTTGATGGGCATTTGGGCTGTTTCCAAGCTTTAGCTATTACAAACTGTGCCGCTATAAACACAGGTGCACATATATCACTGTGGTATGATTCTTTTAATTCTTTTGGGAAGATACCCAGCAGGGGAATAGCTGGGTCAAATGGGACCTCTAGCCCTAGTTCTTTGAGGTATCTCCATACTGATTTCCACAGTGGTTGCACCAGTCTGCACTCCCACCAGCAATGGAGAAGGGTTCCTTTCTCCCTACACCTCTGCCAGCATTTGTTATTGGTTGATTTCTTGATAGCAGCCATTCTCGGTGGGGTGAGGTGCAATCTCAGTGTTGTTTTCATCTGCATCTCTCGAATGACCAGTGATGTTGAACATTTTTTCATATACTTCTTTGTCTGAGAAATGTCTGTTCATTTCAGATGCCCATTTTTGAATTGGGTCTTTGAATTTGAGGCGTCTGATTTTTTTCAGTTCTTCATATATTCTAGATAGTAGTCCTTTGTCTGAGGTACAGCTGGTAAAAATTTTTTCCCACATTGTAGTTGTCTCTTAGCTCTGTTGGTAGTTTCTCTTGCAGTGCATAAGCTGTTTTTTTTCTTTAATTCTTTTATTGGTACATTTTAGCTATACAGTACATTTACATTTATCATTGGGTGCTTGTATCTGTACATGCTGTATCTTATTTCTTATTTTTTCCCCATTACCTGTGCACTCTTCACGCCCTCCACCCTTCCCTATTTACATAGATTTCATTTCCATTTTTTTTTCTTTTCTCATAATTTTTCCTTTCCCTTCTTCCCTTTCCCCTTCTCCTCCCACCACCTCTACACCTTTGGACCTTTTCCTATTTCAAATTATCAATTATTTGTTTTAATCATTTTAATCCTTATTTACACTTTCAGTTTCTCACACTAGAGAAATGATTCTATATTTACACATGTGTGTCCTATTTATTTCACTTGAGAGTATTGCCTCAATGTGCATCCATTTAGCTATAAATGTCTCTAGTTTCTCATTCTTTATGGCTGAGTAGTACTCCGTTTTTTTTTTTTTTTTAAAACCACATCTTTATCCAGTTTGATGGGCACTAGGGCTGTTTCCAAGCTTTAGCTATTACAAACTGTGCCGCTATAAACACGGGTGCACATATATCACTGTGGTATGATTCTTTCAGTTCTTTTGGGAAGATACCCAGCAGGGGAATAGCTGGGTCAAATGGGACCTCTAGTCCTAGTTCTTTGAGGTATCTCCATACCGATTTCCACAGTGGTCGCGCCAGTCTGCACTCCCACCAGCAATAGAGAAGGGTTCCTTTCTCCCTACACCTCTGCCAGCATTTGTTATTGGTTGATTTCTTGATAGCAGCCATTCTTTCTGGGGTGAGGTGGAATCTCAGTATTGTTTTCATCTGCATCTCTCGAGTGACCAGTGATGTTGAACATTTTTTCATATATTTATTTGCTGCTGTTACTTCTTTGTGTGAGAAATGTCTGTTCATTTCAGATGTGCATTTTTGAATTGGGTCTTTGAATTTGGGGAGGGGTCTGATTTTTTTCAATTCTTTATACATTCTAGATAGTAGACTTTTGTCTGAGGTACAGCTGGTAAAAATTTTTTCCCCATATTGTAGGTTGTCTCTTAGCTCTGTTGGTGGTTTCTCTTGCAGTGCAGAAGCTTTTTAATAAGATGAGATCCCAGTTGTTGATTCTTTGTGCTAGTTCCCATGTTACTGAGGTTTTGTTCATAAAGTCTTTTCCTATGCCAATGTCTTCAAGAGTTCTACCTGACTTGTCTTCCAGCAAATTTAGTGTTTCTGTCTTAATATGTAGATCCTTAATCCACTTCAATCTTAGTTTAGTGCATGACGATAGATATGGGTCTAGTTTTAATCTTTGGCAGGTTGAAATCCAGTTTTTCCAACACCATTTATTAAAGAGGCTATCTTTCCTCCAGTGGGGATGGTTGGCTCCTTTGTCAAAGATGAGGTGGCTGAGTATGTCTGGAGTTGTTTCTGCATCTTCTAATCTATTCTACTGATCCTTGGGTCTATTTCTTTGCCAGTATCATGCTGTTTTTATCACAGTAGCTTTGTAGTATAGTTTTTTTTTGGTTTTTTTTGGTACCGGGGATCGAACTCGGGACCTTGTGCTTGCGAGGCAGGCACTGGAACCACTGAGCTAAATCCCCGGCTTTGTAGTATAGTTTTAAGTTGGGGATTGTGATAACCCCTGCCATGTCTCTGTTGCTTAGAATTGCTTTTGCTATTCTAGGTCTCTTCTGGTTGCAAATGAATTTTTGGATTGTTTTCTCTAGTTCTGTGAAGTATATCATTGGAATTTCAATTGGCAATGCATGAAATCTATATAGTAGTTTTGGAAGTATGGCCATTTTCACTATACTGGTTCTTTCTATCCAGGAGCAAGGAATGTCTTTCCATTTTCTTATATCCTCTTCGATCTCTTTTTTCAGAGTGCTGTAGTTTTCAGTGTAGAGGTCTTTTGCTTCCTTTGTTAGACTGATTCCTAGATACTTCATTTTTTTGGATGCTGTTGTGAAAGGAATTGTTTCCCTAATTTCTCTCTCAGTGAGTCTGTTATTTGTGTTCAAGAAGGCTATTGATTTTTGAGTTTTGACCTTGTATCCAGCTATTCGACTGAATCTGTCAGTTAAGTCTAGAAGTCTTTTGGCGGAGTTTTTTGGATCTTCTATGTAAAGTATCATATCATCAGCAAATAATGACAGTTTAACTTCTTCCTTTCCTGTCTTTATTCCTTTTATTTCTTTCTCTTATCTAATTGCTATGGCTAATGTTTCCAGAACTATATTGAACAGGAGTGGTGATACTAGGTAGGCATCCTTGTCTTGTTCCTGATTTTAGCATGAAAGTTTTCTGTTTTTGACCATTTAGTATGATGTTGGCTGTTGGTTTTTCATAAATAGCCTTAATCAGGTTGAGATAAAGACCTTCTATTTCAAATTTCTGTAGGGTTTTTATCATGAATGGGTGTTGGATTTTGTCGAATGCTTTTTCTGCATCTATTGAGATGATCATATGGTTTTTTTCCTTGCCTCTGTTAATATAGTGTATTGCATTTATTGATTTATGTATGTTGAACCATCCTTGCATCCCTGGGATAAATCCAACTTGGTCAGGGTGTATGATCTTCTTGATGATCCTCTGTATTCTCTTTGCCAGTATCTTGTTGAGGATTTTTGCATGTGTGTTCCTTAGGGAGATTGGCCTGTAGTTCTCTTTTTGCGTTGGGTCTTTCCCTGGTTTTGGAATCATAGGTACACTTTCTTCCAGGAATGAATTGGGAAGCCTTGCTTCCTTTTCAATTTCTTTGATGAGTTTAAAGTGTAATGGTGATAGTTTTTCTTTAAATGTCTTGTAGAATTCAGCAGTGAAGCCATCAGGACCTGGGGTTTTCTTTGTTGGTAAATTTTTTATTACATTTTCTATTTCACTCATTGTAATTGGGGTGTTCAGAATTTCTATATCTTCTTCATTTAACTTTGACAATTTGTATGTATCTAGGAATCTGGCCATTTCTTCCATGTTTTCCATTTTATTAGAGTACAGGTTCTCGGAGTAGGTATTGATGGTCCTCTGGATTTCTGCTGGGTCTGTTGTGACTTCACCTTTTTCATTCTTAATTGAATGGATTTGAGCCTTTTCATTCCTTTTTTTGATAAGGTTGGCTAAAGGTTTATTGATTTTATTTATTCTTTTGAAAAATCAACTCTTTGATTCATTGATTTTTTTTGGTATTGTTCTCTTAGTCTCCACTGCATTGATTTCTGCTCTGCTCTTTATAATTTCCTCTCTTGTATGAGGTTTGGGTTTGTTATGCTCTTCTTTTTCTAGGAGCTTGATGTTCTGCATTAAGTTATTTATTTGTGTTCTCTCTGTTTTCCTAATATGGGCATTCACTGCTATGAATTTCCCACATAGAACTGCTTTCATTGTGTCCCATAGATTCCTGTATGTTGTACTGGCATTATCATTTACTTGTAGAAACTAATTTCTTCTTTAATTTCCTCTGTGACCCATTGGTTGTTCAGGAGGGTTTTATTCAATTTCCATGTGTTTTTTGGGGTTTTATGGTTTCTTATGTTATTGATCTCCAATTTTATTGTGCTATGGTCTGATAATATACAGGGGGTAACTTCAATTTTTTTTTCCCCCATTAACTTTATTGGTACATTTTAGGTATACAATACAGTTACACTCATCATTGGGATCTTTTACCATTACATGAGTCTCTTGGTTCTTATTTTTTTTCCCCTTCCCTTGCCCTCCCTTCACCCCCTCCACCCTTCCCTATTTGCAAAAACCTAGTTTCCATTTTTTTCCTCTTCTCATCTTTTTTCCTTTCCCTTTTTTCCTTTCCCCTACTCCTCCCGATTCCCCTGCTCTTTTAGACCTTGTCTTCCTGTTACATAATATCAGTTAAACATTTTTAAAATTACAATATTAACATCTAGGAGACATTACCACAGATTTTACAGAATTTAAAAGGATGTAGAAAGCATATTACAAAAATATTTTTTGAAATAAATTTGACAACTTCTAAGAAGTAACTTGGAGGACAAATTAATGAAACTAACTCTGGAGGAAATATAAAATTGGAATAGCACCTATTAAAGAAAGTATATTCCTTGCTTGAAAACCTACCTATATGACAACAGCAGGCTCATAAACATTTTAACTGATAAATTATATCAAACAATTAAAGGAGAAAAAAGAAGGAACACTTCTCCCCTCATTTTAGGAACTCATCACTGTGCTAATCCTAAAACTGGATAAAGATAATAGAAGAAAAAAGTATGAACATAGATAGAAATTTGTTTAACAAAACAAACTATTAGAAGTCAGATCTGGCAGGATGTAGAAAGTGGTTTTTTTATAGGGATGGCAGTGTTGGTTCAGCATTGGAAGATCCACCCCCAAAAGTCATCATTTTAACAGAGGAAAGGAAAAAGCCATATGATCCTGTCAGTAGTTGGAGAAAAAGTATTGGACTAAATTCTACTGCTGTTCATGGTAAAAGCTATCAGCAAAGTAGAAGTAAAACAGAAACTTCTCAACAGATTAAAGACATGTACTCCTACTTCCAGCGAGAACACCTTATGTGAATGGAGAAGATACAGTGTTTTCTCCTTAAGGTGGGGAACAAGGGCAGATATGCTTACTCTTTATCTGTCCATTAAACTTTGAAACCTAGTCCCCACCAAAATAGTCTGGCAATAAAATGACACAACTAGGATAGGATTGGCACGGCTGAAGCAAAATCTTTATATGTAGATGAAATGATCATCTACAGAGAAAATACTAAGAAATCTCTAGGAGCCCCTAGAACTTGTACTTGAATTCAGCAGGATTAGAAAACACAAGGTATATATAAAAATTCAGGTCTATATATACTTGCTATAAATGAAGAACTGGATATTGAAATTTAAAAGTTATGTAGGAGTACAAAGGACCCAGAAAAGCCAAAAACAAAAACAAAACCAGAGAGTGTTGGAAGACGTTTAGCACCCAATTTTAAGACTTCTTTTAAAAGCTACAGTAATCAAGGCAGTGTTGGTGTAAGGAAAGACATATAGATCATTTGAATAAAACAGAAAATCTAGAAATAGAACCACACATATATGGTCCACTGAGTTTTGAAAGATTATTTAACATTAGCATTTTATAGAATATAAACTCGATTCAAGAGCCGAGGAAGAGATAGTGTCTTAAGCAAATGGCACTAGAACACCTGGTATCCATATATAAAAAATTAACCTCAACCCTTTTTTTCCATACATGAAAATAACTTGAAGGGATCTATGAGCCTAAATAAGAAAGCCTAAAAGTATAAAACTTTAAGAAGAAATTATAAGGGAAAATTTTTATGAATTCAGAGTAGGCAAGAACCACCTAGGATACAAAAAACATGATGTATAAAAGAAAAAAATTGATAAATGAGATTCCATCAAAATTTAGAACTTTAAACGACATCATTAAAATGAAAAGTAGTCCTTAAACAGACCATATTTACAATGCCTATAACTTATGAGCAGAATATATAAAAAATTCTTAGAGCTCATTAATAGACAACCCATTTAAAATGTAGACATAAGAAGATGTTAAATAGCCAGTATAGCACAAGGCATGGTGTGCAACTCTAGAATCAGAAAAATACTAATCAGTACAATAACAAGATTGAATTATGCACTCATTAGGGAGATGAAGTCAAAAGTTTTAAAAGCCTTGTCATGACTTTTTCTTTTTGTTGGATTCTCCCCCTTTGTGTTTAATTTGTCATGCCCAATGGATTCATTCTGCTGGGTTTCCTAGGGTTGTGATCCCATTGTCTTTTCCTAGGGTATTGTCTAAACTATTTTGGCGTGTTGGTTTGGTATTCATGAAGTTCCTGAAGTGCTCTTTCTCATGAAAGTATCTTATTTCTCCATCAATTTTGAAAGATAGTTTTGCAGGGTGCATCAATCTGGGTTGGAGGCTGTTTTCCTTTAGGGCTTGAAATACATCCCTCCAAGCTCTTCTTGCCTTGAGGGTTTGCATTGAGAAGTCTGCTGTGATTCTGATGGGCTTTCCTTTGTATGTGATTTGTTTCTTTCCTCTCACTGCTTGTAGAATTTTATTCTTCTGTTGGATTTCTGGAATCCTAACTATTATATGCCTATGTGTAGATTTTTTTTTGATCAAGGCTAGCTGGAATCCTATATGCTTCACTTATCTGTATGTCAAGTTCCTTTCCCCTCCTTGGGAAGTTTTCTGCCATCACTTCTGTGAAGAGTTTTTTTATGTCATCTGCACTGTCTCCTGTTTCTTCATTGACTCCAATCAGTCTTATGTTATTCTTCTTTGCATCGTCTAGCAGCTGCTGGATTGATTTCTTGTGTTCCCTTACAATTTTAAAGCAATTTTTCTTTTCCTCCTCACTCATTGCAATCTTATCTTCTGTATCTGAAATTCTCTCCTCACATTGGTTCATTCTGCTGTGCAGACTTTCGATGGCGTTTTTAATCTCTTGGAGATCTGTTTGTATCTGTTTTATGGATTCCATTCGTTTCCCATGTTGGGATTCCATCATATTCCTCAGATCCCCTATTTTTTATCTGTGTCCTCTCTAGATTTATTAATCATGTCTTGCACCATGAGCAAAATCTTTGCTGTTATCTGAGTAATTATTTCTGATTTCATTTTTCCCATTTCCTCTTTTGTTGCCAGTTAAGAGAGTCCAGGTGGTTGAGTATCAGAGTGTTCCATCTCATTTCCCTTTGTGGTTGCTGTAGGTGATCCAGATGTCTGTTTTTGGGGCTTGTTTATGTGTCTTCTCATTTCCACGGGGCGGGGGGGAGGTGCTTCTGGCACTCACGTGGCTCACCTTTTCTGCCCTTGGAGCTTGGGATGGCAGCGGGGGAGCTTCCTTCCGGGTGCCTGGACCAGCTCAGCTTTTCTGCCCTAGGAGCTTGAGATGGAGGCAGGGATCTTCCTTCCGGGTGCTGGGACCGGCTCACCCTCTCTGCCCTAGGAGCCTGGCATGGAAGCAGGGAGCTTCCTTCTGGGTGCTGGGAGTGGCTGAGTTTCACTGCCCTAGGAGTCTGGGATGGAGGCAGGGAGCTTCCTTCCGGGTGCTGGGACCGGCTCCCCCTCTCTGCCTAGGAGCCTGGGATGGAGGCGGGGAGCTTCCTTCCAGGTGCTGGGACCGGCTGAGCTTCTATGCCCTAGGAGCCTGGGATGGAGGCGGGGAGCTTCCTTCTAGGTGCTGGGACTGGCTGAGCTTCACTGCCCTAGGAGCCTGGGATGGCGGTGGGGGAACTTCCTTCTGGGTTCTGGGACCGGCTCAGCTTCTCTGCCCTAAGAGCCTGGGATGGAGGCGGGGAGCTTCCTTCTGGGTGCTGGGACCGGCACACCCTCTCTGCCCTAGGAACCTGGGATGGAGGTGGGGAGCTTCCTTCCGGGTGCTGGGACTGGCTGAGTTTCACTGCCCTAGGAGTCTGGGATGGAGGCAGGGAGCTTCCTTCTGGGTGCTGGGACCGGCTCACCCTCTCTGCCTAGGAGCCTGGGATGGAGATGGGGAGCTTCCTTCCAGGTGCTGGGACCGGCTGAGCTTCTGTGCCCTAGGAGCCTGGGATGGAGGCAGGCAGCTTCCTTCTGGGTGCTGGGACCGGCTGAGCTTCACTGCCCTAGGAGCCTGGGATGGTGGTGGGGGAGCTTCCTTCTAGGTGCTGGGACCAGCTGAGCTTCACTGCCCCAGGAGCCTGGGATGGCGGTGGGGGAGCTTCCTTCCGGGTCCTAGGACTGGCTCACCCTCTCTGCCCCAGGAGCCTGGCATGGAGGCAGGGAGCTTCCTTCTGGGTGCTGGGACCGGCTGAGCTTCTCTCAATTTCAATTCTTTTCCATAGAGATTTTCCTGTGAGCTAGCATGTGGTCTATTTTGGAGCATGACCCATTTGCAGCTGAAAAGAATGTGTATTCTGATTTTGTAGGGTGGAACACTCTGTAAACATCTATTGAGTCCATTTGTTCAGTAGCTTGGTTCAGTTCTAGAATTTCGTTGTTGATTTTTTGTCTAGATGATTTGTCTGTTTGTGATAGTGGGGTGTTGAGCTCCCCCACTACAGTTGTATTAGTGCTTATTTGGTTTTTCATGTCCATTAATACTTGTTTTGTATAGTTGGGAGTATTCGTATTTGGTGCATATATATTTAGGATTGCCATTTCTTCCTCTTGGATTGTTCCTTTCACAAGGATGTGTAGTGACCATCTTTATCTCTCTTAATTAGTTTTGGTTTGATATCTACTTTGTCTGCAAATAATATTGCTACCCCTGCTTTTTTCTGGGTTCCTGTGGCGTGGAGAACTGTTTGCCATCCTTTTACTTTCAGTCTGTGAATTTCTTTTTGAGTTAGGTGTGTTTCTTATATACAGCATATTGTTGGATTTTGCTTCTTAATCCATTCTGCCAGTTTATTTCTTTTGATTGGTGAATCGAAGCTGCTAACATTGATGGTTATAATTGATAGATATTGAGTCATCCTTGTCATGATGTTTTACTATGTTGGCTCTTTTGTTTCTTATTTTTCCCCCTTTCCCTTTAGTTTCTTACCTTGCCTGGTGGCTTCCGCCTGTTGGGCCTCATGGAGTTGTGACCTTCATTGTCTTTTTCTAGGATATTGTTTAGAATTGTTTGGAGTGCTGGTTTGGTGTTCATGAAATTTCTCAGGTGTTCTTTGTCATGGAAGTATCTAATTCCCCCATCAATTTTGAAAGATAATTTTCCAGGACATAACAGTCTAGGTTGGAAGTTATTTTCTTTTAGGACTTGAAATACTTCACTCCGTGCTCTCCTTGACTTGAGGGTTTGTGTTAATAAGTTTACCATGATTCTTACGGGCTTCTCTTTGAATGTGATTTGTTCCTTTGTCTAACTGCTTGTAGGATTTTGTTTTTCTGTTGGGTTTCTGGGATCTTGACTATTATATGTCTAGGTATAGATTTTTCTGATTGTGGCTAATTGGAGTTCCATATGCCTCACTTATCTCTATGTCCAATTATCTACCTCTGTCTTGGAAGTTTTCAACTATTACGTCTGTGAACATGTTTTTTATGTCAATTGTACTTTCTCCTCCTTTTTTGTGGACTCCTATCAGTCTTATGTTATTCTAATTTGCATCACCTAGCGACTGCTGGATTGACTTCTTGTGGCCCATTACTATTTTTAAGAAATCTCTGTTTTCATGGTGCTTAACTGCAATCCTGTCTTCTATATCTGATATTCTGTCTTCACATTCCTTTAATCCGCTGTGCATGCTTTCAATGGAGTTTTTAATCTCCTGAATATCTGTTTGAGTCTGTTTCATGGATTCCATTTCTTTCTCATGTTGGGCGATCATCATCGTTTCCATTTCTTTCTTATGCTGGGCATTCATGGCTTCCAGCATGTTTTTGAGCTCGTCTATTTTTTTAAATCTATTTCTGTTCTAGAGCCTCTAATCATGTCTTTCACTCTGCTCACCATCTCTCTAGTTATCTGGGAGATTATTTCTGCTTTGAATTTTTCTACAGCCTCATTCATCTGTTTTGTTACTTCCTGTGCTATCAGTTCAGGGTATCCAGGCGGTTTGTTATGGGACATTTCCATCTCATTTCCCCAGGATTTACCCTTGGTGGGGTGGAATTCTGAGTTTGTGCTTTGCTTAAATGTCTTCTCATTTTTATTTTTGGTACTGTCCTTGGTTTAATTCCTGGGTTGATACTTTGAAGTTGCTTATTGTAAGTATCTTTGTTGCTTGTATTTAGAACCCTTATGGAATGATTGCTTCTCAGAGGTGTCTTCCAGATATAGCTTGTCTTTAGGTTTTGAGTCTCTAATGGCTCTAAGGCTATCTCATTTTCATTATACCAGGAAGGACAACTGATTAGATCAATTACAACACCTTAGCCCACGTGATACAATCAGCAACACAATAGCATGAAGTACCTCTTGGAAAATGACAATTTATGGTAGTTATTAATCTATCACCTTTAACTGTGTGAGTTAAATCAAAATCAAGGACCAACCCAACATATGTTTATAGTGAATAGACTCTTCAATATAGCAACTTTACCCTTTGGGATGGGGAGTTAGAAGGAATTGGGGAGGGAAGGATAGGTAGGTAGAAGATAGGGGAATGTTAGCAGTGAGGCCAGAGGACACAGGTAAGAGAAAGAGAAGAAAAGAAAAATAAAGAAGAAATACGAATTAGGGCCAGAACACAAAGGGAGATGAAGCACAATGTGGGACAGCAAGGGAGCAAGGGAGAGAGAGAGAGAGAAAGAAAAGAGAAAAGAAAGAAAAAAAAAGTAAAAAGTAGAAAAGAGTAGAAAAAGAAAAAAAATTAAAAATAAGAGCAAAAAAATAGTAATAATTTTGAAAATCACAAGTAAAAGATAAAAATGAAGGGCCTCCTTCAGGGCATGTCTCTGTTGTCACAATAGACAACGAGTCCAGCCATGTGCAGATATAAGTCAATGAGTCTCAGCAAGCCAGTAGCAGACCTGTGAAATTCAGGCAGATTTCTGGCTGCAAGTCCCAAGTTGAGCTCCTTGTCCTCCTGCAGGGTTGAACTCTGCAAGTTTCTACTGCAGGTTCCAGCTGCCCTTCCCCAGAAGATAGTCCAGGTTCCTATGGGAGGTGACGATCCCTCCAACTTACCAAGCATGGTGGTCTGGTGTGCCTTTATTGCAGAGATTCTCTTCACTTTTCCAGTGGGCTTCAGTTTTCATTAAGGAGCCTGAGAGGGGCCCTCTCTCTGTTGTTCACTTCTGCAGCTCAGGACAATGGCCTTTATGCTCCCCTGTTTCTCTGTAGAAGAGACACAGCTACCTGTGCGGGGTGGGGGTTGCAGGTGCCCACAAGGCTAAGCTGGTGGCTGGTAGGCATGCCGAGGGGTCCTCCTCTTTTCATTTTTTAACTTTACTTTTTAAATTAGTACCTATTTGTTATACATATTGACCCCATTTATTGTAGAAAATTTGAATCTGTACATAATATATCTTAATTCTTTTTCTGGCAGTATTTTTAAAAGTGAATTTTGGGAGAAGCCCTCTCCAAAGCTCTTTCCTGTGGAATGTGTTTGTGTGTATTCAAAGTGTGGCAAACTACTTCTTTATTATCCATAAAAACTTTTGAATGCAAATAATTTAAAGAGAAATTTACAGAAAGATTTGTATTGGATATTGGGTAAATTATGCTAAAATAGTTTGTAATATTTTGAATACTACTACTACCTGAAAGATATGGAAGTGGACTAAATAATTTTCCGTAGGACAAAAAATTGGAAGTAAAATTATGTTAGCCTTTGATTTACTAATTTAGTTTGCATCAGATACCAATGCAGTGTAAACTTTAATGGTCTGAGGTTAATCATTAATTTAGTTTCACAAAAAAGGATTTTTTCATATGTATTTATTCTGTCTTCTCAGTTCTTTGAAGGCTGAGACTGTATTTTATAATTTATATGTTTTACATAACTTTTTACACTTGAAATGATAAATATTTGTTGAACAGTCACTAAAAAGTTAGCAGATAAAAATACTTATTTTAAGGAAGTCACTTTTAAAGGTTAAGACAGTGAATTCAAGGAACAGTGTAGCATTCTGGAAAGATCGTGTGATTTGTCCAATAAACCTGTGTATATTGTGGTTTAGTTAAGTTTGTGAACTTAGAAAAGTTATTTAACTTTTCTGAAGTTTAATTTCTTCTATAAAATGAAGATAGTATTTACCTAATAGCGATTTAAATGAGATTGTATAGGGAAAGTACCTGGCACATACTGTATATTCAATAAAAAAGCAGTCATCATTATTATTCTTCCATACTACATCGTACAACTGTCTATGAGCACTTCTCAAGTATTTTTGATGACAGTCACTGTAATATATGTTTTTGATAATCACTTAAAACAAAAGCTAATACAATATTATTTATCCTTACTCCATAAGATAAACTAATATATTCTGTTTTATAACTAAAAAAATTGTCACTTTATAAATTATGTACATGGTTCATTAATGAGTTGCAACCCCGATTTGTAAAGTATGGTGCTGTATCAGCATCTTATAACACAGTACTCTAATTGACAGTTTTAATTGTATAATAATTCTAGAATCAATTATAAGATTTTATATCATCTGATAGTATATATTAATTTTAGGCTTTTACTGTGTTAACCTTAGGTTAATGAGGAAATTTACTAAGTATACTTCTTTACCATTGTAGATATTTAAACTGTGTTAATTATGAATGATGTATATTACTTTTTTCCTCAGTGATCAGATTATGTCTTAATTTTTTTGATAGCATTCCTATGAAGTAAATTGGAGCAGATATTATTTTACTAATGGAGATATCTAGAGAGAAGATTATGTTGGAAAATCTTGTCAACTAACTTAGAGATTATAACTAACTTCTCAGATTTAGTCTTCAGTATTCTACATAGTTATTTAACCTAAAAAATGGTTGCAGGGATTTTTTTTTTAATATTTTGTAAATGTCATCCAGAATAAGACAGTGAAATACCTTTCCACAATAACTAGAATTGGAGCTTGTCACCGTAAATTACAAGTGACTCAGCAAGATTGGTATGAGTAAGACATTTGAATATTTCATAATATGTGAAGTGTTATTTGCAACATTAAATCATATTTTGAAACCTTTTTCTTTTCTTTCTGTAGGGCTTCATATGTCCCCAGTGCATGAAATCTCTTGGATCTGCTGATGAGCTTTTCAAACACTACCAGGCAGTTCATGATGCTGGCAATGATTCAAAGCATGGAGAGGCTGAGCTTGCTCTGCAGAGGTATAGCACGATGGTTCTGAAGGGTGACACTGTTGTGAGTGTGCACAACACTATTGTTTAGTCATGATTAGTTTCTTTTTTAATGTTATTTAATGTAAATCTCACTTACTCTGACAATTTAGCATGGCCTTTCTTCCTTATCTATATAACCTGTTCAGTTTGTGACCAGCATCTATCCATATCATTTACAACATGCTATGTAGGTTATGTTTTTAATGAGGATTGTGAGTTAGCAAGAGAAATTTAATTTTGTTTGGCATATTCTGTTCAATAAAGGATTAACAACTTACTATAAAATTATGTAAAAAGCATAATTTTATAGTAAGTTGCTCAAATAATAAGTTTAGTCAAGAATTAAAATTTAATTTTTAATTTAAATTTAAAAACTCAGTCACCAAAATATATACATTGTGCTTCCTGGCAATTTAGTTTTACCACTTTTAGAACTAAAATTAAGTTAAATATGTAACTACTCGAGCAGACTTCAACAATGTAACTTTGCTTTTCTTTTGCTATTAAGAACAATAATTTTTTACTACCACTGAAGAATGAAGCTTTATTTCATTCTACTTACAAAATTTTTGTCATGCTTTAAAAAAAAACCAAACAATTCTTGATTGATGCATCTGCTATAACATAAAGAATACTAAATAAAAGTGTTAACTTCATGGTTGATAGGTAACATAGAACTATATATATTTTTTTCTTTTTCTCACCACTGGGGATTGAACTCAGCACTTTGTGCTCACCTGGGCAGGAGCTCTACTACTGAGCTACATGCATCCTTAGACGTTTTAATTTTATTTTTTGAGTCAGGGCCTTACTAAGTTGCCCAAGTCTGGCTTAGGACTTGCATTCCTATTGCCCAGCCTCCAGGTGCCGGGATTGCAGGTGTGCACCACATGTTCTCTCAGTTCTGGGGTCTCCTATCATATCTGTCACTGGTAGTGGCACAGAGCAAGGAGAGTCCTGTTTTCTGCTGTTAATAATCCAACATAGAAGACATATTTTTGACATCCAGAATGATAATCCTAAATGTCTTTTCTCTTGCATTAAGGCCTAGCATGGTCTGCTTAACTTTAATTTTTTTGTCACTCTCAGTCTTCGATAAGGGGAACATAATAGGAGAAGATTCTCAGTCAGGACGGAGCACATCTTGTTCAGAGCAGGTGCATGCCAATGTTGTGAGAGCTGTGTGAATGAGGGGGGGGGGTGTTTAAGACAGGGACCAGATAGATTGTGTGGATGTTAGTGTCCTGGTGATGAATTTAGATTCGACACTGACTGCAACAGGAAGACATTGATACTTATTGTTTAAAGTTAATAGAAAACATTTTGCTTTTGCTTCAGGTACTTGACAGTTTTTTTCTTATTTCCATGAGAAAATGTTTGTTATTTATAAACCATGAGCTTTAGGAATAAAGTTATTGTTAAGATATATACACATATATATGTGTGGCATTATACAAGATATCTTAGGGAGTATTTTTTTAAGAAATGAGAGAACTATATATAGTTATTAGTTATTAAGGGACCTGGTTGAAAATTAAAAGGCATTAACTGTTGCTCCTCCTCCCCTTATACATGTTTAGAGATGACATAACATTGCTCAGACAAGAGGTCCAGGACCTACAGGCTTCACTTAAGGTAAGAATAAAGATGATTATACTTGTTTATTTTCAGTGTTTCACATAAAGAGTCATTTACAGTTTACTAATTAGAACTTTTTTCATTAGGAAGAAAAATGGTACTCAGAAGAATTAAAGAAAGAATTAGAAAAATATCAAGGGCTGCAGCAACAAGTAATTGCTTTTTACATACTTGAAGCATGTTTACTAGTTTATTTTTATTGTTGAAAATTTAGTATAATACCTTTTTGTAAGTAAGTAGCCTGTTATAAATAACTTACTAATTTTTTTCCCTATAAATTCTTTGTAATTCTAATGAATGGAAACAATCACACTGGAAAAGAAGATGTAACTTATTAAAGGTATTCCGTTAAGAATCATTTACTTATTTTTTAAAATACAGTCTTATGTTAGTCTATTTTTCTGGCAATATACTTTAAATGGTTAAAAAATATAGGTTCAAAACATTTGTTTGTGAATTGGAAATAACTACAATGTATATTGATAGGGAAAGAAATATTAAATTAAAGAAATTTATAGTTTATATTAGTGAAAATATTTGAAAACATGGGAAAATGTTTTATTAACAGTGTTAAGTTTTTAAAAAGCTGAATAAAAATGTATATAGTACACACATGCCCTCACACACAGACAGTCCCTGTGTTTTTGTGTTAGTAGTTTTTTGTTTTTTTTTTTTTTGGTACCGGGGATTGAACTCCAGTCCTTGTGCTTGCAAGACAGGCGCTGTACCACTGAGCTAAATCCCCAGCCCCAGACCCTGTGTTTTTTACTATGAGAATATGTTCTGAGATATCTGTTAGGTGATTTCATTTTTGTGTGAATATTAAAAATTTTATTGGGGCTGGGGATTTAGCTCAGTGGTTCTGCTGCCTGCCTTGCAAGCACAAGGACCCGAGTTCGATCCCCGGTACCAAAAACAACAACAACAACAACAAAATTTTATTTACATGAACCTAGGTGGTATAGCTTCCTACATACCCAGACTTTATGGTATAGCCTGCTGTTCTAAGGGTGCACACCTATACATCATGTTACTATACTGAATACTTTAGGTAATTGTAACACAATGGTGTTTGTGTATCTAAATATAGAAAAGGCACAGTAAAAATACAATATAAAAGATAAACTTACATGTGTAGAGGGCAGTGACGTGAATGGAGTTCACAGTTCTGGAAATTGCTCTGGGTGAATCAGTGAGTTACTGGAACTTTTTTTCCCCTTTATAACCTTTTGGTGTTTTTGAGACAGAGTTTTACTCTGTAGTTTAGGCTGGCCTTGAACTCACTATGTAGGCTGGCCTGAGACTCACTGTGATCCTCCTGCTTCAGCCTCCTGAATGCTGGGATTACAGGTGTGTGCCATCATGCCAGGCTTATAACCTTTTAATCTATTTAAACTTTTAGACTCCTGTAACACCTAACTTAAAACACAAACACACTGTCAGGACCTTCTGTATGCTAGGCAAGTGTTGAGCCACTGAACTACACCTCCATTCCTTAATGTCTCTTTTTTTTCAGCGTGGTAATAGTTCAATGGCATATTTTCCCTTGTGCTAATTTTCAGTTTTGTAGGTGCTTTGTACAGTTACAATAATGAGATGATCAAAGTCTGATTTCACAAATTAGATGGTTTATTGCTTCACAAAGAAAGTTTTCTTAGGTTCACAGTGCCTAGAGAGGCTCTGTCTAACATGAACAAATCTCGTAGGGAAATAGCACAAGAGTTACATGAGCCACACAGCAAGTAAGCTCGCAAACCATTCAAGTCTAATTGCTCACTTATGGTGGAAGCAGGTCTCTGGGGGAAGAAAGTGCAGCCTAATTACTGAAGTCTGAGGTTTACCTTTGTGAACAGTTTCCTACAGTGACACTTTCCAACTCTGGAGAGGGCTATGGTATTAGCAACCCTTGTCCCCAGAGGGCGTGCAGGGGTGGTGGGTGCAACTTGAGAGTTAGAGGCAGGCAGGGTATGGCCCTGTGTAGCTTGAGCTGTGAGTCTGTAAGAAGCAGCCAACAAATCTCTGCATGTCATGGCTCAAGTCCCAGTGGCTGTCACACTCATAGGTTTACACAATTTGAAGCCCAGTAGTTGTGATCAGTAGCTCACAGATGGGGTGCAATTCGATATGATGTCATATTCTCAAGGGGTGGTAACATTCTACTATTTGTTATGGCTTTTATAGGATTTAGTAAGGCCCATAATAATAATTTTATGTATATTAGCATACAAAGAAAATCTGCCTTAGCGCTGATGGGTGAACTGCATTAAATCATTATTCCACATGCCTTGTGACACCATAAGGATCCAGAAGAATAACGACCAAACTTTAATTTCCACCAAAATTTTGCTACTTGACTTGACACTTTCAAAGCCTGGATTTTCAGAGCCTGACTTTCAGACATTTTTAACATTGGCAATTGCATGGTATTGTCTGTTGTCTTCCTTTAATACATTTGTTTATGTCTTTTGTTTTCATTGAGGAGGCTAAACCTGATGGATTGGTGGCTGATTCATCATCAGCAGGTAACTTATGACATGTTCTTTTTCATTTTTTTCTTATTTCTCGTCCTATATTTTTCTTTGATGCCTGCTAAAGAAATTTTGTTTGTAGTTTTACTTTATGCCTCTAAAACAGTGATAATAATGGTCACATTCGGGGTTAGAAAGTTACCTGTACACTTCATAATTTCATTAGCTAACTGAAATCTTGGGTTTTTTTTTTTAAGTTCTTTGTATTCTGAAGTTAGAAATGAACTTCTGGAGTGTTACATCAATATGATTGTTTAATGAATTCTGTATTGAAGAATTATGCAGTCTTTGTCCTTTGAAGTAAATTGATGGAATGTACTAGCATCTGCATAACTGTTTAAGTGCAGAAAAGCTCAGTGAATAATCAAAATTATATTTTGAGATTAGCTGTTATATTTTAGGAATTTCTTTTTAAAAAGAGAATAGAGTAGGAGCAGAATATATTTCTTTGGTAATTTGATGGATATAGGAAAATATGAAATATTAAGTCAGAATAACTTTAAAATATAGATTATTTGGAGGTCATTCTAAATGTTCATTTGTTTATAAATTATGATTTGTGCTTTAAATGAATGAGATATGCTTAATTCATGAAATGTGAAAGTAGTACATTTGTAATTGGATAATGGACTCATGTTGTGATTATCTTTACTGCTACAATGATTATAAGTAATAACAACTTACTATATTTATTTGACATTGTATTTAAATAACTGCTGCACTTTTTTTTTGTAGAACTACAGTCTTTGGAACAGCAGTTAGAGGAAGCTCAGACAGAAAATTTTAATATTAAGCAAATGAAAGATTTATTTGAACAGAAAGCAGCCCAACTTGCTACTGAAATTGCAGGTAAATTGAATCAGAATTTTTTAGCCAATAAATCAGTCCTGTTGCATTTTCATCACTATGTTTCCTTGGGGAAAAACCCCCAGTATTTTAGTGTAATAAAGTATTTGTTATAGACTACGGTGATGATTAATGGAAGTTCATGATTTAGAGGCTTTGTAAATTATTTTGTTTATCCTGTTACCTCCTCTTTTCAAAGGATTAGTTTTTCTTCCTCTGTAGACTTTTCTTTTCTTTGTTTTGGTTCCAGGAACTGAACTCGGGACCTTGAGCTTGCAAGGCAGGTGGCAGTACCACTGAGCTAAATCCCTGGCCCTCTGTAGATTTTTCTTAAAATTAAAGAAAAATTTTCTTCTGTGGCATGTTTAAGGATTAAAAATTAACATTTTAAAGAAATTAATTATGTAATATAGTACACATTCAACATTTGGTTTGATTTCAGTTTGATGCAGTTACTGCATGTTTTTTTTTTTTTTTGAGACAGGGTCTCACTATATAGTCTAGGCTGTCCTTGAACTCACTGGCTTTGAATTTGTAGCAATCCTCAGCCTCCTGAGTGCTGGGATTATAGGCATGCACCACCATGCCCGAGTACATATTGTATTTTAATTTTATTTATTTATTTATTTTTGGGTGTTTTTGAGACAGGGTCTTGCTATATAGTTCAGGCTGGCCTTGAACTCACTATGTATCCCAGGCCGGCCTTGAACCCATGACCCCTTGCCTCAGCCTCCCTAGTGCTGGGATTACAAGCCTGTGCTACCATGCCCGGCTCATACTGTATTTTCTTTTTTTTTTGTCAGTATGCAAACTTTATTTAAACAGTTCTACAGGATCCACTTAGACTTTGTCTCAGGATGAAAAATAACAAAAGGTTGAGGATGTAGCTTAGTGCAAAGGACCTAGGTTCAATCTCTAATACTCTCACTGCTCCCCAAAAGTACTTTCTATGGATGGACTTTGGCTTGTTATTATAAGCAATGCTTCTATAATTTTTGTTATTCATATACTACATTTTACTGTGCACTAATTTGAGTATAGCATGAGAATAAATTCCTTGTGGCATTGTTTGGTCAAAAATTTACATTTAAAACTGATAAATACAATTTAATCCTTCAAAATATTCTTTTTTTGGATATCCTTTTATTGGTACGTTTTTAGGTGTACAATATAATGACATTCATCATTGGAGATATGCACCTTTATATACTGTCTTGGTTCTTATTTTTTTCCCCCCTTCCCCTGCCCTCCCTTCAACCCCTCATCGCTCCCTATTTACAAAGACTTTGTTTCCTTTTTTTTTCATTTTCTCATATTAATTCCATTCCCTTCTTTCCTTTCCCCTACTCCTCCCACTTCATATTGTATTTTTTAAAACTATGTGCTTCTGGGTAAAATACTGTGTGTAACCAACTTTACATTGACATGCTAATTGATAACTTAGTGTTGGGTGGAATTTATTTATTTTAATTTTTACAGTTTGTATTAGTATATTTGTAGTACATAATGATTGCATTCATCATGGGGACTTGGTACATGTACATAACACATCTTAATTCTTTTTATTTCCCTTTCCCTTCTCATTTCTCCTCCCTT
The DNA here is from genome assembly GCF_053883595.1 of Heterocephalus glaber. NCBI lineage: Eukaryota > Metazoa > Chordata > Mammalia > Rodentia > Bathyergidae > Heterocephalus > Heterocephalus glaber. Next base: position 11,669,493 of record NW_028258357.1, on the reverse strand, counting down.
CTCTCTGTTTCTTGGTGGGTAGAGTTTATTTTAAAGTTCATTTAATATAATCAGAAGTATAATTTTATTGTGTATATTTATAGTTAGTTGAGGAATGTGAATTAGAGTAACTTATGGATATGCAGAATAATATACAAGAATTTATAAAACTTTCTTTCCTTAGAGTTAATGTCACGAAGCAAGTATTTATATTAATATCTTTAATTAGATATAAAGTCAAAATATGATGAAGAAAGGAGTCTTCGGGAAGCTGCTGAACAAAAAGTGACACATTTGACAGATGAATTAAACAAAGGAGCAACTGTAATTCAAGATCTGAAGACTGAACTGGTAATTTAGGAACCATTTACTAGAATTACTTTTATGCTATTCTAAATTAAGAGGCTATACATACTCTGAATAAATTTTTAAAAATAGAGTTAGTAGGAGGAAATAAAAAATTCCCTATACACTGTCACCTATGTATACATACTGTATGTGATCTTTATGAAAATGGACTGTTACAATATATAACTTACTACTTTAACTGTTTTGTTGTTTCTGTCTAAATATGTCTTTTTTAGTATTTTCCATATATTCCTCTGTGATCCTGACCTTCCCTTGCCCTTTAGTTTTATCAACCCACCTACTTCCAGTTGAATTTCTTTCGTTTCAAATTCAGCAGTAAACAGTCATCATCATTGCCTCCATGATTATATTTCTGTCATTGATACCACACTTCACCGCTGTCTCCAGGCTTACAAACCTCTCATCTATCCTTGACTTTCCTTTATTTATCATTCAATAAATATATGAATAAACGAGTCAAGTACATGCAACCTGCCACAAATCCTAACGCTTCATCTATCCCTTCCATCCCTCCTTCCATTTAATTTTTCACTGTAATGTTTAATTAAAATGTGTGACTTCACAGCTTCAAAGACCTGGTATAGAAGATGTTGCTGTGCTAAAGAAAGAACTGGTCCAAGTTCAAACATTAATGGATAATATGACTTTGGAGCGTGAGAGAGAATCTGAAAAACTCAAAGATGAGTGCAAAGAGTTACAAGCCAAACATGCTAACTCAGAGGTAATAAACTGTGATTGATAGTGCTACATTATTGAGTAAAGCCAAGATTTGAAAATTATCTTAGTGGCTTTTTTTTTTGTTAGTACATGTTTACAATACATGAGGAACACATTTGTTGTAGGGAGTTGGTATATGTACCCTTTGCATCTTACTCCTTTTTACTTCCCTTCTCCCCTCCCTTTGCCTTTGTTTTATTTGATCTGAGTAATTGTAGTTACTGTGGTCTGATAGTCAATATTGTTTACTTTTGCCTTAAAAAACTATATACTTGGGATGTTTGCGTAATAGGTTATTTGTTTAATAAATGATATATATATGGAGAGATGATTTTTATTTTATTTTATATTTTTTTGAGACAGGGTCTCGCTATGCAGTTTGGGCTGGCCTTGAACTTCTGGCAGTTGGCATGGAGAGTTAAAGTTAAATTTACTCGAGGCTAGTTGATAAATGGTAATTGAGTGTATCTCAATTAGGAGTAAAGGAAGAATGGTATTATTTTCTACAATTAGGTTACTAGTGTTGTTTGGGGAAAATTTTTATTTTCTAAGAAGCTTATTTCTAATTGATAGACATTGAATTATGTGGTTGAAAGAATTATTAAAATGATCTAGTCTAGCACTGCATCTGAGACTCCCCTTCATAGCAACCCTGATGCGATCCACAATTCTTGCTAGATGGTATATGTTGTGCATATTTCTTCCAAAGTCAATTATTCTATTGAATTAACATGTGTTTCCCTGTAAATTACATACCTTCTAGTTTTCTTCTCAGCAGTTACATGGAATAGATTATTAGTCTTTCCACCTAGATATTTGATGACTGTTCGTGTTTTCCTTAACAGACTTTCTCAGTTCTGTTATTTGTCACATGACAATACTTTGGCTTGTAAATTCCCTATATAATTATGTCAGTGTATGATAAGGTTTAAGATGTATAATGAATGTATTGCTGAAAATGCTAGCCTTTGTCTTTTCTTACTGTATTATAGAAATATATTTTGTTATGGCCACTATTATTTCCAGTCCTTAACTCCTTTATGTGAAGTGGATCTCTGTTTTTCATATTTTCAGTTTAACAAGTTGTTTTGGTGACTATACAGTTTGCTTTTCTCATGTAAAGATTTTTAACTGGTGATATAAAAGCTACTCTGGTCATAGTAACAAATGAGTAAATTCTGAGTATAAGTACTATAAATAACATGTCTTTTTTTTTTTTTTTTGCGGTACTGGGAATTGAAATCAGTCTTTCTTATTGAGCTACCTTTTCAGCCCTTTAGTTTTGAAACAGTCTTGCTACGTTGCCCAGGCTGTGCTCAAACTTGTGATCTTCCTGCCTCAGTGTTCCAGGGTGCCAGGATTACAGGCATCCACCACCACACCTAGCCAATTCATCCTTTGTTTTCCTTTCTTCTGTGTCTTATCAATTGATAAATGGTGAAAGTATATGCGTTTCACATGCATAGGCATGAGCGGCCTTATGATGCTTAACACTAATTTATGATCTGTAGATGTAGATTTCTCCAAAGTGACACTTCATAGCCCAATATCACATACTTGTACAATTTTTTAAACAATTTTAAGGGGTTCATGAACTTATCAAAGTTAAAAGTTCTTGTTCTACTGGAATCACTAATCTATATCTGTAATGTATAATCAAGATCTGAATGAAAGAAGTCTGATGAAGAAAGTCCCATTTAGATGATGCTTAACCTGGATGAATCCAGTTATTTATTTCTCCTGGTTAGAGTTATAAGAACTACTTTTGATTAGATCTGCAAGCCTACTGATATTTCTCTAATTTAAAAAAATTACAGTCTCTTTTGATTTAAAAGTGCCTTTAAATGTTATTTGAAGTTAAAAATAAATGTAATATGGTGACTGAAATTGAATCAAAATCCTGGTAGTTTACCAAAAAAACCCAGCTCAGGGCCTTTGCACTGAGCTACATCCATAGCCCTTTCTATTTTTAGATGGCCTGGACTGGGGTTGAACTTTCGGTCCTCTTGCCTCAGCCTCCCAGAGTACTGCGGTTACAGGCATGTGCCTCCCTGCCTGGCTAGACTATATCTACTATTTTAAAGTGTAGGCCTCTCTGACCTTTTCCAGCTGAGAGTTACAGAGTTATGGATATACTTGTTAAGAATATTAAGAAAGAAAAGGAGTTTATATATTAACTTGCATGTGAAAAATATACGCAGGACCGTATTATAACTTGGTAATGAGGAAATAATTTGGTATTGTGTTTGACAATTACCACAGTTTAAAGTGGACATGGAGGTGCACCCCTGTAATCCCAGCTTTCTCAAGGCTGACACATGAGCATCGTGGAGAGTTCAAGGCCAGCCTGAATTACAGAATGAGACCTTCTCAAAAGTAACCAAAAAAACCCAAAAAAACAAAACAAACTATAGTTTAATTTAGGTTTTATGTAAATTTATATTTTTATTTATTTAGATTAAAATATTTGTAATATAAGATTATTTAAGATGAAAAAATTATGACTAGAGTTATTAAACATTTGGATAAAAGAATTTAGTTTCCTATTATTCTCCTAGAAACAGGGCTAACTGTAGGAGACAGTTAACCCCACTCCCCGAAAAGATGTTTCTGGGAAAGAAGGAAAATGGCTTAGAAATCATTTTTTATATCTCAGTGTCATTTATGTTTTCATAAAAAGTTATTTTTTAAGTATTTTGAAATAAACTTTAAAAGAACGTATTGTTGCTAATTGAATAGGTAATTTAATATTTCACTATATTTTAATAAAATAAGAATGACATTTATTCCCTTTTAATAGATTTACAGTGATCAGGCTATGTTAAAATATTTTTAATAACTTTAAGAAGCAGCAGCGTAAGAGTCAGAATAATGTTGCTATTAGAAACAAACTTTTTTTGGGAAATGCTAGGGATACCATGGTAGGCACTTTAAATATGTGGTTTTAATATCTTCTTACACCCTGTAAGTTAAGTATTAGCTCTGATTTATGCACAAGGGATCTGAGGCCCATTGAGCTTAAGTAACTTGTTCAAGATTATGTACCGACCATAAAGAAACTAGTACGTTTTTTTTTTAAAGAAGTCAATTTTTTTTTAAAGAAGCTACTGTTTGAATCCAGGTCTCATCCAAAGCCATGTTTCTTTCTCTATCATGTTGTCTCTTACTTTAGATGGTCTGATGATTGCCTTTATAAGTAAATTTGCACTATTAATCTTATCCTAATATGTATTTTTTACTTTGCCACATTGTATGTTGTACTATTTATAATAGCTTGAAATATTTGACTTGTGTCTTACACCATTTTCATATGAAAAAATTACTGTTTAATTGCTTCATCTCACTTGTTCATAACTCCATTTGTTTTTAAGTCCCTACTTTCCCTGAATGTTAACAGATTTTATTAATTTATTGAAGTTCAGTTCTATTTATTCTCAGTTAAATGTGTTGGTGAATTTGCCACTTAAAGAGCCTACTAGAAAAATTTTTATTGTAGATATTGTTACTTTTACTGAATCTAAATATTGGCATCAGAAGCAAAACACATTAAAAGGGATTAAGGAAACTAAAAGTGAAAGGTGATTGCTGTTTTTAGTTGGAGCTGTAGATATGTAACCTGGTGTACGTTATTAACATATGTCATTAGGTTTATTACTTTCATGGGATATGTATTTTGTGAATTCATTGACCTTTTGGTCTGTATATCTCTGAAACCATATTTTTTCATTCTAAAAGTACTTAATAAATTGTTGTATGTTGGAAATTGAAGATTTAAATGTTAATCTGCATTATTGAAAATGTCAAAGCTGTAGTCAGTTTATCTTTGGTGTAGTCTTTAATGAAGATGAATTTTAAGGAATTTTATTTGTATTTCAAGTAAACTCATTTGAATCCTAGTTTTAATATCAAAAATCTTTAAGTAGGCATGGACAAGGTATGATTATACTTATGTATTAGGTATGCATAGGTATTAAAGAGAATATTTCAGTATCTTAAAAATATAGTAATTTAAGAGATTAAATTTCTAGGTATGTTTGGATATTTTTATTGTGTGCTCAATGTGTACTTTTGTTAGTCTTGTCTTCCACCTTTCATCCATCATTTTATTTTTTTTCTGCTTTCTAATGGAGATGCTAAAATTTGAGGTAATGTGTACTGAAAGGCTTTTTAGTATTAATATCATCCCTAATAAACCACCTTCTATATGGCAGTTTTGTGTTTTAAGGCAGTCTCAATTTCAGACATGCTCATTTTTGTTTTGTTAATGGAAAAAGTTTTCAATTACTTTTAAATGATTATTTTCTAATAATGGTAGAATATTAAAACAATAACTATGATCCTAAAGTACCAGCACAATGTTAATTTTGAAATATTGTTCCTTAGTTATTTTTAAATTTCAAAGTTTTGGTAAAAATTCATTCAGTAGCATAGCATCAGGGAAATGCAGACTATCATAAGAAATGCAGACTTTCATAAGATTATATTCCTTCATGGAAGTCCAACAATATAGAAGTAAACCAAACATGATATAAAGTCAGGAAATAAGTGCTGTGAAGAAAAAAAAGCAGGAAATGGACTGTAGTGGAGTGGGGAGTAAGGGGGACAGTTTTAGGTAGGTGGTCAGAGCTCAAACAACATATAAGTGAGGAAAATGAAGTGAGAATTTGGGTAAGGATCCCTGGGAAGAGGTTACAGTGAATGCTAAAGTCCAAGGTCCAGATGAGCTTAGGCTGTTAAATAATGAGGAAAGTCAGTATGAGAAGAGCAGGGATCTTTCTTTTGAGTTTCACCCAAGGTGAAAATTTGACTTGTGGTGTCATGGAGTTTAGTCCATGGCCAACTGATTCTGAGGCAGAAACATCCTGTCAGAAGGGCATGGTGGTGCAGAGATGCTTAGTTTATGGTGGCCTGGAAGCAGAGCAGGGGAATGTGCCAGAGGGAAAGGAGTGAAAAGCCAGATATAGATGTGAAGGTCATGCCTCTGACCCACCAGACACACCCTGAAATGTGCTCCACCAGTCTCCGGGGTAGTTCCCAAAGCTAGTGAAGTTCACACTCTATCTTAATTGTCACAATCATATACATATATTTCTTAAGTATCATATGAATATTTATTTTATATGTTTATAAGTTATATATAATTCTGAAACACTGTGTATAAGGTGTAATTATAAAACTGTTTGATAAATTGCCTTTCCTTATACCAGAATCAGTACATTTAAATGAATGTTTTCTTAGAAGGTCAGGCCATGTACCTCCCAGACATGTTGCCTTTCCTAAAAATATTTTTGAAATTTCTTTTAATTGACTTTAAATCAGTGGAAAACACTCAAAAATTTGTTTCATTAATATTGTTATTAAAATAAAATAAGGGGCTGGAAATGTAGCTCAGCAATGCAGTGCCTGCCTGGAAAGTATGAGGCCCTGAGTTTGATTGCTGGTACCAAAAAAGAAAATAATCAAAAAGCCTAATATTTTGCTCATTCATTTCAGTCATTTACTTTGTTTACTAGGTTGTTTCCAAAACTTAAAACCAAATCTACTATAAGTGGATGAAGATATATCTTTAAAAAAATGAGCTCTTCATACTCTGGAAGGGTTTCCAAAAGAGGAGCAATAAAGACCTATTGAATAATGGTGTTATTGTCATAATAAATTAGTTGCTTTCTAAGGTTTCTTCTTTGAAAGATGAAACACTCAATTTGTAATATATATATCTATCTATATGTTTATTAAGAAAATTTTGTCCATATTATAAAGTTTATTCAGTAATAAAGAATATAGGCAATGAAATAACTAACTTCAAGGATGTAAATAAAAAATAAAGCCAGCAAGATATATTAGAAATAGAAATTTGTTTTAGTGCCATTTTCAGGAAATCATACATAAAAGGCAGTACTTAGTCTTTCTCATAGTTGAGCTTTTATGTACACTATAGGAAGTTTGTATTTCCCAGATATTTGCTTACCTGGCTTTTTCTTACATATTTTTAAATGATCAAACTATTGTTTTAATAATAAACATTAATTTTCATTTACAAGGAAAAAAACCCCCTAAAGCACATTCATAGCCAGCCATAACCTGGCCATGGAGTGATCTAGCTTACTCAAACTATATGTAATTTTAGTTTGGTAGCTTCTTTAGACAAATTTTCATTGCATTCAGCAAAGTAACTCATTAAGATTGATTTATATTGTATGTTTGCATATACATGTCTTAAAAGGAAAAATTTATATAATAGAAATTGAGAAAAAATGTAGATATTACTTCCTTACTCTGTTTAAATTCAGAAAGGTTTAAGTGTAGACTTTCTAAACTAATTGAAATTTGCAGTTTGATGTTTACATCTGACAGGTAAAATAAGATGCCAGTGTTTCATATGTTATTATATAAGTGAAATTGTGCATCTTAGACAAATTTTAAAAATTAATTTTAAGCCAAAGACAAGGGTGTGAAATTGCACAGTGTGGTAGGATTAAAAAACAAGTTCAAAGCTCCAAATATTTCTTTTTTAAAAATTAATTTCATTGGTACATTTAAGGTATACAATATAATGACATTCATCATTGGAAATTTGCACCTTTACATAATCCATCTTGGTTCCTATATTTTCCCCATTCCCCTGCCCTCCCTTCAACCCCTCCACCCCTCTATCTACAAAGACTTTGTTTCCATTTTTTAAAATTTCAGTGTAACTACAACAGGGCTGAGGATTTGGCTCAGTGGCACTGCACCTGCCTTGCAAGCCCAAGAGTTTCATCCCGGGGTGGGGGTCGGGGAGCAAGGAATCATGCATTCAGTGTAACTACAACAACAGCAAAAAATTATGTAATCTTAAAGCTTTTGTTATTTTTATTTCCTTTTTCATTTTAGTTTGCTGTAAGTTTTATTCTATTTTATTTTTTTTAAAGGCCACAATAAGCCAGCTAAGGAGTGAACTTGCCAAAGGTCCTCAGGAAGTTGCTGTATATGTGCAGGAACTACAAAAACTTAAAAGTTCAGTTAATGAATTAACACACAACAATCAGGTGAGAATTTTAAAGTTATATTATACTGATAAATTGATTTTTTTCTTAGACTTCAATTTTGTATACTTTATTTGTATACTAGCACAAGACAATTTATGCTGTGTATTGTTTTCAATATTAACTATATTTATATAGTTGCACAAACCACTCTCTAGACCTCTTTTTGTCTTGGAAAACTGAAATTTATACTCAGTAAACAACTGCCCATTTGTTGCTTTCCCAAGCTTTTAGCAACTACTATTTAAAAAAAAAGTTTTTGTGGCTTTTACTATCCTGTCTTTTTGTGACTGACTTTGAATCTTAACATTCTGAAGGTTTAATCCATGTAGATTGTACTGGGGGTTGAATCTGCAGCACTTGGCAGGTGTTCTACTGCTGTCGTACATCTCTAGCCTTGAGACTTCTTTTTATGAGGTTACTAATCTCATTCATGAGGGCTTTGTCTTCATAGCCTAACACTTAAGTCTCAAAAGCCCCACTCATTATACCATCTCATGGGGGTTAGAATTTCAACTTATGTGTTTTGGGGGGACAAAGACATTGAGACTGTAGCTACAATATATGTAAAATTTTATTTCTGAGGTCTCCACTGTGCTGGTCTCTTGGTCTACCTTTATGCCAGTACTACACAGTTTTGTAGCTTGCTGATTTTAAAGGCCTCCAATGTTATTCTTTAAAAACATTTTTTTAATGTTAGTACTTTCTGCCTTGTTTCTTTATAAGTGAGAAGTAGTTAATATTTCATTTTGGAGCCAGGGGCATTTGATAAATGTCCCCCCCACCCCGGTCTTTTTTTGGTGGTGAAGGAATAGAAAGTATTAAACCCTTCTATTCATAGAGGTGCTTAAACCTAATGTTTTGGTAAACTATAACAAGAGAGGCACAAGAGGAGGCTTCGGGGCGGTGTGCCACCCCCGCAAGCACAGAGGAGGTGAGCCACTCCCAGCACACAAGAGGAGGCTTCCGGGCTGCTGTGCCACCCCCACAGGCATGGAGGAGGTGAGCCACGCCCAGCACACGGAGTGTGGGGGGTCTTCCGGGCCTCAGTGCCATCCCCACAAGCACAGGCGAGATGAGCACACCTCCACCTCCACCCCCACCTCCTGTTCAAATGAGGAGACATGTAAACAAGTCTCAAAACCAGACTTCCAGATCACCTACAGCAACCCCAAAGGGAAATGAGGTGGAACACTCTTGATACTCAACCCCACTTGGACTCCCTGAACTGGCAATAAAAGAGGATCTGGGAAAAATGAAATCAGAAATAATTACTCAGATAACAGCAAAGATTGTACTTATGGTGCAAGACATGATTAATAAATCTAGAGAGGACACAGATAAAAAAAATAGAGGATCTGAGGAACATGATGGAATCCCAACATAGGAAACAAATGGAATCCATAAAACAGATGCAAACAGATTTCCAGGAGATTAAAAACTCCATTGAAAGTCTATGTAGCAGAATGAGTCAGTGTAAGGACAGAACTTCAGATATAGAAGATAAGATTGCAATTAGTGACCAGGAAAAGAAAAATTGCTTTAAAATTGTAAGGGACCACAAGAAATCCAGCAGCTGCTAGACGATGCAAAGAAGAATAACATAAGACTGACTGGAGTCAATGAAGAAACAGGAGAGCATGCAGATGACATTAAAAAACTGTTCATAGAAGTGATGGCAGAAAACTTTCCAAGCAGGGGAAAAGAACTTGACATACAGATAAGTGAGACATATAGGACTCCAAATAGCCTTGATCAAAAAAATCTACACATAGGTATATAATTGTTAAGATTCCAGAAACCCAGTAGAAGAACAAAATTCTATAAGCAGTTAGAGAAAAGAAACAAATCACATACAAAGGAAAGCCCATCAGAATCACAGCAGACTTCTCAATGCAAACCCTCAAGGCAAGAAGAGCTTGGAGTGATGTATTTCAAGCCCTAAAGGAAAACAGCCTCCAACCCAGACTGATGTACCCTGCAAAATTATCTTTCAAAATTGATGGAGAAATAAGATTCTCGCATGACAAAGAGCACCTTAGGAACTTCGTGAATACCAAACCAGCACTCCAACAAATTTTAGACAATATCACAACCCCAGGAAGCCCAGCAGAATGAATCTGTCTGGCACAACAAGAAATTAAATGCAAAGGGGGAGAATCCAACAAACAGAAAAAGTCATGACAATAAGTCAATATGTATAAGTTATAACCATCAATGTTAATGGTCTCAATTCACCAATCAAAAGAAATAGAGTGACAGAATGGATCAAGAAGCAAGATCCAACAATATGCCGCATACAAGAAACACATTTAAGTCAAAAAGAAATGCATAGACTGAAAGTTAGAGGGTGGAAAACAATACTCCATGTGACAGGAACCCGAAAAAAAAGCACGAGTAGCTATCCTCTTTGCAGATCAAGTGAATTTCAAACGAAAATCTGAAACACTCTGGTCCCAAGAATTTCAGATAAGTGTTACTCAACTTGTATGTACAAATCTATTATGAACATGTGTTTTCATTCCTCTCAAGTAAAAACTTAAGAATAGGACTGTTGGTTCTTAACAGTAATACAAGAAATTTCTATATTGTTTTCCAAAATGGTTTTATCATTTTACATTCACATTAGCAGTATTAGAAAGTTCTAACTGCTTCACACCTAAGCTGACATTTGTTCTTTAAAACTTTTAATCTCATTTCCCTAATGAGTTTATAATTCAATTTTGTTATTGTGCTGATTAGTATTTTTCTGATTCTAGTGTTGCACACCTTTCCTTGTGCTATACTGGCTATTTAATCATCTTCTTGTGTCTACTTTTAATTGGGTTGTCTATTAATGAGCTGTAAGAATTCTTTATATATTCTGGTCATTAGGTTATATGCATTGTAAATACATTCTGGTTAAGGATTACTTGTCATTTTCTTAACGATGTCTTTTAAAGTTGTAAATTTTGATGGACTCTCATTTATCAATTTTTTTCTTTTATACATCATGTTTTTTATATCCTAGGAAATTCTTGCCTACCCTAAATTCATAAACATTTTCTCTTATAATTTCTTCTTAAAGTTTTATAGTTTTAGTCTTTCATATCTAGGTTCATAGATCCTTTAAAGTTATTTTTATCTATGGAAATAAAGGGTTTAGGTTAATTTTTTTATATACTGATACCAGTTGTTCTAGTGCCATTTGCTGAAAACACTATCTTTTCCTCTGCTCCTGAATTGAGTTTATGTTCTATAAAATGTTAATGTTAAATAATCTTTCAAAACTCAGTGGTTCTATTTCTAGATTCTCTGTTTTATTCCATTGATCTATATGTCTTTCCTCACACCAACACTGCCTTGATTACTGTAGCTTTAGAGGAAGTTTTAAAATTAGGTACTAAACGTCTTCCAACACTTTTTTTTCTTTTTCTTTTTACTTTTCTAGGTAGGTCCTTTGTACTCCTACATAGCTTTTAAATTTCAGTATCCAATTCTTCATTTATAGCAAGTATACATAGATCTGAATTTTTATATGTACCTTATGTTTTCTAATCCTGCTAAATTCAAATACAAGTTCTAGGGGCTCCTAGAGATTTCTTAGTATTTTCTCTGTAGATGATCATTTCGTGTACATATAAAGATTTTACTTCTACCTTGCCAATCCTATCCTAATTGTGTTATTTTATTGCCAGACTATTTTGGTTTGGGCCTGTGTTTCAAAGTTTAATGGACAGATGAAGAGTAGGAATATCTGCCCTTGTTCCCTACCTTAGGGAGAAAGCATTGTATCTTCTCTATTCATATAAGGCATTTTTGCTCAACATATGAATATATATATATATATATATATATATACTCCATAAAATGGAGTACATGTCTTTGATCTGTTGAGAAGGTTCTATTCTACTTCTAGGTTCCTGATAGCTTTTACCATGAACAGCTGTATTATTTAATCCAATACTTTTTCTCCAACTACTGACAGGATCATATGGCTTTGCCCTTTCCTTGGTTAATATGATGACTTTTGGGAGTGGATCTTCCAATGCTGAACCAACACTGCCATCCCTATAATAAAACCACTCTCTACATACTGCCAGATCTAACTTCTAATTGTTTTGTTAAACAAATTTCTATGTATGTTCATACTTTTCTCTTCTATTATCTTTATCCAGTTTTAGTATTAGCACAATGTTGATTTCCTAAAATGAGAGGAGAAGTGTTCCTTCTTTTTTCTGCTTTAAATGTTTGGTATAATTTATCAGTTAAAATGTATATGAGCCTGTTGTCATATAGGTAGGTTGTCAAGCTAGGAATCTACTTTTTTTAATAGGTGCTATTCAAATTTTATATTTCTTCCAGAGTCAGTTTCATTAATTTGTCTTCCAAGGTACTTCTTAGAAGTTGTCAAATTTATTTCAAAAAAGATTTTTGAAATATGCTTTCTATACCCTTTTAAATTCTGTAAAATCTGTGATAATGTCTTCTAGATATTGATATTGTGTAATAGGAAGAAAGGTCTAAAGGAATAGGGGAAGTGGGAGGGATAGGGGAAAGGAAAGAAGGGAAAAGAAAAAATATGAGAAAAGGAAAAAAATGGAAACAAAGTCTTTGTAAATAGGGAAGGGTGTAGGGAGTGAAGGGAGGGCAGGGGAAGGGGAAAAAAATAAGAACCAAGAGATTCATGTAATGGTACAAGATCCCAATGATGAATGTAACTGTATTTTACATCTAAAATGTACCAATAAACTTAATGGGGGAAAAAAACCAAGAGAAAAGTCATGAAGGAAAAGAAAATGACAGTAGGGAAAGAAAAGAGATAAATATAATTGCCTGTAAACATTAAGCCTTTTGCCAGTGGCATGTGAATGTCCTTGGAAGCACACTTTCCAATTCTAGCCAATGTTCAGAAACTGTAGCTCTGGTCAACAGCTTATTACAACCTGAGTCTCTGAAGGGAACCCTTGAGTTAAGCTGTTGATCTATAAGAACCGTGAGATAATAGATATTAAGTTGCTGCTGCTAAAGTTGAGGGTAAGATATAACTAAAAGGATAATTTTTCTTCTCTAATTTTTTAACTCTGCTTCTTTCTCTTTGTTGTTTGATCAGAGCATACATCTCTTGGCTAATTTTGCTGCAAGATCCTGTTTGCTCTTACTTTTTTTTTGGTACCGGGGATGAACTCAGGACCTTGCACTTGCCAGGCAGGCATGGTGCCACTGAGCTAAATCCCTGGGCCTGCTCTTACTTTTTTTTGAGACAGGGTCTTGGTATGCCTTGAACTCATTTGTAGCAGGCCAGCCTTGAACTTGGGGTAATCCTCCTTCCTCAGCCTCCTGACTTGTGGGATTCCAGGCGTGTGCTACCATACCCAGCTGCTCTTTTTGCTTCTAAGCTTGTCTCTTATCCTGTTTCTGTTACACACACCTACATCATCTGTCTGGACATGGCTTTTCTTTAGTGTATTCATACTTGAAAATTTATATCAACTCATTTTTTTGCAAATAAATGTTCAAGAACCTATATTGCTGCCTTTCCCAAATTAGTGTTGAGATTTACCATTCCCTGTGAGGGTATATGCTGTTTCCTCACCTGCAACTTGGTTTTCCCTTTCTTTGTGTCTTTTTGTATATATTTGTATAGAGCAGATGGCATGTATCATGTGTACATATTCCTTAATTCTCTTTACCACTTTTTTTTTTTTGGTACCAGGGATTGAACTCAGGACCTTGCGCTTGCAAGGCAGGTGGTGGAACCACTGTGCAAGTTCCCAGCTCCCTCTGCCACTTTTAAAACCAAACTCAAACTATTACTTTCAAGGGTCTTACTAGTTAGCTCACTCGATTTTGCTTATTTTATTTTCTTAAAGTTGTATACTGGAGATAATTTTTCTGTTAATTTTTTTGGGGAGACTGGAAATTAAACCCATAGCTCCCTGTATGCTAAGCCGGTGCTACCACTGAACTACTATCCTCCCACCCCCCATTTTTTTGTTTTCTTTTGGAGACAGGGTTTTGCTATGTAGTTCAGGCTGGCTTTGAACTTATCATGTAACCCAGGCTGGGTCAAACTTGGAACAATCCTTCTGCCTCAGCCTCCTGAATGCTGAGATTAGAGGTGTGCACCATTATGCCTGGTTCTCCTGCACTTATGAATCCATTTTTGCTTATGCAGCTTTTAAAATTTTCTTAGGTTTTTTCCTTGATGTGTGTCATTTATATTATAGTTAGTTTAAGGAACAGAAGCTTTGATTGTCCCTATTTCTGTGTTAGCCCCTTCCTGCACACTGCAAATAATAAATGTCCACTGATTGACTCATCACACACTTAATATGGTTTCTTATCCTGGCTAATTTGCTGACAGAAATAAGTTAAAATTTTGATCCATATTTTATATGTAAGTATGTTGACTTAAAATGTTCTATGTTAGTAGTAAAAACATCATTAAGACTAGACTTTGACATTTGATTTAGGTTAGTTGATCTATATCTTTGAGGGTGTTATCGCTATAGTTTTTAGTTGATAGTATTGAGTAAAGCAATCATATATAAGGTGGGAAGTGCTATCTTTTTATATACTTAGAAAGAAATTCAAATTAGTCTTAGCTTGTGACTCAAAAACATGGTCTTACCAAGAAGAGAAGAAAAATGTAATCTATATGATCAGGCCTACTAGGGCAGTGATTAATGTTATGCTGAGGCTCTTACCAGCCATGCAATTGCAAAGCAGCATCAGAACTGACACAGTAGATTTGTATTCAGAATAATTTCTGGGCCAGGATTTAGCTCAATGGTGCTGCTGCCTGCCTTGCAAGCTCAAGGTCCTGAGTTCGATCCCTGCTACCAAAAAAAAATTTCTGTTAGAAGAAAGGTATTTTTAATTTTTAAAACTCAAATGGAAGTATATAAATACATTGCATACCCCAAAGAATCCAATTAATTTTAATATTTTTCATTTTATGTAGCATTTTCTCAGTAGTTTTCATGTTGTACTGTATTACTAGAGTTTAGTCATGTGGGCCAGTAATAAAATCATGTTAGTAAGTAGTAATTCTTGACTAATTTATTTTCACTGTTTTATTTTGTAATATTGACTAAAACATTCAGCAGGAATCAATACTGCTCCAAGGGTTGGATAATTGGAGTAATTAAATGTATTAGGAAAAGAAATAAATTGTTAAATTGATTTTTCAGAACTTGACAGAAAAATTGCTGAAGAAAGAACTGGATTATACCCAGTTAGAGGAAAAGCATAATGAAGAGTCTGTGAGTAAGAAGAATATGCAAGCAAGCCTTCATCAAAAAGACCTCGATTGTCAGCAGCTGCAGTCAAGGTTGTCTGCATCGGAAACCTCTCTGCAGAGGATACAGGCAGAACTAAGTGAAAAAGGAGAGGCTGCCCAAAAGCTCAAAGAAGAGTTATCTGAAGTGGAGACCAAACACCAGCATCTAAAGGCAGAGTTTAAGCAGCTGCAACAACAGAGAGAAGAAAAGGAGCAGCATGGGTTACAGCTCCAAAGTGAGATCAATCAAGTAAGAGATGCTCCTTTACTCATTGTAATTCTGCCTATTTTCTTACAGTGCTGGGATGGTTGTTTGATCCTAATGCAGTTCATATTTTTAAAAAGTTATAATTTTAAAAATTAACTCTAAATTTTTAGGTCCTGTAAGTTTTGTCAGATCTCATTTCCTTTAATTTTAGTGTTCCTTAAGAAAAATAATAGTATCAGTCTTATTATTGTGAAACATTTATAAACTAAATCATATAAATTGCTTAGAAATAGACCTGGTGGCACTCCAGAGACTGAGGCAGGAGGATCTCAAGATTGCCTCAAAAAACCGAAAACCAAACCAAAACAAAATAAAAACCTACCCCCCCCCCCCACAACAACACTGCCTGTCTAGGGCAATGCATAACACAGACACACACACACTGCTTAAAATGATAGTTGGCACATGGTACATATTTACTAGGTTTTAATTATTATATTTAATTCAATTGTTGGCCAATCTTATTTTAGAAATTCTTCTTTTTCTTTTTTGTTATCAAAGCCCTGCTTTGCTCTCTCTAGTAGTTCTTTATGGCATGCAGTGCCCCAGGGTCTTGTTGGCCTTCCTCTTCAGTTCTTTGCCATTCTTTATTCTCCACTGCAAGAATATAGAACTGTTCTTGGTTCTTCTCTTATGTGTTACATGGTATCTTACTTTTGTGGTGTAATTCTTGACCTGAGATATTTTTCCTGTTTCTCTTCACCTTGATAACTACTTACATCTCTTATCACTTTTCTAGAAATCCTTCATAACACTACCACTGATCCCCTATCCCCAAATAAAGCATGCGTATAAAGACTGTGAACTCATTGGATACAAATACATTATTTTTAAGTTTTTTATCCTCATTTTTTGTGACATTCCTTGTTAAACAGCAAATGTAAGTGAATGAATCATCGAAGGTATCATAATGGAAGGAAGTTGAGGCTTGGGAATATCACTGAATAACTTGAAAATAACTTATACATTTACCTTCTATACTTTCTAAATTTAGCATGTACACTAAAAGACACTATGCCTCATTTATTCAGGGATACAGAGATGAATGGGAAGTAGTATCTTCCTTTAATGATTCTGTAAATCTCATTGAGAGGATAAAATGTGCATTATCCTATAACCATGCTCAGGAGATTTATAACAAAATGATCTCATGTATTATGGGAATTCAGAAGAGCTTCTTTCCTCTGCTTTTTTTAATTCCACAGCACTGTGCTTCACCTTAATGCAATTATTTTATCCAATTTTGTAATCTGGAAAAGTGGTATGTGAGATATTTGTTGCTTGAAATTGTGAATGCTGGTTAGATTTTGACAAGTGGTAGTTTGAAAGCAGGAGAGTCTTTGAACTGGAAGGATTAATGAGAACAAACTAGTGGCAGGAAAATGTTATAAAAACCTTGAGGAGCACTGATTTTTTTCTTAGGATAGGGTATATGTAATAGGAATTGATTATTGTAACTGGCAAGAGCAGAGAATGTATTTTGTAGGGTATTTAATATCATAGTAGGCCTGGGAATTTGGGCTTCACTTGGTTGTCAGTATGTGGAAAAGCATTAAGAATTTTTGAGAACCTATTTAAACAAATACTAAGACTTGACTATACGATTAATTTAGTTTAGTCACAGCTTTATGCAAACTAAAGAGAACATGCTAAAGACCTTAAAGTGATACCACTTCATCTTTTTCAGTGTATTGTTTGGATTCTACCTTCAAAATAAGATTCACATTTGTTCACTTCTCTTCATTTGTACTGCCAGTGCCCTTCATCTAAGCTATGCCATCATTGATCAACCAGGGTACTATATTAGTCTGCTTATTAGTCTTCTTCTATAGACCTCCTTAGTCCATTTTCTATATAGAAGCCAGAGGTCTCTTTTAAAAACATGAAGTATGTTATTTTAATCCTCTGCTTAACATTCTTACCTGCTCATGTTTGAACTGAATCCATATTTCTTACTGTGGCATGTATGCACTGTGAAGCCGTGCTGATCTCTTTTTAGTTCCTCAAACATATCAACAGTTAAAGTGTTTTCTGCTGTTTTCAATTACCTTTTTTTTTCCTTCATAGAGTATGTGTGATCTGTTTTTCTTCAGGAGGCTAGTTGAGGTATCATTTCTGCAATAAGCTTCCAGGATTACTTTATGTAAATAGCTTATTTTTCTTATCTCCTGGACCTCTTTATCTCAGCAAGCTGTTTTTTCTTCTTCTGTATTGCACTTCACTTTTTTTTTTAGAGGTTTTTTTTTGTTTGTTTGTTTGCTTATATATTGTCCACCATCTGCATTGGCTTGTGAACTCTATAATTTGAAAAATGTGTTTTAGTCTGTAATATATCAGCCTCTGTATTGAAGGCTCTAAATAGTTACTTAGAATGGAAGTGAACTCACCTTCCCTTTTTTTGGTATCTGTAAAAAGTGAAGGCATGTACTGGGTTTATTTCACTCTCCATTCTATCCTAAGCACTCATTATATTGCTGGTAATTATCAATAAAGGTCTAAAAGACAAAGTAGCTCATATGCTTCATATATGCTTTATTGGCACTTTAAAAATAGCCACTGAAATGCAGGTAGTGATTTGTTACATAATTAAAAGGTTAGATTCCATCAACTTAATTATTAAAAATCTCAAATAGCACAGTGGTTTATAAGCATGGTCTTAAGAACCTTGGTTTCATTTAAAAGCCTGCAAATTGTGTGATCATGAGCAAGTTAATTTGTGCCTCATCACTCATCTATAAAATGAGAATAAATATGGAACCTCCTTCTTAGAATTGTTCTCAGGATTATACAAGTTATTTGTGAAGCACTTAGAAGTATGTCTGGCTCTAATTAAGCATTGTTAGGAGTATAAAGAATAATGAATTAAGTAAGTGTGCAAACTTAATTTATTAGAGAATATGAGATATGATTGAAAAATATGGTGGGTATTTAAAAAAATTACCACAGTAAAAGATACATCGCCATTAATCTTCATCAGCATACTCCTCCTTTATGCAAACATATTTCATCATTCTTCCCATTTTCTGAAGCCGCTCTGGATGTCCTCTTTTGTGAGTGTCTTTAGTTGTGCTGTTGTGGCTCTCTTGGTGTCCTGAATCTGAATCAATTGAAACTGTTTACCTCTAATGGTCATTTTGACTTGGGGCAAGAAATGTAACTCACATGGTGCCAGATCCTTTGAATAAGGTGGATGAGGACACACTGTAATGTTTTACAATCCAGCCTTTCCAGTGTGTCTTAATTACTTTCTCCTTGCTGGGACAAAATACCCAACACCCACAAGTTAAAGAAGGAAAGGTTTATTTCAGCTCACAGTTTATAGAGGTTTCAATCCAGAGTTGGCAGGTCAGCTTGGCAGAGGGGCATGACAGGAGAAACAGTCCATGTCAGGTAAGGCAGGAGGCAATGAGCAGCAGCAGCAGCATCAAGCCTCTCTTTCCCTTTTATCTCATCCTTTATAAGCCTTTCATTTGGTGCCACTCACACTCAAGGTGGGCCTTCCCATTATCCACACCCAGAACTATGATGAACCAATCAATGAACTAACCCAGTACCACACACCCTTAATCCCAGTATTACACGCCCTAGAACCACCTGACTCTGAAAGACTCACATATGAGTGCACAAGGCTTTGGGGGGATGTTTAGATACAAGCTGTAACACATTGAATGGCCATGGGCAGCAGCATTCACAGTAGCTTTGATCATACCTGGTTAAGACATGTAAGAGGACTTTCAGAATTGCTTCAGAAAGTGGCAAGAATGATGGAATAAGTGTGTTCTAAGTGACAGGGAATGTTTTGAGGGGGATTAATGACTGTGTCTTATTGTAATAAATTGTTACAATTTAAATGTTCACCATATTTTTGGTCACCTCTTGTATCATAATATTCAGGATAGATCATTCTGTTAATAATTACAATGTATATATTATTTTTACTTTTAATTTAACCTCTTCTTTTTACATTTTCACTTTAAAATGATATATAGGAATAATTGTTTATGTAGTGTTAGCCTGCCATTTTTAACATTTCTTTGTTAAAAATGGTTTATCAGGAGTCTTCCAGTGATGAATGACTACAAATTTCACTGGTTTCAAGACAATAGTTTTCTTTAATTCAGTAGTTCTCAACTTTGAGTGCAGATCAGAATCACCTGGGGAGATTTTACTAATTATCATCATCAAGGCCTCAATTAAGTCATAATCTCTGGCCTAAGCTTGGTCATTGGTGTATTACAAACGTTCCTGATGACTGTACTGTGAACCAATGGTGAAAACTGCTGTTTTTTAAAGTGTTGGTTTTTGGCAAGTAATTTCTGAACTTTCCTTAAACTAAATATTGTCTGGTTCTTGTTATAGAAACAGATTTGTGGGCTCTGGCTCAAATGTATTAAATCTAGATTTCGAGTGGAAAAATCTGACTCTTTGTATATTAACAGTAATGTAAGGAGATTCCTGGCTAACAAGGCTAGGCATTAGGCATGTATGGTGCCTATTTGCATACAGATGACTGACGTGAACTTGCTTTGAAGGTTTTGTTTTCATATGTTAGGGTTGGGCCTTTTAGTGAGTCTAGGTAGTTTGGGTCATTGCTGTAGTGCTACTTCATTGTGTGTTCTCTTTGCTGGTTTCTAAGTTTATGTCCAGAAGAAGAAGAATAAAAATGAGAGAATTGTCAGGGTGCTGGCTAAGGATAAGGATAAAATAAATGCACGTTGTCACTGATTTGTGTTTTAGATACTATGAATAGTATATATTCTGATAGTGACAGGTTGTTTCACTGTATAGGGAAATAATGAGTATCCAGTTTTCTCGTAGAACTTTTTCTTGACAATTGTAAGTTTTTATTGAAAAATTAAAGTATAAACATGTAAGTATATATTTATATGTATAGAATGTATAACGTATTGGAAAATATGACACAAGGACTTTTAATGCTTTCAGATTTAACTTGAATAACTTTGACTGCAAGCAATTGTATAGAATATTTGTTAATAATGTGTAATATAGTTTCACTCATGAACAGTCATCTGCTTTTGTGTTACGAGGCTGATATGCTGGAGTGCGCTTAGTGTGTAGCCTGGCCAAACGTCCTGCATCCTCAGCTCCTTGCCAGTCTTTTATCCTTCACTTCCGGCATTGGTACAGGCATTCTTCTGAGATGAATACAGACTGTTTTGTTTGTTTTAAAGGTGTCCAGAAAAAGCTGTTATTTCTAGTGGTATTAGGGAAAATACTGTGAGAAAATGATGGCTCTTAGCTGCATGACACATTTCTCCTTTACTTTTAGCAGGGATGGTGTTTTGTTGGGGGGGTGCTGGGAATTGAAACAGGGCCTTGCATGTGATAGGCAAGTGTTCTGCCACTGCAGTGTACCCCAGCCCCAGGAGTATCTTTAAAGTTAATAAGGATTACCTAGTATTTACTTTGAAAAATTATACTCTTTTCTCTTTATTTAGACATTATAGGCCGGTTTGAGTATTTGAAATCCATACAATACCCAAATATAAGAAGTTAGTTATAAAAAAAAGTCAATTATAGTGGTTTTTAACCTATGGAAAGCCAGAAAGAATCATGGTTAATCTTTAAAAAATACTGTGAAATAGGTCTGAATATACTCTGAGTATCTTAAATTTTAACTTTTATTAATTTCCTCAAGTGAGTCCAACACTTATACACAAACAAGAGACCAATCCCTTTTATTTTTTAAACAAATAAAACAAAAATAAAATCTGTCATGCTGTCATAATTTTATGTGATTGATTATAATTTACTATATGTGCTGCCGAAGCGAGCACATGATTAAGTATAATTTATGATTAAAATTTATTTTTTATTTTTTATCTGCCATAAATTTATCAAAAGGGCAATGTCCATAATGTATACATAGTCAATATAAGCCATAAGGCAAATATCAACTTATGATTATATAATTTTATTTATGTATTTTGGTTTTTTATGGTTAAAATTTAATTGCTATTTAAATTATTATGTAAGATCCTAGATGTCTCCAAAGTATCATGAACATGAAGATAGTATACTTGTAAAGAACAAAAAAAGTATACTTGTATTGTTGAAAAAGAAAGTATTTCTTTGGTAAAGTATTATGTGTGTTTGCATACATGTACATAAATGTGCATATTTTTATTTATTTTTCAAGTTACATAGCAAACTTCTGGAGACTGAGCGCCAGCTAGGGGAAGCTCATGGTCGGCTTAAGGAGCAGAGACAGCTTTCAAGTGAAAAATTGATGGATAAAGAACAGCAAGTAGCTGACTTACAACTCAAACTTTCTCGTTTGGAAGAACAGGTAAGCTGGCATTTCAGATGGGTTGATATTAGCAGATTTATTAACAGGCTTGAGATACCTTAACTATGGTTATGATTCAGAATCTTTTAATTGTCAAGAACATTAATTGGACATTTTGCACTTTAAATTACCATATTTATTTCTCTTCAATAAAAAATCCTACTTACTAATGGCATTAAGTTACTGCATTTTATTGTGATTGTATTTAGTAAAGTTCTCAACAAAAATGCAAGAAAGGGACTATGTTTTCAGTGTTAGGAGAAATTCCGGAGTTGGCTGTTAGGCTGCTGAGTCTTCTTAGCTAGGAAGGACTACTTACTGATGAACTGTGAGCAGTGATTAGCCGGTGAGGATTTCACATGATGCAAAGTTGTGCATAGAAATTTAGAGTTTGTATCTAAAGATTTTCACTTTTAAAAATTAAGCATGTGGTTGATAGAATGCTGTCAAAATTAAAGTCATTGGTGTTACTTAAAGTAAAAATTATTAAATGATGTCTTTTATTTGAATTGAACAAATATTCAGGGTTAAAATCTGTAGCTTCAGCAATAGATTTTCTTTTAGAACTAATTGTAGATTATTGTTACAAATAAATTGTTTGTAATTAATTGCTTGGTCATATTAATATAAAAATATAATAATGAACTAAATGCCAACATGGAAAAAGATTTGCATTCTTTTCAGGATAAAAGTCTATTTGTTAGAGAATAGTTGCTTCATCATGAGATTAACATTATACAAGTAATGAGGTGCTGCTTTTTCTTTTTAAGTTGAAGGAAAAAGTAACAAATTCCACAGAGTTGCAGCATCAGTTAGATAAAATAAAACAACAGCATCAAGAACAACAAGCTCTTCAACAAAGTACTACAGCAAAACTACGAGAAGCTCAGGTAAATGTTAGAATAATTAACCTTGTAAGTGAAAATTAAACCAAATCATTATTCTAATGTGATGGAATGAGATAGATAATGTAATTGATTATAATGAGTTTTGATAATTTTCAATGCCTGGTTAATAAGGAAATTCTTTTACTATGGTGAAGAGTTAAAATAGTTTAAAATATTACTTGTTATAAAAATTTGTTGATTTTAGACAAAATTTATGTAAAATATTTAACTATTAAATTTTCTTGTCAGAAAATTTATATATTAAATATAATTTGTCTGTTAAATATATCTAGTTAAAATTTTATTTAAATTATTGATAAGTAATTACTTCTTATTTGTTACTTAACTAAAATATCTTATTTGAAAAAATAAAAAGTATTCAAATAAAATTTCCTGTTTGTTTTAGCTCAGTAAAAAAATTGAACATTTTTTATTTCCTACAGTAGTAGTATTTTTTGGTCATGTCTTTTTCTTCTTAACCATCATTTGAACATTGAAATATTTGATATAGAAAATATAAATGATTCAGTTAAATTTATATAGGTTCTACAGTATATTTTAGAAGATTTAAGGAAGTTTAGTTTTTGTTTTGTTATGGTGAGGGCAGGCTACCCAAATATTTGAAGTAAATTTGACTTCAATATCCATTTATTCCTTCATTCTTGGTCAGCTCATTATTATTGAGCACTGTGTGTCAGACACTGCTCAGCACTGAGAATAAGAGGCAGAGTGCCTGTCCTTAGGGAATGGCAGCCTAATGATGTGTACAGAGAGATAATCCTGGAGTTGGAGGGAAGTGGCAAGTAATCTCAGCAGTAAGTAACTGTTCTTTTTTGAGTTTGGAGTGTAGCATGGGAATCAGACAAATAGAAATAAAAATACTGAATTTATCTGTTCTTTTATTCAGTCAGCAATTATGTCTAATCTCGCTGAAGAAATAATTTTGTGACTATAACAGCAAATAGAACAGACTGTAGAATTTGCTCTCTTGAAGCATAGTGAGGGAGGCAAACAATAACTGGGTAAATAAATAAAATACATATGTGTTAAATGGTGACAAGCACTATAGAGATGGGAGTGGGAAGTATGTAAGGGGCTGAAAGTTGGACAACAGTGCTAGGTAGGTTTGCCAGGGAAGACCTCTCTGAGAAGATGAAAGACTTGAAGGAAGGGAGAGCATGAATTGTGTGGATATCAGAGTAAGCATTAGTAGTACCTTAAAGGTCCTGAGGCTGGAGCAATTGGGAGGAATAACAGGAAGTCAGTGCCTGTAGCAGGGCAAGTAGTAAGAATTAAAAAGAACACAGTTATAGAGATCACAGAGGTCAGGACATGTAGGACTTCATAGGTAATCTGAAGGATATATTGAATTTTTTTTTTTTTTAGCAAGATGAGAAGTCATGTAAAGTTCTGAGCAAAGGAGTGGCATGATCTGACAGTTTCACAGAATTACTCCAGCTGCTCTATTGAGAGTAGACTATATGGGGACATGAGTTGTGGCAGAGAAATGAACAGATTACTGCTGTAATCCAGAAAAAGACTAACGTGGCTTGGACTGCAGTGAAAACAATGCAAGTAGTGAGAAGTGGACAGATTTTAGATATATTTTAAGGGTGAAGCTGACTGGTGTGCTGATAGATGGATGTAGAATATCAAGAGACAGACACATCAAGGATGACTGCAAGGATTTGGGCCTGGACAATCAGAAGGATGGTGCTCAAGCAAGATGAAAAGAGAGAATCCTATTGGATTTGGTAACCTGGAGGTCTTTGATGATGCTGATAACAGTAATTTGAATAGAGAAGTGGCATGAAAGCCTGTTTGAAGAGGGTTCAGAGAGAATGGGAAGAGAGAGCTTGATAAAATGTAGATAACTCTGGGATTTTACTATAAATGGCAGGAAAGAAATTGGGTAGTGAAGCAAGCATGAAGAATTTGGCATAGATCAGCAACTAAATAGGGTTCCTTATATGTACTCCTAAATTAAATTACCTATAGACAAAGCTGGAAATAGCATCCTTTCAACTTCTTATAGCAGGTTGTCTCTCCAACAGAGGGAAGAGCAAAGGACCCATGTGAACATGCTTAGTTCCTCATTCCTCACCTACTAATACTCAATATTATGTTTGTGTGGTATTGAGATTGAACCCAGGCCCTTTGCACTGGGCTACATTCTCAGCCCTTTTTATTTTATTTTATTTTATTTAAAACATTTTTTGGGGGGGGGGTACTGGGGATCGAACTCGGGACCTTGCTCTTGCGAGGCAGGCACCAGAACCACTGAGCTAAATCCCCAGCCCCCAGCCCTTTTTAACTAATTAAAGAGATGGTAGTCAGTATAGTTCTAATGTGTATATGCATGTAAAATTATCATGGTGACACATATGCTAGTTACCTAACCTAAACAGTCTGGAAAAGAGGAGCTATGGAAATCTCTCACAAGTGACAGGCTAAGCCCACTGACCAGATAGTTGGGAGTGCAAAGATGGTGACAGTGAGAAGTATATGCCAAGTAGAAGTTGCAAGGACAAAGACAGTGAAACTGGTGTGAATTAAACGATTAGGTTTTGCTGAAATTAAAGTACACAAGGGATTAGCTTCATGCGGATGTATGATGAGGATGATGAAAAATATCCATTAGATAAACAAAAATAAATTGGTAACCTTGTTCAACAAAGTTTCGATAAAGTGATAAGTAAGAAAATCTGATTTTTGATTGATGAGTAAATGAGAAATGAGGAAGCTGGGAAAGTAAGTCTAAATTTTGAAATTTAAATGTGAATTGTATAAAAATTGGGCAGAAGCTGAAAGGAGTATTTTTGAGAAAAAGAGATCTGAATGTGTTTGTGGCCTAAGATAAAGAGGCTGGTAAAGAGGGGATTATTCTCATATTGGAAGAGAAGTGACTTGGAGTTTGATAATAAGCTGTGATATTGCTCATGTAATGGGCGATGTGAACTTGAACTTCACTGAGGTTTAAGCAAAGGCGATAAATATGGAGACACATACATGTATGGTTAGATAGGTAAGGAAATGGAAAATCAAAATAAATTGGTCCTGAAAATTTTATGCTTCAGGATAAAGTTGAAGATAGTAATAGCTGAATATCAGGCAAGTAAAGATCAAGAACTTGGAGAGAATATTAAAATTTTAAAGTAGATATTAAGGATAATGTTTGGTGGTGAGAGGCCCACATTTGAATGAATGGATTGAAAAGATGATTCTGAGTACATAGTAGAGGCTGGAATCAGAAATTTATAGTGGCACAAATTTATGAAGGGTTTTGCTTTTATTCTAATAGTGCCTACAAATATAGGAATAGAAACATCACACTGCAACATTGATCTAGAATTGTGCTTTTAGGGGTGGCTGCCTTCGAAATTTTGAGGTAAAAGGAAATGGAGAATGTGATTGGAAGAATATTTAAGGTTAGATCATATTTGTGTATGAGGTTTAGGAAGAAAAGCTAGGTACAGTGAATAAGTTAGAAGGAAATTGAGGTCTCTGATATTGAAGATGAGGTCATAAAATTGGAAGTTACTCAGGAAGTTGTGGTCACAGATTAAGATAGAATTTTTTAGCTGAAACAATTTCAGGTTATTATAAGATCTTATATGCGAGTTGCTATAATGTAGAATGAATTAAAGTCCAGGAATTAAGATGATATGCATGCTGAGGCTGTGCTCTTAATTCTGTATGTATTTTGTGTTTCCCAGGAAATTGGCAGAAATTGGGATTGAGAGAAAAACTAAATCAGGTCTCAAGTCTTCAGTGAATGAGGTAGGGATTTATAGATGATAGCAGTAAAGACAGAGGGTAGATTAAGTAGGAACAGCATACTTCCCAAAGCAGCACCCTTGTTTGAGGGAGAGAGGAGTGACAGTGAAAATCCAGGAGAAGGCCCACCTCCTGTGTTTGCCCAACGGAATAAGGCTTCCTGAAGAGAGAGAGCAAGGGGGAATTGGAATCTATAAAGGAAAAAACAAATTTCATTTAACACTTGGAAACAGTAACTCTTCTGGGAAAAAAAGCTTCTGCCTAGAACTGTAATTCTAGAAGAATAGTGGAATGTGGAGAGAGGGTTATTGGTGGCAGGAAAAGAAGCTGAGAGCAGGGAGGTTTGGTTGCATTTCATCATGTCATGATTGATGTTTAGAGGGATGAGAAGCATTTTTGAAAGTGACTGATCTGTAAGTATTTCAATACTGGCACAAATCATTGAAGGTATGAAGTGGCTACTGGTTCTGTCTCAGCAAGGTGGTGTGGGCTGCTGTAAGGGTTACAAAAGGGGCTGCCTCGGGCCTTGTTCTAGGTAGACACTCTCTTCCAAAGACTGAGGGAGGAGCAGAGTATATGGGATCAGATAGCTGGAGAAAGTGGGTCTTGTTCTGGATGTGGGCTATTGCATTGTGCTCTGTATAACATTAAGATCTTTGGTAAAATAAGAGGGAGGGGCCGGGGATGTAGCTCAGTGGTGCTGTACCTGCCTAGCAAGTGCAAAGTTCTGAGTTTGATCCCTAGTACCACAAATAAAAGAAGAGGGAGACTTAATTTATTGATAAAATAGTCCTACTGGGGTATTGAAGTGAGCCTGCAAAAGTATATGTGTTACAGTACAATGATTTTTTTATTCAGTGGATATTTTAGAACACATGTCAGATATCTGACATCAATGAATACGAGAGACGAAAGTCTTCACCTTTGTGCAGCATACATTCTAATGGGAAATGGAGGGAGGGAGGTAAATGTGAAGAATAAGTACATTACTTTGTATGTTAGAGATAAATGAAAGAAAAAAAGCAACCAGGACATGGAATATTGGGAAAGGCTGCAGTTTTGAAAGGCCTGGCTGAGAAGGTGACATTGAGCAGACATGAAGGAGAGGAAGGGAAGCACATGACAGGAGGGAAGCGTTTCAGGCAGAAGGGTTCTTAGTCGAGGCTGTGCAGTGGCAGTGTGCTTGGTGTGATGGGGAAATAATGAGTCCCATGTGTCTGAAATGGAGCAGAAGAGAGGTAGGAGGTGAGGATAGAGTGTTAGGAGAAGAAAGCTATTAATTACAGATTTTTGTTGTTAAATTCTTATTAATAATACAGATTTATTTTATCAAATGTATAGTTCTAATTAAATTTGCCATGTTAAAATGTAACAATTAGTTCTAAAAGTATAAGACTAAAAGGTTGAGTGATAAAATTCATTATCAGTCATTTTATATTTAAGGAATATCTTTGTTAAGTTCTTTGTTCTTAAAATAGAAGTTTTTAATTCTTTACAGAATGATTTGGAACAAGTTCTACGTCAAATTGGTGATAAGGACCAAAAGATCCAGAACCTTGAAGCCTTATTACAGAAGAGTAAAGAAAACATTTCATTACTAGAAAAAGAAAGAGAGGATCTTTATGCAAAAATCCAGGCTGGTGAAGGAGAGACTGCTGTTCTTAACCAGTTGCAAGAAAAAAATCATATGCTACAGGAGCAAGTAAGCTTGTAAAATGTACTATGTTTCTAAAATTTACTTTTATCTTTGAATCTTATTAAATGCTTTAACTCATTCATCATCCTGACTCTTTTTACTATTTTTGAATGTTACATATTTTTAACAGATACCATCTCACTTATCTTTGAGGTTGGGTCAGTACTGTAGTGAAATTTAGTTACTATGATTTGACAAATGAAACCCTCAGTTCATGTCCCAGGATGTAACTTATTACCTGTGGGACTATGGGTAAATCATTTCACCTTGGTAGCTCATTGGAAAAGCAGAGATGTTATTAATAATTATACTTGCCTCTTGGAATTTATGATATTTTTAAAAAGGAGTGAATAACAAAATATATTAATAAGCCAAAGGTACTAATTGTTAGTTGATACCATGTATTGGTTAATATTCAAACTCATGATTATTTATATTTTGATAATGTATGTCTTTGAACAAAATGTAGTTAATAAGTTTGATAAGTTGCTTTATTATTCAAAAATTCATATGAAGTTTAGGAGAAACATAAAATTTAGATTTATATATTTTCAAACTGAAAATAATAATTTACAGTTGCTTTTTGGAAGAGTTATCTAGTAAGATAATTATTGTTATCTAAATAAGCACATATTTATAACATAGTATCAGTATGTCATATCACATTTTTCAGAATTATGTATAACATAGTTTTCTCCACATATCCAAGTTAGTTTTGAATTCCTTTGGAATGCCTTAGGTAGTTTTCATGAGGACTACTTTAGGTCAGCTACAATTTGAAATTACTTGTGATACAAATATGATCAGGAAAGCAAGCTATGCATATTTTATATAGAAATAATTAAAATGAATCTACATACTTCTTGGTTCTGATCATGTTGGTGTAACTTGTATTTTTTTAGCCCTTCTGCCATAAAAAACTTGAAAAGTAGAAAAAATACATAAAACCACTATTGTCAGCCATTGGACAACAGACAGTACAGGACTATGATCCCTAAGAGAAGAGAAATTAGGAAGGTGAAACCTTTGACTGCTCTAACTTTTGACCCAGAGACATTCTTCCAGACTGTAGTATAGGTTGGGAGAATCCAAGAAAAGCAGTGATCTCGTTGAACTAAGGAGTGAGAGATTAATTAAACTGAGATACTGAATAATTTGCAGGGCAGGATACCTGACAAGAAGGAGTCAATGAAGAGAAAAAGCTTTAGACATCTGCATGGGGGTCCATGAGAGGCTTTGGTGAAATGATAAATTTTGCACTTTTAAGATAGGATTCTTCAAGGTCAGGCAATGAACAGTATCAAAGGCTCCAGGCTGGAGCTCACACATGGCAGGGAAATATTCAGGTGCCAGCCAATTAGGGAGAAAAGCATAGTTGAACAATTGGGGCATTCAGTAGAAATACTAGAAATGTCACACCTTAGAAGAGGAATAAGACTATAGTAGCCCCAGAGTGAAAGCTGTTATACACCTGGCCTATCAGAATATAAAAACAAGCCTTGAAAGGGCTTAGCTGAGCCACAAATATAGTATATTAACTATACTGGTACAGAACTCCACAGTCTTTGGAAGAAGACAGTGAAATTCAGACTTGTCAGAGAAAATACATGTCTTAATCAAGAGAAAAATCTTTCAGTGAAAACAGACCCTGAAATGAAAGGTGATGGAATCGTCAGACAAATACTTTAAAGTGCCTCTTAAAATATGCTTATGGGTGTAAAGGAGAAACTATAATAGCAGAGGTAGAAGTGGAAGTGATAAAAAAACAAAACATTTAGAGATAAAAATCTGAAAACACCTGAACTAAAAGTGTTATTGGATAGCAAGTAGAAAATGTATCAGTGAATATGACAAGGCAATTGAAACTAATGTGAAGCAAAGAGAACATTTTGGGGGGGCTGGTTGGGAAAAGAACAGTGTTCTAGTGATCCATGGAACAGTGACATTAGGCTATCATAATAGAATGAGTATCACCTCAGGAGGAAGAGGAGGAAAATATTTGTAGAAATGATGGCTGAAAAAAATTTAAATTTGTTTAGAAATACATATCCATAGAGTTAAAAAGTTGAATAAACTCCCAGCAAGGTACATCAAAGAAATATCTGGTTAATTAGATTTCACTTCAGTTAAAAGAATGTATGTTCTTCAGAAGATACCATTATGAGTTGGGTATGGTGGAACACACTGTAATTCCAGCTTCTTGGGATACTGAGGCAGGAGAACCACAAGTTTGAGGCCAGCCTGGTTAGCTTAGTAAGACCTTGTCTCTAAATTTAAATAGGCTAGGCTGGGGATGTAGCTCAGTGGTAGTGGTAGAACTCTTTCCTAGAGTAATTAAAGCTAAGATATAGACTGGAAGAAAATATTTTTATCTGTTTGGCCATTTAGAAATATCCAGGATATATAAGGAACTCTGGTTCTTCAGTCAGATCAGTGAATATGTAGGGATAGAGATGGGAGATGGGATTGATTGCAAAAGGGTGTGAGGAAGTATTTTGAAGTAATGAATATGTTCTCTTTCTTGATTGTGGTGATGGTTAAATGAGTGTACACCTTTATCAAATCTCAAGTTGTATACTTAAATTTGACGAGTTTTATAGCATGTAAATTATAGTTGAATACAGATCATATTAAAATGATATATCTTTGAATTACATGTTTTATGATTTAAAATACTATGTTTAGTTACTTTTGGAAAGATTGGAATAATTTTTACTTGAAAAAAATTGAAATAACCATCAAGCAGCTTCATATTCTAATGGTGCTTAAGTTTGGCTTTCTTAGTTTTGTTAGACCACTTTTGAATTTTATAATTAAAGTCTTGCTTCTATAATAGGTAACTCAGTTAACAGAGAAGCTGAAGAATCAGTCAGAAAGCCATAAACAAGCCCAGGAGAATTTACATGACCAGGTACAAGAGCAGAAGGCGCATCTAAGAGCTGCACAAGACCGTGTTCTTTCCCTTGAAACCAGTGTCAGTGAATTAAATAGTCAGTTAAATGAAAGCAAGGAGAAGGTCTCCCAGCTTGACATCCAGGTAATATTGAAATGAGAGTGTATGAATAAAGCACCGATTTTAGACTGCTGAATGTTTGAATTCTTTCTTTTTGCCTTACATATTAATAGAAAAACTTGAGACTAGCAATCACATAAAGTGTCTAGATAATGTGTTGAGCTATCCCTCTTGCACAGGTCTTTTTTTTTCTTTCTCTCCTTTCTCTTTTCTCTCTCTTTCTCTGAATAAACTGTACCTAGTAAAATCACTGGATCTTTTAGCTTTCCTTTGTTTTGATAGAGTCCTTGTTAATGCTTTGCGAGTACAAATTAGTTTGATACTGTATTATACTGTTAGATTTCTACATTAAATATTTTTAAATTTTTTATTTCTAAAATTTTTTTAAAGGTTTGATTAAAAAACACGTATGTGGTTCTATTATGTTTTTTAATTATATTCTTTCACAAATCTGTAAGCAGTCTTGCTCAAGGAGTCAATCATGGTATGGGAAGTAAGACATGTTTCTTTTTTTGTTCTCATAGATTTTTAAAATTCTGTATGATAAAAATTTATAGAAACATTTCTAAGCTTTTATTTTATTTTAGATGAGTAATTCCATTGGAAATAAGAAATTAATAAAATTAATGTAACTAGTACTTATTAGAATTTAGAGACTACACTTTTTCTTTTTTTGAATATAATTATTTGTTAGCTATGTTATATGAAAACCTGATAATGTGCATTTCCAGTTTAAGAGAGGGAAAGGAAAGGACTAAGAGAAGGAATGGAAGGAGGGAATATGAATGCGTGGATTAAAATAATCTTTGATTATTTTTGCATTGTGACATCCTTTTAGAAAGATTGCTCTGCCATTGCTATTCAAGAACTAGTTTAATTAGATTAGCCAATGTTTCTTACTATCATTGCTTCCTTGATACCTTTACAATAACTTCTTTGTCATTAGTCCTTGAAAAATGCTAACTGTAGGTATTTTCAGCTTTTGAGGCTCTTCTTTTTCAAAATTGCTGTAACTTTTTTTTATTCTTTGAGACAAGGTCTTGCTATGTAGTCAGCCTGCCTGCTGGCCTTGAACTTTTGATCCTCCTGTCTCACCCTCCCAAATACTGGATTTACAGGCTTACAGGCACCACCATGCCTGTCTTGGGATACATTCATTTATATTCCTCCCTCCCCTTTTGTGACAGGTTCTCACTATGTAACCTAGGCCTCAACCTCACCACTTTCTTGACTCATCTTCCTGAGTGCTGAGATTGCAGACATGTGTCACCATGCCTGACTTCTGCTTTAACTTCTTTATGAACTGGTACTACTTCTTAAAGTAGGATGTACGGTTTTATT
This sequence comes from Heterocephalus glaber, assembly GCF_053883595.1. Taxonomy (NCBI): domain Eukaryota; kingdom Metazoa; phylum Chordata; class Mammalia; order Rodentia; family Bathyergidae; genus Heterocephalus; species Heterocephalus glaber. The sequence continues at coordinate 11,636,847 of NW_028258357.1, read as the reverse complement.
TTTCTTTCAAGAATTAGGATTCTGATAAAACCTAGTAGTTTAAATGGTATTATTAATAAAAGTATCAACCAGAATTACTTAGCTAAAGAATATTAGTGGTGGGCTTTTTAAAAAATATGTTATATAAGGGTGTTCTTTTAACTATACAAAGGTGATTTTTAAGCTGTTTCCCAGTTTTGGTTTCTGTTCCATACTTTTGATCCCTATTTCCAAGATACTTCCTCCTAAGCATGATGAGGAGAGCATCAAGGTGAATTATACTCATGTATATCATAAGACTGACTGCTCCTGCTGCTCTTGCAGTAGTTCTAAGGGGTTTAATGCATAAGGTGCAACAACTGTAGCATTGTAGCAATTGGCACTTAGTCTGAACTTACTGCCTATAAAGGGACGGGGGAGGGCTTGCTATGAGTGGCCCATATTTTCCTCATCAGAAGCATTTCTGAAAGAGTGTAAACTAGGAGAGCTATTATGTAATCCTTCCAAATCTTTTTGTATTACGTCACTTTGGGAATCATATCACATTAGTTGAAGCATATTGTATTAAAAGATCATAAGCAATTACCATGCATTAACATATTTCATGAACTTGTAGTTCCTCAGAAACATAAAATGCCATATGTAAATGAAGCTGAATTCACAAAAATAAGTTCTTCATAATCTCTGATATATATTTGTTGGTTAGTATAGATTAATTTCCTATTCTGTAACGTGTAAATTTCTTTAGCTTTCACTTTTAATTCAGTGTAGACAGATGTACCTTGATACAAACATTGTTTCTGTGAAAATGGAATATTTAGTTGATAAATAATGATTGTTTTTCCCTTTTGTGTAAAATTACCCCATACTGTGTATGTTTTAGATTTTCATTGATCCTTTCTTCAGCTAGCTAAAAGATTGTCTCCCTTTTTACCTTTTTCTCAAAATGCCTTAATTTTAAATGTTTTTGTATTTTTCTTTCTGCTTTACTTATTAGAAGTGAGTTTTGATAGTTACTTAAATATTTAGGTATAGTGGCACATGCCAGTAATCCCAGGATCTGAGAAACTGACACAGGAGGACTGATAGTTCAAGACCAGCCTGGGCTACACAGTGAGACCCTATCAGAAAAAAATAAATTACTTAAAATACATAAAAGCATTAAGTATTTTTGGTAATAAGGTGAAATTCTTTATTAGATTTTATTTAAAGCGTTTTGTTGAAAGCCTTGGGTTTTTAAATGTATAGTTTTTTGACTTTTGATAAGCACCAAAAGTAAAACCTATTAGGCAAGAAGTAATCAGGAAATAGCAAATTTCAAACAGTTCTAGGTTGTCTGTGTTTTGAGTTCATCGGATTCTAAAAGTTTTGATTATTTTTGGAGCCATCACTTTCTTTGTCATAGTTATTGTTTATTGTAACGTTGGTAGACTCCACATAGTCCCTTCTGAAAAATATAGTGGCCCTTGTCAGTTAAAACAAAAGTATCACATTTGTTTCTTGACAAAGGGGGCACTATAGTGTACTATAATGTTGGTGTCACATAGAAGCATCTTCACTTGCTTATATAAACATTATTAGTAGTCTTTCATACATTCCTATTTAGGGATTTTCTTTATTAGTAAATGTTTGCAGTACATTATGTTTACATTCCTTGTGTAGAGTTGGTACATGTACATAATACATCTTAATTCCTTATTTTACTGAAAATATTTAATTTTTAAATAGTTTTGTGGCAAAAGCAATGTGCACTCAAGCATGGGGTAAGTCAACAGTTAAACATGGAAACAAACAATTTATAAATTTTTGTTACAGATTAAAGCCAAAACTGAATTATTGCTGTCAGCAGAAGCAGCAAAAACTGCTCAAAGAGCAGATCTTCAGAATCATTTGGACACAGCTCAAAATGCATTACAAGATAAACAGCAGGTAGAGAACTTGATACAATGTCATATCATAACCTAGTGCTTTGGTATATAAATTAATTGTAAGAACTATGCATAGTTTTGTATAATCTTATGATAGACTTGCTTATCTCCCTTATTTCCTCCCTGAGTTCAAATCCAGTTGATCAGTAGATGCAGGAATTAGTCAGATGGAGATTAAAATATCAACTTTGCTTTTGATAAATCTCAACTAGTGTTCAGGTGTGGTTGGAATCTGACTTCCTGGTGTTGTATTGTATTTCTTCCCTAGAGGAGGCTTTGATGGAGCTGAAATAATGACGCCGTAATTATTGCCCCATCCCATCAAGCAACAATAATGGGGGGGGGGACCTGCATACTTGCTTTTAGTAAGTAGAGAGCCATGACCCAGATTTGTTTATCACTTGAAGCAGGAAAAGAGCAGCATGCATTCCATCTCACTTCTAAGCATTACTCTTCTTCTCGGGGGTAGGAGTACTAAGGGGCTGAGGGAGCGTACACTTTTGATAAAACAGAACTTTCAAGTTTAGAGTCAAGATCAAAGTGCTGGTAGATATTCTTTTTATCAGGTAGGGGAATTTTTAGAATTTATTTCTTATTCAAGAAGTAATACTGGTTATTGGTTCATTTTGAAAAAGCAACACAAGCATTTTAAATTAAAAAAGCAAAACAAAAGTTTTGTTAAAAATATTTAACCTTAGGGCTGGGGATTTAGCTCAGTGGTGCCACCACCTGCCTTGCAAGCGCAAGGTTCTGAGCTCGATCCCTGGGACCAAAAAAAAAAAAAAAATTTTTAATCTTTATCCTAATCTCAATTTTCTTTTTTGATGGAATTTTTGTTATTAAATTTGGTATAAATCCTTCCAAACTTTTATAAACATTGAAAAATGTATGTATGTTTGTATGTTTATATGTTTATGCACATGGAATCACACAATATGTGTGGTTCTACAACTTGCTGTTAATGTACAGTATTGCTAAACATACCTGGAAAGCATTTTCTAAGCATGAGATCAAAGTCAGTAAGTATGATGGCTAAATTATTTTTAAGAAAAATCACATGAAAGTTTAAAATTTATCTGTCAAAATATTATTAATAAAATTGTAAAGCAAGTAGCAAAAGATAAAATATTTTCTGGAATATGTCTGATAAAGAGTTAATGTCTGTGTTATTTAAATCAGTTTTAAATAACCAATAAGTGAACTGGCAAGAAAACACAGGCCATTACTAGTCCAAAATTCTGAAGTCTGAAATGCTCCAAACTCCAAAATGTTTTAAGCATTATCTAGATCAGTGATGGCAAACCTTTTAGAGACTGAATGCCCAAACTGCAACTCAAAACCTATCTATTTATCACAAAGTGCCAACACTACAATTAAACCTGAATACTGAGGTTTTAGTTTAGAAAAAAACAACTGTTATATGATGCTCAGCTGCTGGCACAACTTGGCTCTTATGCTGACAGAGAGGGCTCTGTGTGCCTGCTGTGGCATGTGTGCCATAGGTTTGCCATCACTGCTTTAGATAAATCTTGGAGTGCTTAGAACAGATGTTCAACCTGTCTGTGCATATATTCCAAAATTTGAGAAAATCTGAAATCTGAAACATTTCTGGTCCCAAGCATTTCATATAAGGTATTCTCAATGTATATACATGTTCAGAACTATATTAGGAAATGTTCAAGTTCATTAAGAATTGATACAAATTGATACAGTAATAATGGGATAGAGTAAAAGTCTGTGTGTGTCTGTGTGTGTCTCTGTGGTGTTTTATTACCAGAGGAGGAACTGGAGAAGGTGTGGAAGAACAAGCCAGTGTAATACATTGCTAGCGGTAGTCTCCTTTAGTTGAGCCTTTTGGGTGGGAGGACGTAGGGAAATGTACTTGGTAATATATTGCAAAAACTTTAGAATTTTTCATGTTCTTTAACTCATTTATAGTTTTATCATAGCTACATAGCTCACTTATAGTCTTACCATAGCTGCAAAGATTCTCTTTGCATCTCTGTTAATAAATGAAGAAAATTTTAATAGGACACACATGTGTAAATACCAAATAGTTTCTCTGGTTCGAGAAACTGAAAGTATAAACGAGGACCAAAATATATAATAGATAATGTGAAATAGGACGAAAAGGTCTGAAGGGGAAGTGGGGCGGGGAGGGAAAGAAAAAATATGAGAAAAGAAGGGAAAAAATGGAAACAAAGCTTTTTGTAAATAGGGAGGGGTGGAGGGGTGGAGGGGTGGAAGGGAGGGCAGGGGAATGGGGAAAAATAAGAACCAAGATACATCATTTGTACAAGTACGAATTCCCAATGATGAACGTGATCATAATGTATACCTAAAATGGACCAATAAACTTAATGAAAAAAATAAATGAAGAAAATTTATTAGCAGTCTAAGAATCTAAAGCACATTTATCAAAAAAAGACTATATCAATGAAATGGAAATTTATACAGTAGAGTATTTTAGAAAACTAAATCTGAAAATTTTATGACGCATAAAAGCAAAAGAGGTTAAAGTAGTGTGTAAAGTGAGATCCTATTTTTATTTTAAAAGTCCCCCCTAAAAGAAATTAGCATATACAAAATACTTGAAGAAAAGTTATCACAATATTACTATGATTATTCATGGGTGGTAGATTTACTTGTACTTTTATTGTTCATTATTTGCAATAGTATATTCTAAATGAGTTGAACAAATACTATGGGTATGATCACTGCAATATTTTAATTCTTTTAATTTTTTTTGGTACCAGGGATCAAACTCGTGTCCTTGTGCTTGCGAGGCAACTATAATGTTTTTAAAATACTATTTTTAAATGGTGTCTTGCATATTTGAAACATTTAGTTACAGTATAAAAGTTATTTTATTATTAAACTGCTTAATAGTCTATGTTTTGACTCCTAAAATAACTTTAGAAAAACATTTAAAAGTTGTTTAACTGGGCTGATGATGTCCCTAAGTAGAGTGCCTGCCTCACACGCAGCATGCTGCCCTGTGGTTGATACCCAGCACTGCGGATAAACAACAAAAGTTAGAAGTGTTGTACCCATAAAGTTGGTATCTTACACTACGTATGTAAAACTTCAGTTCAGGTTCTATATACTGGTAGGTAAAGATGACCTTTGACAATTCATTGAACTCATTCAAAGTCTTACTCCAAATACTTAAATGAAATTAGAGTTTTCAATTTTATTTTGACTGAACATTTGAGAAGTACAATATAATAAACCTTGCCAAAGTTTTCTTTAATTGTGCTTTTTCTGTAGGAGTTAAATAAGGTCATTACGCAGTTGGATCAGGTCACTGCAAAGTTACAAGACAAGCAGGAACATTGCAGTCAGATGGAAAGTCATCTTAAAGAATATAAAGAGAAACACCTTTCTTTAGAACAAAAAACTGAAGAGCTAGAAGGTCAAATTAAGGTTTGTATAAAAGAAGTTGAATTTAGACATATTTTCTACTCATACCATTGGAATTTGTGATGATCTGCATGCAATCAGAGTTTTTTAATTAAAGTTCAAGTTGTGTTATAAAATTTAAAAAATTATTTGTTCCTTTTCACCTTAATTTTGAAATCTATCTTTATTTGTAACTCTTTCATCAGTAGCTGTCTTTTATAAATGGCAGCTAACATATATACTGATTTCATTGTAGAGTATTTCTGAGGACAACTAAACAGATGATTATATAGGATTTATCAATTTTTTACTGTTGTAAATTCTCTTCCATTATTTCCTTTTTCCATGTCCATATCTCCTTATTCCAATATAATCTTTCAGATATGGAAAGCTTTTATTTTTTAAAACTTTGCATTTATACCCTTTGGATTTTGCTTCTAATTTAACACATTTAGGCCATGGTAAACTGCATCTTACTTTATCACAATTCCAAGTGGTATTATTTTACTGCAGAGATGAAATGTTCAGACCAGTGATGGCGAACCCTTTAGAGCCTTCAGTGACACAAACAGCCCTCTGTGGCATGTGTGCCACACTTGGATTAGACATATCTGTCTTAGTTACTTCTCATTGCTGGGAAAAAATACCCAACACTCCCAACTTAAGGAGGAGAGGTTTATTTTGGCTCATGGTTTTAGGCCATGGTCAGCTGGCTCCAAGGCAGAAACGATGGCAGAGGCTTGGCAGAGGAGAAGGTGCTCAACTTGTCAAAGCCAGGAACATGAACCCACCCTTCTGGTGACACAGTGACCCACCTCCAAGCAGGCTCTACCTCCTAAAGGCACCTGCAGATATGAACCCCTTAATGGATGATTCTACTGATGAGTATAGCAGCCCGCATGATCCAGTCACCTTCTACTCACATGAGAATTTTGGGGACATTTTAAATCTAAACTATAACAATGTTAGAGGAAGATTTGACCTAAGTTGTTTGTCCTTTAATTAAAACTACTGTCAGTTCCACAATCAGATGAAGCATGGGTATATGGAGCACAGAATTGTGGATATGTACACATGTACATCTGTACCAATATAACATGAAGGAAGAATGACATTTACAGTTGTGTTTATGGTTCCTTTTACTTTTCCTCGTGGCCAACAATAATAGTAATGACAAATTAGGTATGGCTGAAAACAATGGAATACTATTTTAATGAAAAAAATGACTATTGAGAATTCCTTTGGGGAACTATTTAAAAATAATTGTTATTTAGAACTGAGAGTGCCTATTATGATTATCAGCTCTTGAACCTTTTATAATTACTAGTTTAAAAATGTTCCATGTATTTTATATGAACATTATAGAATTAATTTATTACATCAAAAATCTTTTCTTTCATGAGAATTTTCAAAATCGGTCTTGTAGGAGCCATAGGTACCAATTGGTTTATAAAACATGTAAGTATGCAAAGTCATTATGTATTGCTTATTGATATTCATACTTACATTTAGCAATTTGATCTTGTAAATTTATAAAAATACACACATAACTGAATATATATGAGATGTATGCTATATTAAAGAACAACAATAACATCTAATATAAAATTATAAAGCAAAATCAAGAATTTAATTGGCTCTATATTTAGAGTCAATAGATGAGAAGGATTACATGACAACTCCATTTTAATTTTAAATATAACTGCTTCAATATTGTTAATTGTGAATATAAAGGTATTTTCAGTGGATACATGAGTGACTGGCTACATATTTTTTTCAAACTTGAATTAATTTTTCCTCTAGTAATAAATATTTAAATTTATTCTCCTGTTCAGAATTAACATTGAAAGTAAATATTGACTGATTATACTGTGCAAAGCCTATGCTTATTTTGTATAAATTCTATGCTGGGTCCTTTCAAAAGATTCTAACATAGGTAACCTCCTTACTCAGTGATGGTTTTAGAATGTGTTTGTTTTATAAAATACATTTTTATGATTATTTTTATGTGTTATATCAATTCCAATTTGAATATAAGTAAAATTATCAATACATGGTATTTAATGGTAGCTTGATAATCAAAAAATGGCTGCTATATTATATTAAAATGGCTGCTATATTATATTTCTTCCATAGAAACTAGAAGCTGAAACTCTTGAAGTTAAAGCAAGCAAGGAACAAGCTTTGCAGGACCTTCAACAGCAAAGACAGCTGAGCACAGATTTGGAGCTGAAGACCACAGAATTGAGTAAACAACTTGAAATGGAGAAAGAAACGTAAGCTAAACTCTCTCACTTAAAAATTAAGGGAGAGGATTATGGACTAAACATTAAAATTTTCTTAAGATTTCAGTTTTGTTATTACAGTCCTTAAAGAATAAAGTTTTTATTTTGTATTGACTTTATAAACCAATATTAATGTGAATGAAAAATAAAGCTGTCATAATGTGGCTAAGGTTACTTTCAGTATAAAAAACCGGAAACTTATAAAATTTGGGTCAGTCTGTTTTCAACAAAATACCCATTTTGCTTTCTCTCTTTCTTTTTTTTTTTTTTTTGTTTGTTTTTTGTTTTTTCAGGCAGGGTCTCACTATGTAGGTCTTTTATGTCTTTTTTTATTGCAGGGTGGGACCTCCAGTAAAATTTTGAATGTAAATTTTAAAGCAGGCATCATTGTCCTTTTTAGTTTTAGGCAGGAAATAATGTTCCATTAAGTGTGGGGTTAGCTGTAGAAGTTTTCCTTGGGTTTACTTTATTAAACTGAGGATGTTTCCTTCTATACCTAATTTTCTTAATGTTTTTAAAAATAATTTTGCCTGAATTTTATCAACTTCTTTTTCTAAATCTGATGACATGATTATATATATTTTCTTTATTCTGTTAGTTTGGTGAATTACAATTGACTGGTTTTCTTGTAGTAAACCAACCTTGCTTTCATGTGATAAATTCCACTTGACCATGCTGTAGTAGTCTTTCTATATGTTGCTGTTTTAATTTAGTAATACAGTGGGCCCTCCAATCTGTGGGTTTCACATCTGTGGAGTCAACCAACTGAGGATCAAAGATATTCAGAAAAAAAAAAGATATTCAGAACAAAATTGTGGTTATATTGAACATATACTGACCTTTTTACTTGTCATTATTACTTACATAATATAGTACAACAACTATTCATATAGCATTTACATTATATAATGTAGTGTAAGTAATCTAGAAGTAATTTAAAGTACACAGGAGACTGTGTAGAGGTCATTTCTAACCACACCACTTTAGATGGAGAGCTGGATCATCTGCAGATTTTGATGTTTGTGAGGGTGCTGGAACCAAACCCCATCGGATGCTAAGGGTCAGCTCTACCTTATTAAGAATTTTTCATGCATTCATGAAGGCTGTTTGTTTTTAAGGTTATTCAGTATCACCATCAGGTTTTATTAGAATTACTGGTCATAGAAGGGAATTAAGTATTTCATCCTGCTCTACTTCTGACAGTTTGTATGTGATGAATATTAATTACTTCTTAAATGTATAATGGAATTTATCAGTGAACAAGCTGGGCCTGAATTTCTCTTTGGGCTGCTTCATTTAGATTCAATTTTAAATAAATAAAGTATGGATACAGTGTTATTCTAATTTTCTCATTTTTCATGAGTCCACTTTGGTAATTTGTATCTTGCAGTGAATTTGTCCATTTCATCTAAACTTCAGATTTATTGGCATAATACTACACTTTAAATGTCTATAGGATCTATAATAACATTCCTTTTTATTATTAATAGTGGTAATTTGTCATATTTTATAATGCTCTAATTAGAGATTTATCAATTTTATAAGACTCATAAAAAGCTTTAGAGTTAATTGATTTTTTGTTCAGTTTTTCTATTTCATTCATTCTTCCACATATCTTTATTTTTTCCTTTGATTGAGTTTGGGTTTAGTTTTTCTAAAATAGCTTTTTAATGTGAAATGCCATGCATTTTCACTACTCTGAATTTTAATATACGTATTCTCTAATTTTCTTTATGGTTTCTTCTTTGACACACCCAAGTTTCAAAGTACTGTATGGAAGTATATTGTTTACTTTTCAAATGTTTGATGCTGTTCTAGATATGTTTTTTGTTTTCTAATTTAATTCTGTTGTGGTCAGAAAACATGCTTGGTAGAATTCAAACCTTTGAAATGAGGTCTTTCATAAGGTCCAGTATATGATTTATCTTAGATAGTTTTTTTCCATGTGCCACCTCTGTGTCCTAAATGGTAGCTAGGTCAGGTAGTTGATGATGTTCTTTTGGATCTTTTTTCCTCAGATTGATCTATCAATTTCTGTGAAAGACATACTACATTAAAATTTCTAGCTTCTGATTGTGGCTCTATTTCTAACTTTAGTTACTTATTTTTAATAAGTAAGTTTTACAATGACTATGAAAACCTTTATTTCTCTTTCATCTTCTTTGAATCATACAATCTTAGGATTTTGTAATTATTTGAGAGAAAGTTAAATTATACAGTGAGTAAATATAGTCCAAGTTTTAGGGTTGTTTTAGAGTTTTTTTATTTTTTATTTTTGTTTTGTGCTGTCTATTGAACCTATTGCTCTACCACTGAATTATACTCCTAGCCCCTTACAAAAATTTTAATCAGATTTAAATGGTAAAATGATAAAATTTTCTATTTAAACTTTTAAAATCAGAGTGATACACTATGAACCTAATGAATTTCAGTATCATTTCTATTTTTGTAGCATAGTCCATCCCATGAGCATGTTTCTGGGACTAAAACTTGGAAAATTTCAAGATATAAATGAAGTTCTGATATTGTGCTAATACTCAACTTTATGTGACTTGTACATCTTTGTTTGTTTGGTTTTTTTTTTTTTTTTGGTGCCGGGGATTGAACTCGGGTTCTTGCGCTTGCGCAGCAGGTGGAGAAACCACTGAGCTAAATCCCTGGCCCACTTGTACATCTTTAAACAACCTTCCTTTAACATATTGTTGAATTTATACTGGTTATAAATTTTTTTTTTTTAAAGGAAAAATCTTTAAGTTTTCTTTTTTTTTTTTTTGGCATCAGGAATCAAACTCGGGTCCTTGCGCTTGCGCAGCAGCAGGCAGCAAAACCACTGAGCTAAATCCCAGGCCCCCTCATTATAAATTTATATATTGGAAATAGTGTGCATTTTAGAAATATTATTAGTTTGCATTTGGTTTTGAAATTAGTTAATTTTTAATGTATGTGTCTTTACTGTGTGATACGCATAATTTAATTTTTTATGAAAACAGAAGTCTGTATTTTAACTCTGTGAAAGCTATTTCTTCCACGTTCTTGTAGCTTATTCATTCTCCTGCATAAAACCAATATCAAGGGACAAATGATTTTAAAAAATCACTTATATAACCTGCTATATTTTAAATTTTCTTTCTTTTTCCTATATTAACCTTAAATGTTTTAGTGTTTAAGACTTACCAAGCATGTAACATATTTTATATTTTCAAGAAAGAAGCAGAGTTCTTTTTGTGCTTGGAAACTAACATACTGATTAGGTTGTTTTGGATTCATGGAAAACCTTTTCTGGCTATGGTAGCCCATTGGCCTGCAATGTATAATTTTATTTGAGGATCTGTTATTGTGGAAAAGACTGAGTTAAGTCAGGAGGCTTAGATGGTTTTGGTTTTATTACTAACTTATTTGACTTGAAAAAATTTTTTTACAACTGGTAAATGATTTGATCAGATGTTCTAAGGCATTTTTCTGTTGTGATTTTATGAAGTTAAATTATTTTTATTTCTGAATCACATTTAAAAATTATTTCTTAAATATCTAGAGTATCCAGCACAAAATTAGATTTACTGAAAAAATCTGAAACCATTGAAACTATTAAGCAAATGCTTGCCAAGGAAGAGGAGGAAAATGCTGTCCTGAAACAAGAAATTGAAAAGTTAAGTCAAGATATAAAGATGCAGCAAGAGGAATTGAATAACAGAATTCAAACAGCACAAACCGAACTAAAGGAAGTAAAAACGGAGAAAGAAATGCTAATGACAGAACTTTCTACAGCAAAAGACAAATTGTCAAAAGTATCTGATTCCTTAAAAAATTCCAAACGTGAATTTGAAAAGGAGAACCAGAAAGGAAAAGCTGCTATATTAGATTTGGTTAGTTGTTTACATTTACATTCTTTTATAAATTAAAAAAACATTTTAGTGCATGTTTGAGGTGCATAACGTTTACATTCACTGCAGGGAGTTGGTACTTGTGCAGAACACATTTTAATGCTTTTTGCTTCCCCTTCTTCTCCCTCCCTTCCTTCTGCATTTACTTTCTTAGTTAGAAGTGATTTCTTCTTTAAAATAAACCGACTTTTGGGGGCTTAATTCACTGTTTGCATCCTACATTAAAATAGTTTTTCTGAGGAAAGGAGTTGGGCTTGTTTAATCTGTGAAAAAGATAATCTAAGATGCTGGTATGTTTTGTGTACATGTATGTGTATGCATGTTTTCTTGAGGCTGAGGATATTTCCGGTTGAATATAACAGTCCTTTTCTATTGCTGGTCTGATGTTAGCTTTTGGGAGAGACTGCAGCATGTTTGTTTTGGGGGACATTTCCACAGAGTGTGTGACTACGAGTGAGTTGCTATGTACTCCAAAGAAGATCTTAATAACTTACTTTTGGTATTATAAGCTTTTAGATTATTAATATTCTAAAACCCCAGACAATACCATGTTTAGAGATATTATAAAACATATTTAAAATGTAGGGAGAAAAATTTAGAGTCTCAGGAAATGCCTAAAGGGGAATTAATTCTTAGAAATGTTTTAATGCAAAATAACAGAGTAAAGCAAAAATAAAACTCCTCTGTTCTGATTATGAGGGCCAGTGAAATTGTTTAGTAGTGTAAAACACATGTGAAATTAGTATGTGTTGCATTATGTTTGGAGAAAACATTTCGTCTGTATACCTTCTCTCTTCAGTTGTGTGATTACCTTTTAATTTATTGGTTTAACATTTTCTTTTTAAAAAATCTCCCCCTCCTCCTCTCCCACCCCCTCCTCTTGCTGTGTAGTTCAGGCTGGCCTTGCATTCACTGTGTAGCCCAGGCTGGCCTTGAACTCATGGTGACCCTTCTGCCTCAGCCTTCTGAGTGCTGGGATTACAGGTGTGTGCCACTATGCCTGGCTTTTTCCATTTTATTGTAGCCCATGGTTCTATTTTTTGACAAGTTTATTAATTATAAATAATTGTATGATATGAAAATGTGATTTCCACAGTGTTCTAAAGTATTGTCTGAAATACTTTTTTCATTATTGGGCATGGAACCCAGGGCCTCACACGCTAGGCAAGCACACTACTACTGAGCTCTATCTCCAGCTCTATTTTATTATAACTGTTAGTTGATTAAAGAAACTCTTAGCAAATATAGCATAGTCCTGTATTTGCCTGTGTTTATTAGTTTTTTTGAGAATGTCTTGCTGTACAGTTCAGGCTGGCCCTGTGCTCACTGTGTAGCCCAGGCTGACCTCCAGTTTATGGTGATCCTCCTGCCTTAGGCTCCTGGGTGCTGGGATTATAGGTATTTGGCACCACATTCGGCTATTTTTATTATTGAAATGGGTGATTCTATTCCATTTTGACTCATCAGTGATTTTACTTTATTTGCATGTATTTTACTAAGCTTATAAAACAGACTCTTAAAGTTATAAATATTTTCTGTATAATATGGTTTCTCTTTTTTTTAAGGAAAAAACTTGCAAAGAATTAAAGCATCAACTTCAAATACAGACAGAAAGCACACAAAAGGAACAGAATGAACTGAAGAAATCACTTGAAAAAGAGAGGGAGGTAAGATTTTATCTTTACTGTAACATAAATATATAAAGTATAATAAGGCCTTTTTATTTCAAAACATTTTATCCTGATAGGTCAAAGATTTATTTCTCTGAAATGGAATGGAATAAAAAAATATATTTATATATATATTTATTTTTTGTGTCTTATCATTAACTTAATATTAATTCATTTTAAATAAAAGCTATAAATAAAGAAATATAATTAATAACAACAGAAAATAATTGATAACAACTATCCAGAGCATTATAATTAGATACTCTAGGTTAAGGAACATTATTACGACTGAAAAATTAAAATAGACTTTCCATAGAAATGATATTTTAAGGGCTATTTATTTGATGGACATTTATATTAATGATATATTTGATAATGATTGTGTAATAAGAGATATTTCTGTTGCTCTCCAGCTGGAACACACAAGTAAATGAGAAAATGCATGTATATAATATAGGATTGTTACTGTCTGGAGACATACTTGTTAGCAGCTGCAGTGTAGGCATGCAGCTGTCTAGAAAATCTGATTTGATAAATCAAGTATAGTCCTGACAAATGTTTGATGTCACTGAGTTCTGATTGTTCAACGAAACAGGACATTTGGACCATAGATGCCGGCCATGGAAGTGGCCAAATTATAGTGACTCAGTGCCCAGACTGAGCCAAAATCATCCAAATTTGTATCTTGCCTATGCTATTTATTAGTTATGCTGTCTTGCTATATTTGAAGGTTACTTAGTTTCCTGGTGTTCCATTTTCCTCAATAATAAAGTGGAGCTAATAGTAATAATAATAATAATAATAATAATGTGTTTCAGAGTTATTGTGAGAAATAAATGGGTTACTATAAAGTGCTCACAATGCTGACTGTGACAAAATAAATACTCTTATGTTAGATATTATTTTATAATTGTTATAATGTAATCATGCTTATTGTTACACCTCTTTACCTCTGTTTTGCGCAGAAATATTTGGCTATGCATTAGATAAGCTGAGACATCTCTGTATAGCACTGAAAACATTGTGAAAAGTAGTCTAGTATGGTCAAATGTGCAAATGTAATTGTAGATTATTAATAAAATATACATAAGTCATGAATATATGACTTTGACTGGAAAGGCAGAAAATAATAGTTTTCCTTGGCCACGGAGGAACCTTGGTGTGACTCTTGTATGACTGGAAGTGTACCCTAGTAGAGTATGAAAACAAAGTGGCAAAGTAGGTTTCAAATCTCTAAATGAGGTAACTATTATGTAGTGTAATTTAGTGTCATAGACTTATACTAAAATGTTTGCTAAAAGAAATTTTATTTTTATCATACCTAAAGCTATTCTTTCTGATTAGCTGTGGCCAACAAGCTCAGTAGCATTTGGGAATATTCTTGAAAGTGAATAGACAGTTTCAGCAGTATGGACTCCAATGTTGACATTCCTATTCTCTGTGATACAAAGGTATACTGATCCATTTCATGTATCACTCTTTCTAAATACATAATTATAAGCCAAAAAGGAAGGCAAGATTAAACAAATAATGAAAATTAATTTGCATGTCATCTACTAGTGAGTGATGCCAGTTATGAAAGCAGAATGAGTGCTGAAGTATTTCTCTTTCGTTAACTACTGATCATTTGTGACCAACAGACCCAGTAGTTTCTACCACCAGTAGTGGCTGGCATTTAGTACATACTCAGTAAATGTCTTTTTTTTTTTTTTGTGGTACCGGGGATCAAATTCAGGACCTTGTGCTTGTGAGGCAGGCACAGTGCCACTGAGCTACATCCCCGCCCATCAGTAAATGTCTTTTTAATGAATAAAGAAATTTCAAAAGGTTTCTTTTCTTTTAGGCTTCTCATCAATTGACATTGGAACTCAATTCAATTAAGGAACAAGTCATAGAGGCCCAAAGTACTTTAAAACAAAAGGAAAAAGAACAGCAACAACTTCAGGGGAACATAAAAGAGCTAAAGCAATTGATTGAACAGAAGAAAAAGCAAATAGAAGCACACCAAGGAGAAGTCAAAATTGCTATTTCACAGAAGGTATTGATAAGAAATTTGTTTACTTTTCATAGGAAGAAAATGTTGATAATTATGATAATGTGATTGAAACAGATGAATTGTATCACAAATGTTTATATGTGCTCAACATTTTCTAACTTATGTTTGATCATGTGATTAAATATCCATGTCTGAATTTCCATTCACCATAACCATATTGTCAGGGAATTCTTATTTTAATTTCTAGTAATAGTTATTTGTCTGATAAATATGAAAGTACCTTTTTATAAAATAAAGCTGGCCTGGAACTCATTGGATGGCCCAGGTGGGCCTCAAACCTGTAGCAGTCCTTTTGCCTCAGCATCGTAAGTGCTAGGATTATAGGTATGCATCACCATGGCCAGCTAGTAGTGTCAGATTTCTTATACTATAGCTCATATTTTTAGCTGCATCAGAATGTTTTCCATTTCCAATGTTAAATACATAATTTATTAAACATCAGTTACTCATTCCTAAATATGTTTTAATGCTTGTACAGAATAGCAGTTGGTAAAAGTTGATTGTATTTAATGTAAAATATTTAATATAAAGTGTTTCCCCCACTATTGGCATGTGCATATTATTTGGTCCATAGAGAAGAGAGAAGTAGTCTCTTTAGTTCTAGAATATGCTAACCATTGTCAGACCATTAAGAGTTGGTTGTCATACTCCTAGAGTAAAAGGAATCCAAATTAGAAAACCATAAATACACATTGTATTTTGAACAGTGTTCTACAACTATTATTCTACATTACAAAGGGATAGTTTCCTAACAGAAGCAAGAGTCAACTAGTTTGTCCTGTATGTTATATATTATCAAAAGTCAGAATGTAATTATCACAATGCATATTATATTGCACACTTTGATATCTTCACATACAAATATTCCCAAGAACTTCATTTTTATAGCATCATAATTTAAAAAGTACAACTATTACTGCATTTTCCCCTTGGCATTATATTGGTTGTTACAATTAAGATTTCATTCATATTTATTAGTAGTATTTATTGCCTGTGTTTTGCACACCTTTACTACATGATAATTGGGTTTTGGAGACAGTGTTCTTATTGGTAGTTCATTTTTATATGAGTAATGGGTTGCAAAATCAGGAACATACTTCTTGACATGGAGAAGGGCAGTGTTGGGGAGTGTTGAGTACATAGCCAATATTTTTTAATTAGACTTGGAATTTAGAGTAACTGGAGAATCATTGTAAGGCAGGGACAGTTTTGTTTTGTTGAGCATTCTAGCATCATGAAAGAAGATAAGTTTTGGAGCCAGGGAGATCTGAATTCAAATTCCGTGGGATGCACATTAGTTTAGTGGTCACAGGGAAGTGATTCATCTTTCTGAGTTCAGCAAAGTAAGGTTATAGGACTATTGAAATGGTTGAGACAGCACATTCAAAGTAGCTAGTACTGTGGCCAGTACGGTGTGGAAGCAGACAGTTGTTGGCTGTCACCCAGAGTACAGCACACTGTCATCTCAGAGTGTCCTTGTACCTGGCGGACACTCAATGGCAGACAGAGCTGTCACTGTCACTGGGCCACAGGGAAACAGGAAAGGAAAAGGGTAATGTTTGAGTGGGAGGAAGGGCATGTGTGTTTACAAATATATAAAACACACATGTGAAACAAATATTCAAATCTGTAAAATATAAACATGCAGGTTAACTGTAGGCCAACAGTCCCTGTACCAACTTTATTCCAAACCTAATACGGAAACAGAATGAATAGGATATGAGGTTTTTGGTGGTTTGTTTGGCTTTTTTTGGGGGGGGCGGGTACTGGGAATCAAACTCAGGACCTTGTGCTTGCGAGGCAGCCGGCGGCACCACTGAGCTAAATCCCCAGCCCTGTTTGGCTTTTTTGAAACAGCGTCTTGCTCTGTAATTCTGGCCTTGAACTCATGGTGATCCCCCTGCCTCAGCCTCCTGAGTGCTGGGATTACAGGTTTGTGCCACCTTAGGATATTATAGTCTCAAGTAGTTTATAATTGAATGAGGAAAACTGGAGGTGTGACAGAGCTCTGTGGCACTCACTGAGGTCAGCTGGAATGCCCTCATAAGAGGTAACAGAGATATTAACTAGTAGATTAAACTCAGAGTGGGAGAACAAGCAAATGAAATACGGAAGAGGGAAAAGCTAGAATAAGAAGTCCCACGTAAACTCAGGTGCTCATGCCGCTCAGGTCCGGAGTGGGGATGAAACAGCCTGTGCTAACTAAGTAAACTTCCTCTGTAACTCAGAAGCTGTGAGAATCATAGAGGGCTGCACAAGGTGGGAGAGGGGAACCAGGAGTTCCAGAGATGGGAAAGTCTGAAAGTTAGCAGTGGACAGACAACCCCTGGCTGACACGGACTGGAGGGAGCAGAATAAATGACCCACCAAGGGTCCTTATACCCATAGTGTGTGCACCTCCAGCGTGTACCCAGGTTTATGAGAGAACAGAATGGTTTACTTCGTTTTAAGGATAATTAGAATCTATTGGAGGGTTTGAACAGAGTTGTGCTTTGACTAAAGGGAAATAAAGGAGAAAACAGGGAAGGTATTGAAAACTATTGGAATGAATTGGATAGTACATGATGATGGAAAAAACTGAAGTGTTAGAACTGAATAACTGGGGAATATCTTTTGGAAGTTGAGTCATCAAGCCTTTTTTTTTTTTTTTTTGTGGTACCAGGGATCAAACTCAGGACCTTGCGCTTGTGAGGCAGGCATGACACCACTGAGCTAAATCCCAGGCCTGAGTCATCAAGACTTGATAGGTTAGATGGAGAATAACAGAGGAATTAGGGATAGCTGTCAGTTTGAATTTGTGCACATGAGTAGTTTGTGATGCCATTTATTGGCACAAGTAGCCTTTTGATGGTTAGGATTGTTGTCAGAAATTAAGTGTTCTACTTGAGATAGGTATCTGTTTATCTTTCAATTAGAGATGAATTTGAGAGCTACTGTAAATAAGAAATATTAAAATCATAGCCCTCGTTGAGATCTTTGAAGGACAGAGTGTATATACAACTTTTTTTTTTTTTTTTACTGGGGATTGAACTCAGGATCTTGCGCTTTTGAGGCAGGCATGGTGCCACTAGGCTAAATCCCCAGCCCTAAGTGTATATACACTTATAGACCTGAAACTCAACAGCAGTGTCACTGAAGAAATATGTTTATTTTATTTTAAAAAGTTTTAATTGACATAGCAATTGTGGATGTAGTGTAATGGGGTATAGTGCAATAATGCTGTACATGTATGCAGTGTTTAATGATCAAATTAGAGCAATTAACATTTCTATCTGCTTAAACATTTATCATGTTTTTGTGTTGGGAAATTTCAAACTCTTCTAGTTCTATATAAAATACATAATAAATTGTTATAAACTATAGTCACTCTGTGGTATTATACATCTCTAGAATTTATTCCCCCCTGTCTAATTGTACTTTGGTACCCATTATCCAGCTTGTCTTTATCCCCTGTATTCTTCTTACCCTTCCCAACTCCAGTAGCCATTATTCTACTCTCCACTTCTGTGATAGTGTATTTATTTTATTTGTTTGTTTTGTTTTTTCCTGTACCAGGAACTGAACTCAGGACCTTGCGCTTGCAAGGCAGGCATGGTGCCACTGCACTAAATCCCCAGCCCTTAGTGTATTTATTTTAAAGGCTACATGCTTTTTCTTTTTCTTTTTCTTTTCTTTTCTTTTCTTTTCTTTCATTTGTTTTTGAGACAGGGTCTCACTGTGTAGTTCCCTGTGGCCTTGAAAACACTACATAGTCCAGGCTGGCCTCAGCCTCCCAAGTGTTAGGATTATAGGCATGTGCCACCATACCAGCTACTTGTTTTTCATATTATGTATATATTTTAATTGTGTGATAACATCTGTGTATCTTCCAAATCTTTTTAAAACTAAGGAAAGGGGGCCGGGGATTTAGCTCAGTGGTTTTGCCACCTGCTGCACAAGGGCAAGGACCTGAGTTCGATCCCTGGTACCAAAAAAATAAAAATAAAATAAAACTAAGGCAAGGTAGAATTTAGAAAAGTTTGGACCTTTGTGAGACTTTTTTTCTTACTTTGTTATTAATAAATATGACCTGTAGGAATTTCCTAAGGTGTTCTTATATTTCCAAGAGTACAAAATGTCTACATCAACACAACACGCTAATGGTGTTTTAATTTTTCATGAAGTTTCTTTTAGTTCAGTCTTAAAATATGTCTTCTGAGCACCTAACGCAGCATCTTCCATCAGAATATGGTTTTCCTCTGCTTCCTGAAACCTGATACTTACTACTTCCCAGAGAAGAGCTTTTTTTCTCTTCACTTAATTGCTTTTGCATTTTATAGTTTTAAAATTGAGGTGTGTGGAATTTTATAGTTCTTTCACTTTATAAGTATAAAGTAAGTAACTTTATCAAAGTGGATTTTTAGGGCATAAATGCACTTCACCTTGTTTTCAGGAATCTTCTTAGTTGTGTGAATTTCATTTTGTATTTGTAACTGAGTTTTTATGTGCATGCTGTTTTAAATAACTACTGTATGTTTCAGACAGAGCTTGAGAATAAATTACAGCAACAGTCAGCGCAGGCAGCCCAGGAACTTGCAGCAGAGAAAGAAAAGATATCAGGATTACAAAATACCTATGAAAAATGCCAGGAAAATCTAAAACAGCTTCAATCTGACTTCTATGGGAAGGAGTCTGAACTCCTAGCCACGAGGCAAGATCTTAAGGTAGAGTACATTGTTTGTAGATGTTCCTTAAATGATTCATTTGAGCCCTGATGGACAAAGGAATGTTAGTTTTGTGAAATATGACATTTTTTCATATTAAATTACTACTTTTGGGTTAACATGTTTTTAAAAAATTATTTTTTATTGTAAGGAAATACTGATGTACATAAACGTGGGCATTTAAAAATGTTATCTCTATAATTTGGTGCATATGTTAATTGTTACACTATTAACTTACCTAAGGATTTTGATGTCTTTATTTGAAAATAACTTCAAAACTGGGCTTAGTTAAAACTAAGGAGTTTTAAATGTAAACTACTTGTGAAAAATGTAAACAATTTTTTTAATTGCTTGTCAGACAATACTGACTTTAGTTTTCTAAATTTATCAACTTCTCAAGATTACTGGAATGCCTGCTGATTAAAATTAGGAGATTACAGCTCAAATTAAATTAACTTTAATTATCTAACACCATAGAAATTGTGTTCTGAGTATTTTATTGATTAGCTAAAGCATCACATTAAATGATGGATATGGAAAAAGGTTAAACTATTTTTATATAACATCAAGGTATCAGTTCTTTAAGGAATGGAATGAATATTGATATTTTCTCACAGAAGATTCAGCCAGTCTGTGTGTGGGGCACCCCCTCACCCCCGGCCATGAGGAGGTGAAATATCATGCTTTCTGTTTCTTTCCTGTTTTTTTCCTGTTTTTTTAATTTACTTTAAGGTACACTGTTGAAAAATTCTACTGAAAATCACAAAATATTAAGATGTCTTAGAAACACAATGTATATATTTTATTCATAGGCTCTTGTAGGGAAGGTTTTCTAAAGGAGATAGTACTTGCCAAGGTCCTGAAGCATGTGTACAGTGCAGAGAGGACTGAGCAAGATCATTTCACTCTGGGGCACTTTGGAGAAAAGTGGCCTCCATGGAAGTGAGCAAAGGAGGGCACAGTTAATGGTTGTCTTGTTGAAGTGCTGGTCTAATATGGGTTAAAAGGTTAGGTCTAAATCATGAAATATCTGTTGCCTGACAAAGACAGTTGAATTTTATATTTGAGGAACAAGTGAAGAGTCTAGGCAGAGAAGTAAAGGAAGAAAGCACTCTTTTAGGAAACTTAACCTGGCATAGTTTAAAGAAGCTTGGGTTGACTATAATGGAGAGATTAGTTAAGACATTATCTTTCTTCATAAATTTTGAGTAATCAGAATCTAATCTGTTTGGTTAGAACTAGGACTAAAGTTAAAGAAGATGAAATAAAAGAGATGAATGAGGGACAGAGGTGAAATAAAGGGCAGAAAAGTAGGCAGCAGGGAGTGAGGGAGTCGGTGATAATCAATGATTTAATGAAGTACAAGATTGGGTAGAAAATTTTGCATAGTGCCAATAATATATACTTAAACATATTGTATATAGCAAGATCAAAAGATCAAAATTAGTGAGAAAAAATAGGAAACCATATTTATAGATTTTTTATAGAAATAAAAAATACCACTTGACATTTAGGTGCTGTTAAATTATTATTATTTTCTTCACAACACTTGTAAGGCAAGGAAGACTTGTGGAAAAATCTGGACTTAACCTAAAAGCAATGAGGAACCACGGAAGGGAGTTGCATAGATTGGTATTTCAGGCAAATGAAAGTAAGGAGAGTAAGGAGAGTAAGGAGAATAAGAAGTGGAGTGTGTGGGAACAGGACAGAATATAGAGGACACTCTGCAGTCCAAGTGCAAAATGATGGTGTTTGGGCTGATAGTAACAGTAAGGATGAAGAGAAGTGGGTGAATTTGAAGAATATTTGAATGGTAGAAGAGATGAAATTTAATGATTGATGTAACAGTCCTCTGGAAATCACTCTTTTCATACTGATACATCATTTACCCAGAGTGTAACCTAGTAACAGGACATATAGCTCTTAAATGAACTTTCACTAAGTCAACAATTTTTAGCCTGTAAGCTTCATTGTACACTTATAATTTCGTACATGACAGAATAATTCAAATGTAAACATAAACAAGAAGAGAAAGCAGAGGGACAGGTTGGCACAGCATCTGACAACCAAGAGGCCTTGGATAAACCCTGTTTTCGACACCTGTCTTTTACAGGTGAGGGTAGACCCAGTCCTACGCAATAACAGAACCATGGTTAGATTTTAGTTCTTATTCAAAGCCCTCTGTTCTTTCTTTTACCACCATTTCACTAGACTTTTTTTTTTGACAAAATAAATTTTTTATAAATTCTGTATGAATGCTTCTAAAATAAGTCTATGAACTACTTAGAAAATTAATTTTAAAAAAAGTTTAAATCCTAAAGAAGTTCAAGTGGTATTTAGAGACCAAAGTAAGAGATAGCCATCAATCGCTACTTTTCTTGAGCTGCAGTGATGTTCTGTGTTGCTTACAAAAGAGAAGCAGAGATTCAGAAGTTCTGTAACCCGACACCTACTAAAGTCAAGCCTGCCTGCACGCCAGCTGCCAGAGGGACAGAAGGTAGCCTGTCCTGATATGAGCCATTAGCCCCATCTGCTGGAGCAGTTATGAAATACTTTATTGACTGGATATTTTAAGTTGGCTGTGCTGTATGCTAGTCTTTGTTGTTCAGAAAAGGCAGAAGTTGGATTTGACATTCTGAGTGAAATGAAAATTCTAGGGTAATAAGTTTGGAACTAAATATAAATCTTCTAGTCTAGTACCACATCTTATACCATTTTTTCAGACACCAAGAAAAAGTAATTTACAAATAAAATTGTAAAGGCTTTATTTTGCAAGAAGAATGAGAAAACATGCTAAATAGATAAAAAGTAATGGCTAACACAAAACACTGCAAAACTTCTCTTTTGCTGGGGTATGACAATGTGATTGGCAAAATTGGTTGGTCCACTGAGGGATAAACACCTATTGCAGTGGATATGGATATATTAACGATAATTCCAGCAAAGCCATGGACTAGGAGAAGGAGGTTATAAGGCAAGACAAAGTTAACAAAGTTAACATCTTCAACAAGAAAGCTAAAACAGCAGTCTACAATAAGAAAGATAACAACACGTAAAATGCACAGCAGTATACCACGGAACAGCATAGATGGATGTTCAGAGGCAAGGTAGAGTAATACACTTTGGCACCTTCAAAAAGGACTTCATGGAACAGTCCAATTTGAGTTTGACCATAAAAAGCTAATCATTGGGTTTTGTAAGTTTAATATGTTATAGGCTGTGGATTTAAAATTTTATAAACCATGAACATTTTGAATTTTTTGTAGACCATTTAGAAATATTTTGGAATATTAGGGATACTATTGCTTTCTAGGCTATCACAAGCCTTGGTAATCTTTAATATTAGATTAGGACCACTATTACCTAATGACATTTGCCATAGACTGATGGACTAAGGTGTTATTCAGCATTTCATTGCTGTGACAAAATACCTGAGATAATAACTTAAAGGAGGAAAGGTTTATTTTGGCTCAAGTTTGAGAGGTTCCAGTTCAAGGTCAGCTGGCTCCATTGCTTTTAGGCCTGTGGCAAAACAGAAATAGCATAGTGGAAGGGTCTGACAGAGGAAAGCTCTTCATCTAATGGTACCCAGGAAGCAGGGGGCGGAGGGGGAAGAACTGGAGGAAGACCCTGGAGAAAGACACTGGGAACAAGATATATTCCCCAGGGTCACATCCTGTGACCTAGTCCATTCAAGCTGGCCCCATCTCCTGTTTCTGTCATCTCCTAGTAATACTAGCACATTATGGATCCGTCAGTGGATTAATCCACTGATGGGGTTAGAGCTCTCATGATGCAATCAGTTTTCAAGAGCCCATCAGCTAGCATCCAGGCCTTTACTACATAGTCTTTGTGAGACCCTTCACATTTAAACCATAACAACTAGGCTTTGCAAATTTTATTCTTTTCATGCAAAATTTCTCTCACCCTTTGTGCCACACAGGTCAATTCCCACATGTATCCTGGAGCCTTTTGTAAGCCATACTCCACAGAGGGTCCTGCACACATTGTTTTTCTGTGCATTTGGCACATAGGTATTCTACTACCCTGAACAATTTCTACTTACATGATTATTCTGGTTTTCAGGCTACTTAGCTCACAGGTGGTAAGTTAAGGACCATCTTATACCCTCCTGTTATGCCTTAGCAATGTACACAATAAACAGTTGGCTGTCTGATTAATAAAGAACTAAATAACTTTAGGTCTTACCTGAAAAAGCCTTAAGGGAGTCAGTGTTCTACTGACAGCCATTAAAAATTTAATTTATATCAGAAATAATTCTAAATTGAGTTACTGAGTTAATTCTAAATTGAGTAAACTTACTTTTTAAAGTTTTTAGCATGGCAAGGCATATCACAGAGCCTACTCTACATATTATGCATATATATACATACATATACTGTATCTCTTTTTAAATTGTTTTCTTGTCTATCTCCTGCTGTCCTTCTCCAACCATACCTTCACCTGTTTACTGAGTGTATTGGATACAGTTTCTAATGTGATATGCCTCACAACACCTAGTTAGTGTTGAAGGTGTGATGAGCATTGAGTAAAGAGTTTTAGATTTTTTCTAGAAGTTTTAAAATTATTTCAATTTTGCTGAAAATTTTATATGATTAATATTTTTCCATAGGCATGGGAATTAATATTCCAGATTTTTTCTCTTTTATATGGTCTTACTGAAAGGACTAACATGCTATCTTTATATAATACAATTGTGTGCCACATAATGACATTTCAGTTGGTGACAGACTGCATAAACAATAGTGGTCTCTGGAGGGGCTGAGGATTTAGCTCAGTGGTTTCGCCACCTGCTGCGCAAGTGCAAGGACCAGAGTTCGATCCCCGGTACCAAAAAAAAAAAAAAAAAATAAGTGCTCTCAAAGATTATCATGGAAGTGAGCAATTCCTATCACCTAGAGTTTTACTGGACTTTTCTTATGTTTAGATATGCTAAACACAAATACCATTATTTTATCTGTAGTATTCAGTACAGTAACATGCTGCACAGGTTTGCGGCAGATGTGGAGTAGGCTGGGTTGTCTAGGTTTGGGGAAGGACACTATGATGCTCATATGACAAAATCAGCAAACAAGAGTGTCTAGAACTTGTCCTCATTGTTGAAGTGATACATTACTATGTCTAATTTTCCATAATATTTATATTAGCTGTTATTTTTTTGTTGAAATTTGCTTAAAATGACATATAATAATTTAGGATTTTTTTTTGTAAGTCTGTAGAAGAGAAGCTCTCTCTAGCACAGGAAGACTTGATTTCAAACAGAAATCAAATTGGAAGCCAGAATAAACTGATCCAAGAACTAAAGACTGCCAAAGCTACTTTGGAGCAGGATTCAGCAAAGAAAGAGCAGCAGTTGAAGGAACAGAGTAAAACACTACAAGATATGCAAAAAGAAAAGGTATTTTGTTTTTCTGACTTAAATTCTTTTTTTTCTTTTAAATTCTTTTATTGGTACATTTTAGGTATACAGTACATTCACATTCATCATTGGGAACTTGTACCTTTACATGATGTATCCTGGATCTTATTTTTCCCCATTCCCTTGCCCTCCCTTCAACCCCTCCAGCCCTCCGTATTTGCAAAGGTTTTGTTTCCATTTATTTCTTATCTCATAATTTTTCCTTTCCCTTCTTTCCTTTCCTCTACCCCTCTCACTTCTGACTTAAATTCTGAGTCTTAGAGTAGCAATATTCTTACACATACCACTTTTATTTTCAACAGCTTTAAAATTATTGTTTAATAAGTCATTATTTTTTACAGTCAATGAAAGAAAAAGAACTAGTGAATGAAAAGTCTAAATTGGCAGAGATAGAGGAAATTAAGTGTAGACAAGAAAAACAAATCACTAAATTAAGTGAAGAACTGAAGTCCCACAAACAAGAAAGTATAAAGGTATGTTAGATAAATCATTTTCCTTTTGTCTACATTGTATTATTGTTCTTTAAACTTATACATTAAAGAGATTGACAGAAAAACTACTCTGTTAGGCCAGTTGTTTTTTTAACAAATACTCTTGCCAGAATACTATTTTACTTATCTATACACACATTGAAGCAATGTTACTTTTGTTATCAGATTGCTAAATAAAGCAAAGTAAGAGTTTAGATTTCATTGAAATGGTAATGAAGATTGATGTTATTTAGAAAATTATGCTCATAGATGTGCAAGAATTTAATATTTTAAGGGAGTCTGTTTTTGCAACACTTTTCTAGAATTCTTTAATCTCTTCTTTTTACATTGTATCTATTATAAGCATAGGACATCAGTTGAAGACTGTTTATTGTTTGCTTTATAAAATGTTACTCATTTTCTTAGAAAAAGACTAGATTCTCTCTTGAGAGCTCTTGTTATAGCTTTTATATCTATCATCATACCTAGCATTTTGCATCATAATTTATGATCTCCTGTCCTTCTGTTCCTCTGGATGTGACTTCCTGAGATCCAGGAATGTATACAATTCCCTGTGTCCTCAGAACATGACACAGCGTTTGATACCAAGATGATGACAGATAAATGCTTGTTAAGTGAGGAAAGGAAAAGTAGGGAGTAGAGATTTTCCCCCCATACTGGTGTAGAATCAAAACATGTGCATTCCAGATATCACTGGAATTAAATGACAACTGAGAAAGAAGTAAATAATCTTGTACCTTTTTAACCAGTTGTTTACTGAATTTGAAGAACTGCATAAAAGGAATAAACTCATTGCTGTGGTAAACTGCATAAAATTCAGCTGCCTTTTGAATATTTACCAGTAAGCATGATTTATATCTTGGCCTTTTCAATAGGAGATAACAAATCTCAAGGATTCAAAACAGCTTTTGATTCAACAGAAATTAGAACTTCAAGGAAAAGTAGATTCCCTGAAGGCGGCTCTGGAGCAGGAGAAGAGAAACCAGCAGATGCTGAAAGAGCAGATGAAAAAGGAAGAAGATGAACTAAAGAAAGAATTTAGTGAGAAGGAAGCTAAACTGGTCAGTGAGTTAATGATGGGAAATATGCTTTGTAATAGAGGTTTAAATCAGTCCAGGGAAAAGACTTTTCTAGTACAAGTTTTGAAATGCTTTCTTAACCTTTTAATTTTAAAGTCTGATTTGCTTAGATAGCTGACATGTGATTAGAAGTATTCTGTAATCTTATTTTGGTTTACGTAAGTAAAAATTCAATTGAAATATAATTTTAAAACATTTTTAGTGCTGGAACCAAACAAACCCATGACCAGATAAATTGAAGTATAGAGTATAAAATATAATCATGTTAAGCTCGTTTGTTTGGTCAAAGTGGATATTGGTGAGGGAGAATGGAAATTTTAGTTAGGAATTACGGTGACAAGTCTGCTTTTCCTTCCCTAAGTTGTCCATGCCAAATGGGAAGCATCTGGCTTTCCTTTATTGAATTAACTCCAAATATTCCCAGATAACTTGATGGCTAAATGTTTTTAATTGAAGACTTCCAATTTTAGTTCAGTGATTCAAAGGCCTTGCATTGTTCTTTAGCAGGTTAATAGAGAAATTAAAGGATGTATTGAAAGACATAAGGAAATGCCAGCTTTCTCTTTAGGGCATCCTGTAATCCCTAACCATGTGTGTCTTCCTCTGATTTGGTGGAAGAAAGAAGAATCTCAGCTTGTGTCACTTCAGCTTGGTCGTAAGAGAGGCTTGCTAACTGTTGCTTCACTGTTGTGGCATTTGTGCCCATTCAAGTTATTCGGGTGTTTAGAAATCAGTTTTATTAGGGTATAATAAATATATTTCCCTGCCTTCTTTCCTAAAGAAGCAATATTTATATTGCTGATATTTTAAATTCAATAATTAATTCACATTTATTTGATAGTACTTTTGTAACAGGTTTTCTTCCCATTTTTTCTTTTCTCAGCATTCCGAAATAAAAGACAAGGAAGTAGGAATGAAGAAACATGAAGAAAATGAGGCTAAGCTTACCATGCAGATTACAGCACTGAATGAAAATTTAGGCACTGTAAAGAAGGAGTGGCAGTCAAGTCAACGGAGAGTTAGTGAGCTTGAGAAACAAACGGATGACTTACGGGGTGAAATTGCAGTGTTAGAAGCCACGGTTCAGAATAATCAAGATGAAAGGAGAGCACTACTAGAAAGGTGATTGCTGTTGAGTAAAGTCAGTTTATTTCTATAATAAGGGATAAAAATTTGTCATATTCCACATTTTTAAAAGAGAAAGATGTATAATCTCAGCACATATTTAAGTAGCCATCTAAAATTTAACCCTTAAAATAATCCATTGAAATTAATATAACAGATGCTGGAGGGGTTGTGGGGAAAAAGGAACCCTTCTTCAGTGCTGGTGGGAGTACAGACTGGTGCAACCACTTTGGAAATCAGTGTGGAGATTCCTCAAAAAACTAAAACTAGGGCCAGGGATTTAGCTCAGTGGTTCTGCTGCCTGCCTTGCAAGCTCAAGGTCCCAAGTTCAATCCAGGTTCCCTTTGACCCAGCTATACCTCTTATTAGTATCTTCCCAAAAGAATTAAAAGCATTATACCACAGCAATATATGCACACTCATTTATAGCAGCACAGTTTGTAATAGCTAAAACTTAGAAACAGTCCAAATCCCCATCAACTCACGAGTGGATAAAGAAGATGTGGTATTTTTAAACAATGGAGTACTACTCCGCCATAAAGAAGGATGAGCTTCAGACATTTATAGCTAAATGAATGGACCTTGAGACCATACTCTTAAGTGAAATAAATCAGAGACACATGTTTTAAATGCACATTATTCCTTTGGTATGAGAAACTGAATGTGGAAATAAGAACTGAGATGTATAGTGGATGTTGGGAAATGGGAAGAGAGTGTTCAAATGGGCAAGGGAACAAGGGAGGAGAGAGGGAGAAAGGAAGAGACAAGAAAAAAAGTGAAAATAGAAGGAAGAAATGGAAACAAAGCTTTTGTACATAGGGGGAGAAGGGGGCATGAGGCGGGGTATGATAAAAAAATAAATTTCTTTTAAAAAAAATTAATATATATCTAAAATTACTAATGTAGTCTATTACCTGTTTTTGAGAAGGGTCATTAATGATTCTTAAAAAATTAATTGTCTCTTCACTATTTATTCCAGATGCCTTAAAGGAGAAGGAGAAATAGAAAAGTTTCAGACCAAAGTACTAGAGTTGCAAAGAAAGCTGGATAATACGACCGCAGCAGTGCAGGAGCTAGGCAGGGAAAACCAGTCTCTTCAGGTCAGTCCCCTAGTAACTTGAGGCGGTTTCTTAGTCTAAAATTGACCTCTCAGCGAAAAACATATTTTCACCTCCAGGGACAATGTTGTAGTTCAAGAGCCATTGCCTAGCATCTGCAAGGCCCTGTGTTCTAGCACTGCAAAACAAAAAAGTGAAAGTAAAATAAAACCAACGGAACCTCATTTGTTTCAGAGTCACACAGATTAGTTAGAGATCCATGCCATTCCTGAATTGTCTGTACTAGGGAAGAATTACAAAATTCAAGAATACCAAGAGATGGATAAGTCCGGGTGTGTTAAAGAAGAAGCAGTCTGTGTGTATTCTCAGAATCCAGGAGGGACTCAGAATCTTAGGGTTAGAATGAAGGTGAAATCACCAAAGCCTAGAAATTACTAATACTTCTTAGGAATTAAATCTTATTTAGCTTTATTTTGTCTGTTTTAGTTTTATTCAGATTTATGAGTGCTACTATTTTTGACAAGTGGAAATTGACCAAAATACAGTATATCTTTTTAAAATTTTTATTCAGTGTTGCATATAGGCAAAATTTTATAAATATCTGACACCTTAGTAGAAATAATCCATTATTCTTTAAAATGTGGTATAATTTGTTGAAACTTTTTTTTTAACAGATCAAACATACGCAAGCACTGAATAGAAAATGGGCTGAGGACAATGAAGTACAAAACTGTATGGCCTGCGGGAAAGGCTTTTCAGTCACAGTGAGACGGGTGAGTGGCTCTGTTCCTAAGCTGCATTTCTGACTTTATTTCTATTCACAATCCTTTAACTGTCAAAGTAGTTATGCATTTGACAGATTAAAAAAAAAATTTTACTTACAGGTAAACTTTCGTTTTCAACTACCTAGAAGAATTAAACGTCATGGAGTCTAGTTTCTGTTTAGCACATGTGCTTTAAACTCAGGCGTTTCTTCTCTACTTTTTCCTCCTCTGGGACAGTGGTTTTCTGGACCAGTGTGCCAGTATTAAACTCATATGTTTTAGTCAACATTAGTTTAGTCAACATTTTGAAGGAAGGAAAAGCAGAGCATATTCAAGAAATGTATTTTAAATAACACTATCATTTTAAAATTCCAGTGGAAGGCATTCCTGAGACCTTTGGCAAGTCGGAATAGTTTTACGTTTGCTAAAGATGCTTTAACACTTTCAAATGCCTCCTTGGGTTCTGAGAATTTCATGATAAAAGCCACATAAAACGTTTAACATGGTGTTTGATAAATAGAAAGCATTCAAATTGAATATAACAGAGGGCTTCAGTTTATATGTTGAAATAAGTATGTCATTAAATCATACAGTAACCACTGGAAAGTTAGTGTACCTGTATACTGTTAGTATGCAGTTTAGTGTGTGATATTCATATGTTTTTATGATGTTTTCGGTACAGTTTTTAAGCTTGAAATTGTTTAATTTTTGTCATCTACAGCATCATTGCCGACAGTGTGGAAATATCTTCTGTGCTGAGTGTTCAGCCAAGAACGCCTTAACGCCTTCCTCCAAGAAACCCGTCCGCGTCTGTGATGCATGCTTCAATGACTTGCAAGGGTAATGGTTAGCACAGCGTCACGTTAGGTTTTTAATAAATGTGCTTAGCAGGTCTTGGACTGTTTGATTTGGACTCTGGCGGCAATTCTAGACCAAGTTAGAATTCGTATATTTTGGAATGTTATCAATATCAAGTAAAAGTCTTCTATTTTTGTGAGTCTTGGATTCATCTTCATTACTTTTTTCCATTTAACCCCTGGAACAGCTTTCATGCCAAGTTCAGAATTAGTTAATGAAATGTAAATAAACTTTGGACAGAAAATAGCAATGTATTTTTTTAAATATAATTTCATTGTTCACAAATGGTGAATACAGTTCCATAGATCACTTCTTTCTCCCAAATTATATGTACAAAAATGTACATGGATGATGTTTTCACTTGCTTTTGTTGCACAATAACATATTAATTACATTAAATATTCTCTGTGGAGTCATGCACAAGACTATAACACTTTCTTTTTCTCTTCTGTAAAGGTCTGTAGCTCAGTTATATTGTTTTGTTTTAAATTTACTACTTGGGTATTCTAAATATAGTTTATGTTAAAATATGTATTAATCATAAATTCGAACATGATTTTTGTTTTAACAGTATTGATTATATTGTCTTGAGTACATTTTATAAAATCCTCTGTAAAATAAATTTGCCTACTTTGTGATAACCTTAGGGTTATGTTTCAAAGACTAGGATTAATTTTTCTTTTTCTTTGTGCCTTTTTTTATCTCAATTTTAAACTCCTACATATTGTCCCTTAAAAATCCTATAAAACCCCTTACCTTCTCTGTTGGAGGGTGAAAAGTAGAAATTGTATTATGGTCCAAGTCTCACTTTCTTGTTAGTGGGAAGTCTTGAGATTAGTTTTATATTACAACCTTACAACTCTTTATCTTTGTCAAGCATCTCCAGGAATCTGAATTTCTTTTTTAAAGGATCTGCCATTTTTCCTTTACCTGGTTTTACCTTCTCAAGCGTAGCTCAGCTTCACTGTAATTGTTTTTGTAAATTTGCATTTAAAGTTAGTAACTTATATTGCTATAGTTATATCCTTGAAAACAAAATATAAAATGGTAAGAAGAGGTAAAATACTCTACTTTATATTTTCTTTTTACCTAACAGCAAAGAATTTTAAAAAACTGTTAAAATTGACTTACTCTTAAAATGGTTCTAGGTTAGGGTTTTATATTAACTGGGGAATCTTGACTGTAAAAATAATGCTATGACATTACCTTTAACTAACAGCTAGACAATAGAGTATCACCCAAGACAGATGTATTTAGAAACCCTAATGTTACCATAAATACTGAAACAGAATTGCCAAGAACCTTAAGGATAATTAAGAATTAACCTATTTGTATGTTGAATAATGAAATTGAATTTTAATATTTCATAGTCTTATTAATTTGGAAACTAGGAAACATCTGAAAGCAGAATTCATTAATTTTAGTTTATTATCTTTCTAGAGAAAAAAATGTTAAAGTTACACATTCATTCAGTGCAATCATTTAGTAACAAGGCAGAGAAGGATGAGAGTATCTCATTTACAATAATTCATAAGAAACACTTGCTTTCAAATATCAGACTGAAATGAAATCATGTTTATATAATACCTAGAACATAGATAAATGAAAAGATGCCACATACTCATTTAATTATTTAAAAAGTAAACCCTGTTGTCAGTAGCTATTAAGGACATTAAGTCCCCAGACTTGGATAAACATACATCCTTGAGCATATGTAATGAATAAATGCAATGACTATTAAAATAATAGTTGGATAATATAAACTGAGCTATTCATGCATTTTATATCCTCATAAGACCTTTCAAATAGTATTAATTCTATAATTTTACATTAAAGTAACTTAATGAATTTGTTAGAAAAAGTCACTGAACCACCATTTTTTAATTTGTTTTAAGGTAATAAAACTTTATGAGAATTCTGGGTGAGAATGTTTCTTCACTTCATCTCCTCCTGGGATACACTATAGACTTCTGCTCCCTCCCTGAGTCCCTGCATACATTCAAAAAAACATTGTGGAGACAACAAATAAAACCATGATTGAGTGATTTTTCTCATTTTTGTCTAGTCTCATTTCATAGATCCCAAATAATCTACCTGCCATTGGCAACTAGACAGATAAAATAAGTGAAACCAATCAATTTTGCTAGTAGCTTACCAGTTGAATGTGTTTTGAAAATAAACCTTAATGTCCTTTTCCCCTTTAATTAAAGAGACCTCTTCTGTGTTCTTATTGACTCTACGTTCTAGGTGTTTGCTGGTACTATTGGTCAGTGAGACAGAGCTGGCACTCTTGGTTCTGGTGCAAAACATTGGCATCAAGTCTTAGTAAATTGCAAACCTCGGCATAGAAATGTGAGTTAAAAATCAAGTCTTGCTGGTTAGTGTACAATAAACTTTTAATAGAAAGAAGACAGTGCTGCTGGTATAGGGTTTGTTCCTTTTGAAGAAAGAAAGGGAAACAAACACAACACCTCAAAGCAGTGTACAAATAACATTTTGTTCAACTACCTCTTAAAGTGGAGTTAGTAGTTTAATAGTTTCCTTACAGTAATGTTAAATAGTAATTGCCAAATTTGTTATTTTCCCATCCTTTAAAAAGTGTTTATGATTATTTTATATAATTTTGAGATCTTAAAGTCACTTTTTTTTAACCTTGCATTTGCATAAAAATATTTAGCTTTTAAGTGGAGAGCAAATTATGATCATATATTTTGATATTCATGACCTGTTTCACTATAGCAGTTTTTTTAAAATGCACTTTGGCTGTAAGATTGTGGATGATTTGATCCATAAGATTTAAATGCGCCATCAATTTACTATTTGTAGACATGAGCTTGATGAATGATATTCAGTAATTATAATGTGCCACGTATTACCATGTCTTAATTTCCCTTTGCCTGAATTTTAATGATCAATTTGTTATTGTTGCAGATGTGAATATTGTGCATACACTTCCAAAATTTATGTAAAATTGTATAAGATGGAATTGGAAATCACATAAGTTCTTTCT
Source organism: Heterocephalus glaber (assembly GCF_053883595.1). NCBI lineage: Eukaryota > Metazoa > Chordata > Mammalia > Rodentia > Bathyergidae > Heterocephalus > Heterocephalus glaber. The sequence continues at coordinate 11,603,118 of NW_028258357.1, read as the reverse complement.
GTGCAGAAGTACTGAGCTTACTGTAACATGATGCAGTCCTGTGTATGGCATTCTGTACTTCCTTGAACTGGATCATGCAGTCATAGCTTCTGTATATATTTTTGCATGAATATTTTTTCATTTAATTTTTGGGTTCATTATTTGTATTGTGTTTACTATTTGTGATCATATAGTTGTGCCTTATTTTGTGACAGTTTAGCTCAATAAATACTGTAATTTCTAACCTCACTGATAAGAAGGTTATTGATTATAAATATACTTGATAAATTACCTGACAGCATTTAAATCTGTATAAAGAACAATGGAAGGATCCTTATTGAATTGTTTCTTTTGTTTTTTAAATGTTAAAAATGATATTAAAAACATTTCTTTCTAGTAGATGTGGTCTGGGACTAAATAATTTTGTCTACTTGAAAAAGAACAATATGTTAACCATTTTCCATGAATTATTTTATAGAATATTAGGATTTTGCACTTGGATATAGACAATGATGTTTTAATGTTCTTGAATTTAGAATACTTATTCATGATCTCTAGAGAAATTATTACTACCATTTTGCTTGAGACATTCATTCTCTTTTCACTATACTCAATATTATAGAGAATTACTAAAACTAAAAAGAGTATAAAAATATGAAATTAATTCCTTCTTTCATTGTGTATGTAAATTTAATCCCCATGTGACCCAATGTACCGCTATTTTTTATTATTTTTTTCCTGGGCACTAGAGTTCCAGAATTTTTTTTCCCTATTTCATACTAATGTCCTTCTCACCGAAAAATTGAATATGCATATCCTGAAGCATGTAGCAAACATATTGTATATCAGATGTAGTAAACATATTGTATATCAGATTTGCTATTTTGTGAGCTTTACAGTGTTCCAGTTTATGCCATATTCTTGAGCCATTTTACATCCTTTATGTTAATTCTTTTTCTCTATATAATGAGATTTAAGACTCATGGGACTAAAGAAATCTTGAGACATCGCCTCGTGCTAATCCACTGCCTTCCTCCTACATTGATTTGTAGCTAAAATACCCTGCAAGATGATTGCTAAAAATTTTTTCCTGAAAATATTTATTGTAACCAGAATTTCTTTAAAAGTCTGGCATAAACCTCTGTTTATGCTTTCAATTCCATTCAGATATTATCTCTAGGGACTCAGTTGAAGTCTCTTCTTTTCTACCTTCCTCCTCTGCCATTTATTCTTAGCTATCAACAACAGTTACTACTTCCCAGATTCGTCCTTTATTTTTACTCACCCCTAATAAATGTCTGACTCTACTATAAGGAGACTGTGCCTCCATTCTAGTAGTGCTGGATCCTCGCCCCACACCTGTCTGCTGCACTTGTCTGTACTACTTTGTTTGGGTGGTGAACTCTGTGTCCACGTTTAAAAACCTGCTGTACACCTGACTTCCCCAAACTTCATCCTCTCTATCCAGAAGAAGCCAGTTAATGTTTCAGCCAAATTTGGTAAATTTGTTACTTCTACTTTGGAAATTGCAGAAAGTACTGTGATTGAAATTGATATTTGTGGTCTTCCATTTAATAAACTTTGGCCCTAAGAACTGGTTCCTTAATTGCAGTGATAATAGTTCAAATAGCTCATCTTGATAAAGTCTAATGAAGTTTTAAATTTTCAGATAAAATGAAGTGATTGTACTATGCTAACACACACACACACACCACAAAATGTTTTTTGACAAATACCATCATTCTTCAAAAATTGAAGTTAAGAGAAAGATACTATTCCTATGAGCAGCTTCCATGTAAAGATGTTAACTCGTAAATCTGGAATAATTTTTTTTTTAAACAATGGAATTTAGTCTTTGGGGTTTTCATATTACAAATTAGATCATTATAAATATATCTAAGATATATAAACTGACTGTTGAAGATAGGAATTCTAAAACTGCTATTGAAATGAACTCCTTATTTATTGTATAATATATTTAAAAAGCCACAAATGTAGATCAAAAATTGTCATTGTGTTTGAGGTAGGACTATAAAGCAGTAAGACTGATTTACAAGCAACGTAGAAAAATTGGTTTCATTATTTTATAGATACTTATGGAGTAAATGCTAGAATTCACATTGGACACAAGCACTGCCTAATCTTTCTGATACTCCATTTGCCTGGTCATTCACCATTTACAAATTATAACAGCACCATTCTTCACCTGCTCTTCATACAGGTCTGACTGAAGCATTAGAAGTCTGGATATCAATATATATTTGTCAAGAAATCTGAATTCAAATTTGTTGCAGTCATTATTTCTCTAAGGACTTTCCTAGCTTAAATTCTCAAATTCTGGGATGCCTTTAAAAAGCACATTTCCTTTTAGCTCATCGTGAGATAAGTGTTAATAAGTTTAAATGAAATGCTTTAAACCCTAACCTCTGAAAAGTGTGGACTTGTTTTAAGTCCCTAAATTTCAGAAGATTCTGCAGGCAATGTGAATAAAGATATTTTCTTGGTTTCCTGATTCTTACTGTAGCAAGAGATTGCTGCTGTTAGTTGTGCTATCCATGCTTTCTGTTGAAAAAGAAAAATACGTAAATAGAATGTTAAACTGATAGTTTCTCACATCTGAATTAATATTTTCCGTTTATTAATTGGCTTGCTCTTTAAAACTGAAGACTAACAAACATTTGCAGATGTTTCTCACTTTCTTATATCTAATATAAATACCTCTAGTCAGATAGGAAAATGTAAATGGATTAAATGGTGAGTAGTGTGTAAGTTGGATAATCAGGGACCAATGACAACTAATTAGACTAATAAGAAAAATTAGTACTGACAATAAGTTTGAAAGTTGAATATCTTGAATTCCCCTTGAAAAACAGAAGTTCTTAACCAGTGATATAATTTAAAAACATAATTATAAAAACAGGTTCTGAAGGAGATGACCCAGGAAATTGAGTTCTTAAGAATAACAGAATAATGCATTTCTTGTCTGGCCATATTGTTGCTGTGGTGGAAGACTACAAGGGGAAGGACAAAAATAGAAACTTCTAAATAGAGAAACCAGAGTCAGGCCGCTGCTCTTTCAACTCCATAGCTATAATAACAATGGCATATTTTCAAAACAAATAGACGACATGGGTCACAATTGCATTGTTTGATATCATTTATGCTGATGGCACATTATTTCCATTCTGGAAAATGACTGGAAAATCTTAAAAGTGAGCCATGCAATCCAAAGCAGTTCTTTCCCTCTTTCCTACAGAAACTGCAGAATCAAGGCAGCTCTTGACTTTCTGCAACAGGAAAAAATAAGACGGGCTGTGTCAACTCTGCAAATGTGAGGAAATTGTCGTCCCTGAGGTTTCGGAGCGTGATATGGACTAGAGGTCCTTCACCACCTACCAGTTGCTCTCCTTTCCTAAGTGAGTCAGGACAATACATAAAATCTCCCAATTCATCATCATTACTTAACAGGCTTGGAATTTTTCTTTATATAAGTGAACTCTGAAGAATCAAAGATCTAAAAACCTAAGATACATACTTTGTCATTTTCCATCTGGGCTTGTAATAAGAATGCTGCTATACACTGTCGATATCTGTTTTCATGTTGTATAAGAAAAGCATTTCTCAGTCCAAAGACTAGAAAAAGATATTGCAAAGACAAAAAGCCAAATTAATATGAAATCCAAGCAGTGTCTTAGTACAAGAACCTGGGGTCTTGTCTTTTATTTTGGTTTCTATTTATAATGAGGGTGGAGATTTATGTAGATTACCAAAGAAACAGTTCTAATTCCAAAGTCAAGACCCCACTGCTGTGTCCAAACAGAGCCCACTTTAATGCAAAAACCCTTTCTCAGCTAAAGACATCTGGGAGCTGATGAAATGCAACTGAAGCACAGAAAATAAGCTCTGCACAAGACAACGTGAGTGTGATTAGGTACATTTTGTGTATGTGTGTGAAAATGTAATTAAAAATGAAAACATGGAAAACAATGTATTCTTTTTTGTCTCCACTATTTAAATGTTTATTTTTGTATTTAAAGGGAAGTTACATCAAAAGAAGGTATATAATCAAAATGTGGCAAAAATTCAAAAATCACCTGAATAGGCCAAGAAAAGCTAAAAAACTGATTGAAATAAAATGCATTATCCACCAAATGATGTGAAATATATAACAAAACAAAACAAAAAGAAATGCCTGGTTGTTGTGTTTGCAGAAGAAACAAATTGCTCCATTGGTTTCTGGTTGCTCTTAGCAATGACAGGAGGTACTAGGGAGCATTCTTGTTTTTTAACAGAAATTGTGGAAATGGAAGTGTCTGCCTTGAATTATTAGTACAACAAAAAATAAAATTCTGTAGCTTGTATAGTCTTTCTGAAGTCCTTAATGTTGAGAATCAGACAAACCAACAAACCAAGCCAGTTCTGACTCCTAGTCATCCAATACATTAGGGAGAAAAAAAGAGCAAATTCCTTTTATTCCTGATGCATCTTCAAGTGATTGTATTGTTGAAGTTGGTGAATTTAACCCTGACGTATCTGAGGCCGGTCAGGCTTTATTTCCAAATCAAAGGGAATGCAAGCCTTTTATTTTCTTAACTGCAAGAAGTATTTCATTATCACAGATTATACTCAAAATAGTGTAAACCTCATAATTCCTAAAGTCTGCTGCAACAGATTAGTCAATGTCAAATCATAAAACACTGTCCAGTTTCCCTGGGATAAGAAGAGTAAAACTATTAAAATGACTTTCTGGAAAAAGATCTGGCTGGGTTTGTTTTACTCCCTGATTTTTTTCTCTTCTAAACCTCTGCAGCACACGAGGTTTTAAAGATCATATTGTTCTTGGCTGGTGTTTGGAATCCATTTTCTCCAAACATTGAAACTGGAGTTCCATTGGCAGTCACTTGTTTGGATTATAATATGGGCATAAGGGACTTCATAAACAGATGACCTGGTACAGTCAGGTCTGTAAAGTACAATAAGGAGATAACACGAATGAAAATAACTCTTTTTTTAAAACTTTTCTAATGTAGTTACTAACAATTTTAAAGGCATTTATTAGGTACTGGGCTCCACACTGTTTTTGCTTTCTCTGTGTTGTGTCATTTAAACCACACAGCAATCATGTGAGATAGGTCAACTAATTCCTGCTTAACAAGTGAAGAACTAGGAACCAGATGTGATTTTTCTGTGATCTGGCCACAGTCTGGAATTAGGTCTCTGTCATTCCAGTGGCCAGTCTCTTCTGTCCCACCTTCTCCTTCCCACTCGCTAGCTATTCTGCCTCGTGCACTATATACAGTCAACATTACACCAAGGGAACAAGAAAACCATTTTCAAAAAAGGAACAAGACATGTTAGTTGCAAATCAGAAAATAAAATTTTAAAAAGTGGAAGTGTTTTTTAGAAAGATATTTTCATTGATTTTTAGAAAAAGAACAGAGGAGAAGCAGAGATCTACCAAAGAAATGTCAGATTTTCCATAAAGTCCATTTCTTGAGGCCGACATGGCTGTGACTAAACTGATCTCTCAGCCAAGCTGCTCACTCTCTCCTAATCGGGTTAGGGGATCTTCCTCCACTCATGAGGCCAGAATCATCATAGCTGCTGTAGTGGGATAATACACTCCTAACCCGGAATGCCCTCTGTAATGGCTCTTCCCTCATGAAAAAGTAAACAAATCACAACAGAATCCTTCTTTTCTTGCACTACTCTTCCATCTCCTAAGCAGGAGCAAGCTCACACTGAAAGGGTGCACAAGGTAGAAAAAACCCCTCAGTTTAGTCTTGATTCTAAAACTTTCTGGCTCATGCAGACTTTGGCCCATGCTATATTGGAGTCAAATACACCCAGGTAGTAAAGGTTTGGTTCCCAGGCTGTGGGAGGTGGAGTCTGGTGGAAATATTTAGGTTGTAAGGGGCATGTCTTCAAAGGGAATTATGGGACTCTGATCTCTCCCTCTCCTCCCCTTTCCCCTCCCCTCCCTCTCCCCCTCCCTCTCTCTGTCTCTCTGGCAGTGAGGTGAGCAGTTTTGTTTCTACCATGTGCTCCTGCTGTGATATTCCTCCTAGCCACAGATTTAAAAGAACTGGCCCAACCCATTATGGACCCCAAGCTCCAAAACTGTGAGCCAAAATATACCTTTTCTCTTCATAAGCCAAGTATCTCAGGCTTTTGTTATAGTGATGGAAGGCTTACTAATACAGCCTCTATAGACTGCAGTTGGTCCCAGCCAAATCAAACACAAAAGACTATAGCCTACCTGCTTGTGTCCACTTTCAGAAGATCTTACTGAAGCAGAGAGAATAGAAGCTGTGTTTTGGATATGTGTGTGAATATGTGCATACATCACGTATTCATGCATACCTATTTCTAGCACATTCCTTCCTATAGCATGACTGTAATAAAGAAGCTTATACATTTATAATGTATCATGCTTTATCAGTGCTTTACTGATAGCAATAGTACTAATAATACTAATAGGATAGCAATACTAATAATAGCTATCATATATTGGGTGCATTGCATGCATTATTTCATTTACTTCTCATGAAAATTCACTGAACAGATATTATGTCTATCCCTAAAGTGACAAAGCTAGCAAGTGGCAGAATGAGGTAATCTAAGCATTGGGCACCATAACTAATTCATAGAGTGAATGATATATAACACACAGAACACAGTCTTGTATTTTGTGACGACATTACATTGGACTGATGTCTTGCTACAAAAGAAAAAAAATTCAGTATAAAGCTATGATGGCCATCAGAGGAGCTGAGTGTTGGAAACAGACACGTACCTGACACGTGGAGTGGGTCAATACTTTTGACTACCAATCTATCTAGTGGAATGGGTTGATCAAGTACTTTACATGAACCACCCTCTTTTATTATGGCTTGCAGCTCAGGAGTAAGCAAAGGACACATTACGCCAGTGTCTGAGCCTCCAAGTTTCTGAAATTAAAGAGGAAAATCATGCAACACATAGAAAACAAATACTGGTGCATAAACCTCAAGTGCATGCTTAAGCAAATGAGTTCTCATAAACAAGTCTCCTGACAGCCTGCTTACTGTCCTTTTTGGATATGAAAAAAAGCAAGTCCTCAAAGCATAGTGACTCAAAGCAAAGTGTTTCTGACCTCTATTTTTAATTACCCAAATAAAGAATGGCTGGCACCCATAATTGGAAAATATTTTAATCCCCATCACATCACTGGGAAGATCTTCATTCCCAGTATCTTAATCCTTCTCTAGTACTGATTTGAATGAATGAGAAAGAGGAGCTTATTTTGGCCAGTTCTGTGTGCGGGATCTAATATGAAGCTGCAAATAGATTCTATGCTCTATAATTCATAAATAATTGAAATTGTTTTGAATATATAAGATGAGGAATTACTTGAAAAAGGTGTAAAAGAGTGTAAAAGATTGTGATTTGCATGATATGTATTGTATACCAAATAGCAAAGAGGAATGTGAACTGGTAGCATTTCTTGTTTTGAAATGAAGTTGTGAAGCATGAAACCAGAATGTTACCTGACTATGCAATTGATATGGGCTGCCATCAACTGATGGGCTCTGATTTGTGCCACTTTTGAAGTGGAGGTGCATTGCATTGGCATCATGTTTTTGAAGGGGGTAGAGATTTTTCAGAACTTGTCTTATTTAGACATGCTAGTCTGAGGATCTTAAATAGGAGTCCATACAAATTCTTTAATGGTGACTTTCAGTATTCTCTAACACCCACTCCCTCCCAAACCACCCATCAGCTAGCTATTCATAAATTAATGAGTGTCTATTTTATTGCTAAAAGATTTTTAAAAAATTATTTGTCTCAACTAACCAACCTGCCTTCTACAATCTTAGTTTATTAAGAAATATGAGACACTTAACTTATGATATTATCTGTGTAAGCCTAGTCATTTGATAAAGAAATGAATGCAATAAAACAACATCAGGTATCTCTGATGGCATACGACATGGCAGTTCCTCTTCCACCTCCAAGGGCAGGTGTCTGTGAGCCTTCCTGACACTATGCTTAGCCACCACTCAGGAGCAGGCTGCGAAATCGGAGATTAGACAGAAAGCCTCCTGTGGACTGTCAGACCAATGGCTTAGTGGGTTTTTAAAACAAAACAATAATAATGGTAACCATAATACTTAAGAAATATGAAAAAACTCTATTCTCTGTAGAGGTTTTGTGACTCTAGCCCCTAACTGAGCCATGTTGTCAGTGATGCTAGCTATGCATTTGTTTAGCTCCTACAACAGCTCTTTTACAGGTAGAACTGAAAGATCAGGGCTTCCTCCCACCTCTCACCCCCAAGTCTACATTTCTCAAATCAGAAAGAGGAAGCCACCTTGCTGCGTGACTGCTTACAGTTTAGGGCCCCGCCCTGACTCTGGCTGCTCTTCTTGTACTAACCAATTTAGAAGGGTCAATATGAACAAAGACATTTTGGGGTTCTTTGTGTAGGCAAGTAAGGCATAAAAGCCATTGTTTATGGGACTTACCTTGAAGACATACAGACTAAGTAGTTTAAAAAAATGTACATCTCCCTTGGTATTCTTGAGAAATATAATTTACTTGTCATTTGTTTCATTCTTAGAGGATGAGATCCATTTTGAAGTATTATAAGAATATAGTTCTAACAGCTTATTTAGAAATATTTTCAAACTCATTTAGAAACTTATGTACAAATAGCAGCATTTTACCTTTTTGTTGCGCTTAGTCTTTGTAACTAAGAGGAAGTCATCGAAGAGGAACAGGTAAACGTCTAGGAATCTTGTGCTCTCTGAAGAAGAAAGAAAAGGTAAAACTGGAACTTGAAAGAGTAAGTGGAACTTTTATTTTTTAGACTGGAAAATCCTTTAGAAAATAAAACAAAGAATCCCTAGGTGGTGGATAAGAAAACTACCTGTGTCAGTGTTGAATTGATTTCTTCCTAAAGCACAGGCCTGGTTAGAGCTCAAGCATCCAACTTCAAAGACTATATTTGTGATGCGTTTCAAGTGGATCTAAGGTAACTCGGGCGGTATTTGTAATGATTTCAACTAAGCCCAGGACAAATCCATCAATTAATTGAACTTGCAGCATTTTAGCCTCTTGACTCATCTACGCATTCACCAGAGAAAAGGCATTTGGTAATGTTTGGGTAAACTGCATCTTTCCAATTCATGTGTGGAGGCCCTCATCTCCAGCACAGCGGTATTTGGAGTAAGGCAGTAGATAAGGTACAATGAGGTCATGAGCATGGAGCCCCAGTCCAACAGGATTAGTCATTCTCCGTCCTGTGAGGACCCAGCAAGGAGACACCTGTATGTTGGGAAGAGAGCCCTTGACAGAAACCAATAGAACCCAAATCCGGGATTTCTTGCCTCCAGTCTTTCAGAAATAATGTCTGCTGTTTGAACAGCCCAGTCTATGGTATTTTATTTAGCAGCTCTAGTTGACCAAAATAGTCAGGCAAACTACTTATTTCTTATGCTTTACGATGTGTTTTCAAATGTTTAAATATTCTCCATGTGCTTTTATGTTTACAAAGTTTTCTGATACCTCTTTTGATAGTTATTTCAAGCAAATAGGGTTTTTTTCTACTTCTCCCTAAGATAGAAAAAGTAACAGGAGAGAAATCAAATATTAGAATAAGGTATCCTCTTCCTCATTTTATTTCTCAGAAATTAAAAAAGCAAAAGGCTAACTTTAGGTGCCTTCAGAAAAAAAGGCTGTCTGTTTAGAGGGAGATGTCATAGGTACTTGAAGTTATGGGAAAATGTAGTACCTTTTTTAGCTTGTTCTATTTATGTTACTTATTTATATTATTCTGCTTTTATCCCTAGGAAGTAGGTGGCAAAGCTTAAATTAATAGATAAAATATTTAGGATTCACTTCTCTTCTATCTCATTAAGATTTGAGGAAGGGTTCTTTCTACATTTGCTTAGATAAGAAATTAGTGTATTCCCTTTGAATTATCCTTGAATGTTTTTAAAGAATTGTTTTCCATGACTATTAGAAACTTTCCTTTTCATAGCTCTAACAGACTGCCGTTCATCCGTCAAAACCTTTTCTTCTTTTGTAGTAACGAACCTCCTGAGTTTTAGTGGACACACATCTATAGAAAACAAAGACTGCATTGAAGCCCTTACAGCTGAATATGACCAAGGATCTAAATTCTGACCAAGAGAATGTGAGGAAGAGTTTGGTCATTGCTTCTGTCCTTCTCGCTGGGACTAGAGAATGCAAGACACACTGGTCAGCCATCTTGGGCCACAAAGAAGAAAACGAAAATAGTTCTTATGAAAATGAAATAGTTCTTAGTTCTCTTCTTAATTTCAAGTATTTCATTTTAAAAAACAGGCTATCAGCACCTGTATTCTGGGACATTATGATTATTTTAGCCACTGTTTAGGAAGGCCCTGGGGTTCCACCAAGCAAGCAACAAATAGTGAGACGTACTGTGCACTGATGGCTAAGACAGTATCCTGCCTTCAAGGAGCTTTAATTCTTTAATTCAAGGAGCAGATGCAAAAACAACATGTAAACAAGATTTAAAATGAGATAAATTTAGAAACTGATAGTGCTAGAGAAATAAATGGGGTAATCCCAAAGACAGTGACTGAGGAGGAAGACTGTATGTCAAAAATCAGGCTGTTCACATTCACTATCCGTCTGGCTTGAGGCTAACACAGCCCAGTGGAAAGTTTTTGCCAGGTGATTCCGTTCTTCGTTAATGGACTCTGAGTCCAGAATTAGAATCCAATCAGTGCTGCACAAACTGACCTGAGGTTTATGCATTTGTGCAGTTTTAGCTCCACTTGGTCTTTATTTTTCTCATGGACTCTGTGCCGTGGGCTGCATGGAGCACAGTTGTGGCCGTATTTCAGTGAGACAGCACCTTGAGCAGCATGTGACCTTTAGGTGTCACAGTCATTGGATCATCCTGTCTATCTCCACCCTAATCACTGTCACACTGACAAACACCAGTGCATAGGAAGCCTTGTATAGGGAGCATGTGAGGGGCATGCAGCCTCAATTCTAAAAGTTATGAAAACTAGCTCCCTCAGGAAATGAGAAAATACATTTATTTGATGAAGATAGTGCAGTGTTTAACAGTGGCAGAAGTTTGGAAACACTGTATATGTCAAGTTTTGTCATATCATCATCATTATCAACATTTAGAGGAGATGAAAGGAATTCAAACAATATCCCAAAGCCCACATTGGCACTAGATCCCCTGGTTTTTGTTTGGTTTTTTTGGTGGTTGGCATCAAACCCAGGCCTTGCACGTGCTAAGCATGAACTCTACCCTGAGTCATACCCCTCAGCCACCAGATTCTTGGCTCAGTGCTTTCCCTGTGTCATGTTTCTTCTAACACTATTAACCCTGCCCCAACAAATTTGTACCCAACTCTAAGTCTAAGTCCCACTGCCTTCAAATTTGACTTTATGCTACATTATGTGGTGTCTTTTCTTCACTGGAACTTGGCCAACACAGGTTGTGGCGTTAAACAAGTGTGACTGTTTATTATACAACAGACCTTGAGCCAAGTTCTTCATATGTGTCATTTTGCTTTAACAATAGTTTTATGAGTTGCCTCTCCATTCTAGAGAGAAATTGGAGGGCACATGGCTACATCGGGAAGTCTCTGTTTAGCTGGAGGCACTCTGATTCGTATGCTCCATCTCCTTGGACCAAGGTAAACACAATTCCTTCTGCCCTTCAAATAACACCAGTTGAACAAGTTATAAGGTAGCAAAGGTGCTGGTTTTCTTAAGCAAGCAGTTATTCACCTGCAAGAGTTAATTTCCCGTCATAGAGAAGGCATCTGTTGGTTGGCGACAAGATGTTTTCTGCCATGTGTTCTTTAAAAATGTGTTTCAAATACTTGCAAAACAAGGAAGAAAATAAGAGACGATGTTAGTGATGGGAAGAGAACTTGCTCAAGGAGCTGGGTCAATCAACTGCATCTAGAATTTTCAAGCTATTTAGAAATAATCTACCAGAAAATAGACACAGGATTGGGAAAGGGGGCACAAACCTCTCAGATGGACCATCCAAGTGGTGTGGTGATTTCGGCCTCCCCACACGCAGTGCTGTATGGATGAAGGCTTTTCCTTTTGCTCATAAAACTAGATTTATTCCTTAGGTGGATGGCTGGGGACTTTCTAAGACTATTGCATTTCTACCTGAATGCCAGGCTTCCAGAAAAGGACTTAAATCTCATTCATCTTTTAGGTACCTCTGGAATGAAAAACCTTTTATCTCTGTCCCAAAGCGGAGGCCACACTATAATCTCTTGTAGATGTCTAAATTTTTGGAAATTGTCCAACCACTTCACTTTTCCTTCAAGATCCCCTGAAAAGCAAGACACATCCAACATATTTTTAAATGCCTGTAACACTGAAGCATAAATTTAAGCAACATCCACTGTAATCATTTAAAGATATTGACTGTCCCTGGAGCCAAACCACAATTATAGTTCACTTAACATATTACTTGCTGTTTAAATGTCTGAGAAAACTCATTAATTTGAGATCAACTTCTTGCGGTTTTCTCTTGCAGAGAAAAATAATGCTAATAAAGCTCTCGGTAATTTTAAAAAATTATATGCCTCACACCAGTAGAGGAAAGAAAAAAAGTATTGGGTCCTTGTCCTGATCATAAAGCATAAGCTCTTTTCATGTAACAGTGATTATTTTCTTTTTGGCAAGAACTCAATTGGTCCTTGCAAGATTGGTGTTAGTTTTCCAATAATATGTTACTGTTGAGGCCTTGAAATGAATTTTGAAAATATGGGAAGAAACTATAGACTCACAAAATAACATAGTTGAACCCTTGAGAATTTGTCATCTTTAAGAAAACAGACTTAAAGAAAGGCCACCCAGATCTATTCCTTCAACAATGAGAATCTTTTATGGAGAAGTCTCCAGCAGATTTGCTTTTATCTTCCTCATGAGCGTCCAAATGAGTAATAATCCTTAATACTATTTTAGAAGTTTCAAAAAGTTAGTCTTTAGTTGAATTTGTTTCTTATTCACTTGATAAACTTAATTCTAGTCCCTTAGATCATTTTGAAATTTGAATAAAAGATTGAAAAAGAGGAATGACCCCCTCCACATTAAACTGTTATTTAACTTTTAAATCTGCAGAGGAACACTAATGCATAATTTTTAGCTGACAACTACCATTTGGAGATGTCCCCCTTGAGAGCCACCAGGAAATCCTACTTTATAGACAAATACCATGGATATCTTTGTTTGAATTCCAGTTATACAGAAGTACATAAATAAGCTTAAGCCATCACAGGGTTTACCCAGTTCTCTTTCCCAAATTTTGATTTTAAGATTGCAGTTGGCATAACATTGGCCCTGGATTTCTGTGAAAAATGATGAATGGTGATTTATTCTCCAGGTAGGCTTTCCATGGTGTTTACTCCCATTTGCTTTGTGTGTGGGTTCAGAATAGATGTTAACAAAAAAACAACGCCAATCATCTGGGAAGTAGAACCTTTCCTGCCTGAACTCACTTCTGAAACCCTTGGAGGCAGAGCGATGTCCTGTGTAAACTTGATATTAAGAGTTCCCATTAGTTTGCCAGGATGTTTTATATGTGTTGGAACCCATTGTTTTATACGTGTTTGGTTTATAATGAACTTGAATATGGATCCTATTTCTGAGTCATGACCCCAAGTCAATGGAATTACCTTCCATCCTAGCCTCGATGGGAACCACAGGGCTCCTCAACTTTTTAATTAAGCTCAGATGTCTCAGGGACTTACGGAGAGATTTTTCCACCTTTTCCTTGATGGAGTAGATCATGATTTTCTCAGTAGAGTCTATACTCCTTCTCCAGATGTTCTTCAGCAACAAGGGATACCGGGTAAGCCTGTGTAGTGGGGCCACCAAGAGCTCGGGTAGATGAAGCCGTCTGCACTGTTCATTTTGCTCACACCACTGGGAAAGCCAAAAGCACACATTGTCAGCATATCACCTCTCTTATCCAGGCACTAAGAAGCTGCGACTCCAGAGTTTCTTAGGAGAGTTTACTCAATAACAACAGGATGCACCTGTGAGCTTGCTGAGAAAACTCATAAGCTATGGAATAACCTTTGAATTTTGAAAATTCCATGTTAAACTCTCTTTTGCTACGTAACAGTGCCAAATTCAGGGTCTGAAATTAGGTTCTTAAATGTAACTAAGAAGTATGATTGAATGTTACTAATTTTACTTTTCAGTTAAAGAAATTACAGAATCCCTTTTCAGATATTTTGGCTTATAACACTACTACTCAGTCCTCCTAAAAGGGGAAACTTATCAAGATGCAGATGCACAGGAAAAGTTTATGAACATCCTTCCTCAATTGCATGTTCCATGCATGGTAGTGATAGATGTATGAATGCGTGTTCCAGCCCGTTTACCCTAGCTCTTGAGAGAGATTCTGGTTTCCCCAGCTTTGTTCCCATCCTTGTTTTGATGCAGTTAGGAGAGATGAGAATGAAGACTGGAGATATTGAAGGATGAAGGAAGAAGTTTTGCTAGGTGGGTTAGTTCCTTGACTCTGTTGTGTTGGGAAGAATCAGGCTAATGATCAAAAATGAAAAAAAGAAAAAAAAAAGAAACTGAAAGAGACGAGTTGATTTAAGTGATATACAACAAATAGGAAAGAAGACCAGAACAAAGCCAGTTTTTGATAGGCAGAGTTCGGAGTTGGAGTTTGGGAAATGGGCAGTATGGAAGCGATGGGAAAAGACAGGAAGGGAATTTTAATAAGTATTGTTATGGCCCATACACTGGTGTACTAGAAATGATATTTGAGAAACACAAGTAAACATGAGAATAGCTTTTACATTTGTTTTTCCTTTCCTTCTTTTTTTTGTTTTTTTTTTGGTACCGGGATCAAACTTGGGTCCTTACGCTTGCAAGGCAGGCGGTAGAACCACTGAGCTAAATCCCCAGCCTACATTTGTTTTTATCTGTTGGCTGTTTCTTTGAATGTGACACTTCTGAATGTCACACTCTGAATATAAGACCTCTGGGCTTTTATGAATACATAGGCAGGTCACTGGCAGCTCAGTGTATAGGTACATTCAAAAGTATTCTTGGGGTGTGCTCCCTCTCTCTTTTGTTATCCCACTGACTAATATTAAATGGATCCCGAGTTCCTTTTTATTTTACATGTATTCTCTTTAACTGAAGGATTTTAAGTACATAAAATTCACTAATTTTAAATGTGTTTAAAAAAATACAGATGTATATCAGTTTACACCAGTAAAACTACCACCCACATCAAGATACTGAACAAAAATCTTACATATGAATGCCACATAAAGTCTCTTAAATGTGAAATATTTTGTAATGTCCTTATTTCTGCCTAATAAAGATCTTGCCCTCCAGTTCTATGGCCAAAATGTTTCTATGACCTTTAAACCCTTTTAACCTTTGTTTTACACAAATGTGAGCATCTCAGATCAGAGATTGATTTTTTTTTAACTAAATCTGGATCTTAGTAATTGAGAATTTAACCAGTTTATGAGCTTAATTCACCTCCATTTCTGTCAACATTTTAATGAAAATTTTAATGCTTCTTTGGTGTTTTTCTTTTGCTACTTTTTCTTAGTTTTTCACTTCCAGAAACTTTGAATGTGTATATTCTATTTTTGCCCACAACTTCATGACAAACTGAGTCATATGAACTCCCATCTGATGCAGTAATAACCAGTTTTCCCAATAGTATTTCAAACATCCACCCCTCTCCAACCAGTGCTCTGGAAATTTTCTCCTTACATTATCAGTATTAACATTATGAACTTGCTAGTCTTTTTTTTTTTTTCTTTTTTAGGAAAACAAAACTGTACCGTTTTCCAATTTTGTCAGATTAACATTTAGAGAGTCTTAACTCTACTTGTCCTTTCTACAGTGACAAAACAATTTTATCTATGTAACATACATTTGGCTTAACAACATGCATCTTTATTTTTAATGCTACACTACAAAAATAAAACAGTATTTATTTGCCCAGTGCATTGAATATTTGCATGCACTTTCACAGTTCAAAACTATATAAACTGAAAATTTTAGAACTAGCTTACAAATCTATTTTTACATTTAGGTTTATTACCCTATATGTAACAATTTTAGACATCATGGTTCTTAAGTAGTTTAAATGATTACTAGCAAGTCTTTCATACAATTGCCTTTCTACTCCTTAATTTCTCTGTTGACTGCAGCAAATGACTCAGCAAACTTTTCAGAGGAGGTTCTTGGATGGTATATGTTCTTAACCCCTCGGTGTCTGAGAATGTTTTCCAGTTGCCTTCATACTGAAATACTAACTTGGGAGGGCATGTAATTCTGGTTCCAAATTATTTTCCCTTAAAACTCTATAGATGTTGTTCCATTGTCTTCTGGCATTTAGAATTGCAAGAGAAAAACCAGAGTTCAGTTACTAGGATATGTCTAGGTGTTGCTTTCTTCTCATGAAAATTTACAGGTAGCCCATGAGTCTTTTTCATTTGCAGGCCTACTTCATTCTTCAACTCTGGAAATCTTCTTCAATTCATTCCTTAACTATTGTTTTAGTTTCATTTGCTTTGTCCTATTTCAGGCTCAGTAGTACCTTGGTTGGTGAATTTAATCCGTTCCACGATGCTGGTGAAGATGGCCCTGGTCATGTTTGCCACTCACGCAGAGTTGGTGAACAGAAGCAAAATTTTCCTGATCACTTATGTTGGGAAGCTGAATTGTTCGAGAACAGAAGCGTTCATGAACTGAGGTAATACTGTATTCTCATTATGTGTAGATTGTATCTCCTGGACAGGCCTTTTACATCGCTCTTCTCCTCTTTCATGTCTTAATTTCTTTGGCCTTTTTATCTGCATTCTATGAGAATTTCTCTTGTTTTGCATTTATTTCAGTAATTTTGTTTGTGATTGATTGTGCTTACCATGTTTCCTTTAACTCTAAAGTCTGAGAAATCTTCCATGTGTTCTAAGACCACTTGCTTTATAATTAAGCATGGACAGCTAATGAACTCTCTTATAAGATGTTTAACATTTTCTAGATCATTTTTGGAGACTGGTACACCAGTTTCAAGAGGATGTAGTTTCTCAATTACTTAGCTCTGTTCCTTTCTTCTGAACTGTGGTATTACAACCTTTTCAATGGTTCTTCTTTACAGTGGGGTCCAAAAACATGGTCTTCCCCAAATGTTTGTATCTTGATGTGATGGCTATCCACTTGACTGGCCTGGGAGTTGCTCAGGGGATTAATAAAGCACACTGTATCTGGGTAGGTTGGGGACCATGTCTGGTCCTCACTTTTCCTTTCTGGTGCTGTTCCCCTGCTCATCTTCCCTACTCCCATGAACTAAGCAGTTCTGCTTTACCATGCCCTTCTCCATGATGTTCCTGACGTGGAGTCAGGTGACCATGGATTGAATCCTGCGAAACTGAGCAAAAATAAATCTTTGTATCTTTAAATTGTGTATATCTGGTGTCATATTGCAGCAATGGGAGAGGAGACTAGTATACCCATTAAAATTTATATGTTGATATTCTAACCCCTCATGGGCTGATATTAGGAGGGGAGATTTTGGAGACACGACTGCATCCTAAGTGTGGAGTCTTTATGAATAGAATTAGTGGCTTTATAAGAAAGGCTTCAGAAAACTGTATTTCTTTTTTCACCATATGAAGATACACAGTCTACTACCCAGAAAAGGGTCCTCAAAAGCAGGATAAAGTGTCAACTTGATTGGCTTTGGGATTTGCAGAGATTGGTGGAGCATACTTTTGGGTGTGTATGAGTGGGTCAGGAAGGCATGGTTTGGGGATCTGTGTCAGGTCCTTGGCCCTTTCTCGTTTCTCTGTTTCCCAGCCTCTATTAACTAAGCACCTTTGTTCTGCCATTCCCTTCTACCATGATATTTCTGCCCTGGAGCCAGCCCACCATGGACTGAATCCCCTGAAATTGTGAGCCAAATCAAACCTCTTCTAAGTTGTGGGTGTCAGGTACTATGTCTTAGTGACAGGGAAACTGATGAATACACACCCCGACCTCAGATTTTAAACCTTAAGAGCTCGAAATTTCTGTTGTTTGTAAGCTGCCCCTGTGTGGCACTCTGCTATAGGAGTCCAAGTTAACTACAACAGGGATCCTGCCCTTACACTCAATATCTGTCTTAATGTAGGTTATTGCTTCAGTTCCACCTTTCGATCTCAGGCTAGGGGCACCCTCTGCCTTGTGACCTAGACCCTTCAGGGGCATCTGCAAATGGGCCGGGTATACTGTGAGTGCTCCCTCTGCTTCCCCAAAGATGTTTTTATGCCCAAATACCAGTTACTGTGTTTCAGAGATCTATGTATAACTGGCTCAAACTCTCTCACTAAGCCAATGGCTCAAAGAAGTTCAGAGCTCTCTGAATATTTACAAACTTATGGGGATGAAGATACTAATGGATCTCTCTGGTCCTGTTTTCACTTATACTATTTCTATACATCCTATTTTTTCCCTCAACAGCATGGATCAATCATAGCCCCTGTATCTTAGGCTGTTTTCAGTTGCTGTGATAGAATACCTGAGACTTGGTAATTTATAACAAAAAGATTTATTTCTTACAGTTCTGGACACCAGAAAGCCCAAGATCAGGGGCTGCATCTGGTGAGAACTTTCTTGCTGCTGGGGACTCTCTTTAGAGTTCCAAGGTAGTACAGGGGATCACATGGTGACAGAGCAAGCAAGCCAGAGAAGGCTGGCTTTTATAACAATGCCACTCCTGTGATAACCCATTAATCCATTAACCTATATATGGATTAATTCCCTCACAAGAGCAGAGCACTCACGACCCAATTACTTTTTTTTTGGTACCAGGGATTGAACTCAGGACCTTGAGCTTGTGAGGCAGGTGGTGGCACCACTGAGTTAAATTTCCAGCCCTAATTACTTCTTAAAGTTCCATCTTCTCCCACTTCTTAGTACCTCACAATGAGGATTAAATTTCAACATGAATTTTGGTTCAAACCTTGGTTGGTTTCCTATGTTAGTTTCCACTGTAAACCCTCTATTGCCAAATGTTTTGTGAGTGTGTACATTCATTTTACTGAAGACCTGGGGTTGTAGGAATGGGTTCAACACCCCACCACCACCATTTTGCTGGCTCCATTCTCTTCTCTGGAAAAAGAGAGCTCAGAGAACTCTCTAGCTCTTTCCACCGTGTGAGGATGTGAGAAAGTAGTAGTCTACAACCCAGCAAGGGCCCTCACCAGAACCCAATGGTGCTGGCAGTTCTTTCTCTTTCTCCCCTCTCCAAACCTCCTGCTTAGCAATCTGCACTTGTCTCATAGCTGGACCATGTCCATAGGTGAGAGGATGGCATAACTCACCCTGCCGCCTGAACAGACTTATCAGAGTATTTCTTTGGAAAACATACAGGGCTTTTGTTCACAGGGATCTGGCTGTGAACACCTCCTACATACAGACATCGGGTCATGCCAGTGAGCCCTGAGGCATGGTGCCCGGAGCTCCAGGAGCCAGGCTGCAAGGACCACCTTCCCTTCGCTGGAGCCCAGACTCCTCTTCAGTGAAGTGTGTGGGGGTGCACTAGATGACCTCCAAGTTCTCAACCATCTTCTGTGGCTGTGGTTCTCATTGGGGTTGGAATTAATGGAGAAGGAGGCAGGAGACAGCTGGGAAAGACTTGGAGGGTGGAGGTAGAAAAATTGAGATGGGGAGGGTTATTTATGGCTTTACTAACTGATTTCTAGGCTGATTCAGCAGCATTCCAGTGACACCTGCTGATCCTCTGGGATGGCTAGGGAGTTTCAGTAACTGATTTCTCAACAGCAGTGAGGTATCCCCTCACAACATACAGTCCCAGGCCACTGCTCCCAACTGCCAGGCTGTGAAGAAGAGCTCTGACTTCCACCACTCACTGATAGTGAGGGTAAAAGTGAAAATACCCAAATTCTTGAGATATCAATCAGGCAAGATGCATCATTGGTAAATAATTTACATAAAGATTCAGGGAAGGATATCAGAAGCTTTTACACTTGATCTTAGCCAAAAGGCTGAGAAGCAATCATCAGAAGCTTTTAGTGCTTTGGAAGCCTCAGAAGACTTGAAAAAAGTTGGTTGACAACTACAAAAGCAAAGCTATAAGGTTTTCTTTCTTCTCTCTATTGGCTTTATTTTTCAGGTCCATTAGGGAAATCAAAGAACAGCTCTAAAAAGAGAGATTGGACATAAAAAGGCCTTATAGTGATGGGCTTAGATCATTGAAGGCTACTTTTGTTTTATAATAAATATCCAGTGTGTTTAAGGGAACAGCAAAGGGAGTTAGGGGCACAAATAAAAGTGTTCTGCTAGTCAGTCTGTCTTGGTGGAACATTTGACTGAGGCAGCCAGTATCCTTGGAACCTTAGGAGATTTACTTGATCTCTTCAAACCTTATGTGCCAAATGTAGATAATAACGGTGACTACTCCATTGTGTTGATGAGAAGCTTTAATGAGAGAGTCCATGCCAAGGCATAGAGCAGTGCCCAGAACGCCTCCAACACCAAGTCCATAAACTCTAGCATTTTTACCTATTGAGCTACTCTAAGAGTCCTAGTAAAAAAATCCACAGTCTCTCCCTCTATATCCTTCTAATTGCTTGTAAAACAGTGGTTAGAATCCTACTTCCAGGAAAAATTGATTGTAAAACAGTGGTAAGAATCCTCTTTCTAACAAGAATCCTACTTCTAGCAAGATTCACCAAGGTGATTTCTATACGTTCACAACAGCCAGCTTCCCACAGTATAGAGGGCAAATTCATTCCAATGTATTCAAAATTCAATTTTCGGCAGCCCACATTTTGACATGATTTAAGCTCTCTTATAAAGATATTTCTAGCAGAGAATAGATGGGGAATAAATGTCAGGTTCAGACATGCCTGATTTTGGACTTTCCCTATGTCGTAGAACAACCATATTACAGCAAGTTGCCTAATTTGTCTAAGATCCTGAAAAACGGGGATAATATTGCTCCACAGAGTTTTTGTGTAGACTGGGAGATCACAGATGTCCAGCCTGGAACACAGTG
Organism: Heterocephalus glaber; assembly: GCF_053883595.1. NCBI lineage: Eukaryota > Metazoa > Chordata > Mammalia > Rodentia > Bathyergidae > Heterocephalus > Heterocephalus glaber. The sequence continues at coordinate 11,582,069 of NW_028258357.1, read as the reverse complement.
CTTGGTCCATTGGAAGGACTCAATATCCAGCTGCTTAGCGTTTTGCTCTGTGGTGGGGACATGGAAGGCAGATTCCTTTTTGACTCCTCTAAAGGCTCTCCAAAGTCACCCCTCCCTTTTGCTTCATGAGTCAACAATTCCCTGGCAATAGAAAGTAGCTCTGAGGAGAAGTTGGAAACAGTGTTAATGTAAAGAGTACTGGACTGAAAAAAAATTTAAAATCAATTTTAACAGATACATAAAACTGTACATATTTGTGGAGTACCATGTGATTTTTCAAGACTTGCATATAATGGTGTAATATTTAATCAGGGCTAAACATATCTATCTTTGCCTAGAGACCTTTATTTGGTTCTGTATTTACCACTTATTGGCTATGTGACCTGGCAAATGTCATATAGCCTTTCTGAGCTTCAGGGGCATGTGGAGACAAAATAATCAACTTCATAGGTTTGTGCTAAGAGTGAAAAGAGATGTTTGATGAAGTGTGTGGTAAATCACTGTGCATTATAAGACCATCAGGGGTATCATGCTGTTGTCCTAATACCCTTGCATCCTTTGCCTCAAGATCTTTGGACATTATATACATTTCATATGTTGATATAAACCACCCTTCTGTATCACCCTATTTTAGTGGGATTTTCCACAGTTATTTGAAAATGATGGCTGGATCTTGTTAAATATCTTTCTCTTACCTTGGAAGGGAGAGAAATGGATGCTATTCTCTCCGGTTGGGGGGCTTAGTTAAGAATCTTATCTTTCAGCTTCCAGGGGAAACATTTGCTGTGTGATTATTGTATGTATTTGGAAATCTACTGAGCTTTCTGTTTTCAGTGCGAGTAGCAAGAACTTTGGGAGCTGAAGCTTCAGAAACAGGGTCTGTCCTCTCCTAAATCATTCCGCTTTGCTCATCCCCAACACACCCAAGCTTCCTGACACATCGAGGCCACAGCAAGGGCCTCTGGAGTCACAATTGAATCACAAGGAACCAATGAGACTTTGCTCTCAAGCCTCTGAGGAGAATCTTGCCAGGGGCTTGCGGAAATGCAGGGAAGAGCTGGGTTTCTGGAAAGGCTTGGACCATTTTCCCTGGGTCTTTCCAAAGGACTCTGGCACAGTACTGAGAGGATACAGTGCTCACTAAAGAAATGTCAAGAAGGAGGGAAGTCAGAGGAGCTCAAAAAGTCCAGGAAAAGTGAGAACTGGCCTACTCATTTGCTAATACTGAAGGGCCCCTGCAGAAACTCCTTGTTCTAGTGCTTTGGGACCCCAGAGCCTCAGGTTGCACATTTGGGAGGCACCAGTTACATTGTGTCCTCTGAGCTTGTGCAGAGGGCGCGTTCACATAGCATACAATTTAAATGGTGCTCCTAGTTTTTATGCAATAGGATTTGGACCCAATCCTACAAGAGCCAAACTTCTCGTCCCCAACAAAGCTTACATTCTTGCAGTAGTTTTCTCCTTACAATGTGCCAATTTCTACCGTAAACAAACCAATGCACAAATCAAACATTTTCAAGCCCCAGCCCAAATTTCCAGAAGGATGTTACATGATATTATGCTTCCAGATGTGCACCAGTCATAACTCTTGTTTGCAGGGAGGGTGTATTTATGAGAAAAGCAGTTACAGTAAAAAATGTATTAAAAGTCATTAATTTTCTTCTTTTCCATTTGATTTGGGCATAACAATTCTCAGTATCTGTTCTACCTGAAGAGTATTAGGAAAATTATGAGAGAAAGTAAACCGGTACTTTACTTTTAAGTAGATGCCAAAGTCATCTCTCTGCCTCAGGGTCTCCAGATAAAACACAGCAGCAGAGTAGTTCAAACAGTACATCTGGTGGCTCTGACAGAGGCTCCCACGGAAATACTGCAGAGGAGAACAGACGGAAGTTAGGCGGAGCCCTGGGCCTGGGCAGACTTCCACTTTCTCTGCACTTTTATCATTAACTAAAAGCGGGGGAAATGAAGGAGCCACCATGACCACGCAGGAGCTATGTCTGTGTGGATATAAACAGGTCATCTCCACAATACATTCTTTGTTTTGGTACCGGGGAGTGAACTCAGGACCTTGTGCTTGCCAGGCAGGTGTGGTGTCACTGAGTTAAATCCCCAGCCCTCCACAATGCATTCTTTTTAAAAAATATGGTGTTCTCATAATAAAGTTAACACCTCAGTGGACAGTCTTTTCCCCCATACTTACAGGAAATTCTATTTGGGATGTTTTAATTCTTCTCTTTCTCTTCTGCTATCTTTGATTCCATTGTCTCTGTTAGTTGATGTTAAGCTTGTATTGATATTAAGTAATTAAAGTAACATTTAACTTTTCATCAGATATTCTCCAAAATACCCCCAAATTTGATTGTCCTCTCTTCTAAAACATATAGGAATCTGGACCATCTCGGTTAAGTGTTCTGTATTTGGTGGCATGCATTTTTTCATAGTCTTACCCAATCTAACTCTCTTTTTCTCTTTTCTCCAGTATCCTTATTTAATAATGCCTCAAGCTTGCCAAGATGACTACACATTTGTAAGCCACCTCAAATTCGTTTTAGAATAAGGCCAATTGTCAACTTTTCTACATATATTCGTATAGTTAATGATCAAACACCACGTTGTACAATGTGGCACCAATTCAGTCAAATGCCTTTGAGGGGAATGATGATTATGCTGTACTCTCCAGCAGTACTTCTGGCTCATTACTGGCATACACTTCCTTTAGCATCCCACAGTGTCTACCATGGTACTAAGGCCCATGCCCATGGATAGATTTATTGATCAACTGAATGTCATGGGTCCCATGAAGGGATTTCCAGTTGTATCACAGTTAGGTGGAATCAGGGGAGGAAGACACACTTCCTGGAAATGCTACAGCGACTGTGAGTAGCGGAAGCAGACCCAGCCTGAGAGGCCGCTAAAGGATAGGACAGTAAAGAAATCAGATATAACACAAATCTAGAAAAATATTTTGTTATTGGACCTCTGAGAACAGAATGCTATGGAGAGCAACACCGAGTTTTTGGCTTTTGCAAGAAGTAATTTTAAAGAGATGATATGAGTTTATTTTAGAAGGTGAGTGTTGATGGGTATGCTGAGAAGAGGACTTGAAGGTGAAAAGTTCTTCCCTCTGGACGTTGCAGTGCCTGAGAAATGCCATGCCTACGAGACCACTGTCAAGGAGCTGAGTCATTAATTGTCTGGCTTAGAAAACCACTTCCAACACCCATTAGCTGAGGACCTTAGCCACTTTATCTGCTCTCTCCGGGCCTCGGTTTCATTTTCTGTGACTCCCACGCGTGGCTCATGCGTGATTACAAGGTGTCCCATTCTTCCAGCTGGTGAGCTTCTTCAGAGATACTGCGCTAGACGGGTCGCCTTTCCCGTGTTTCCCCCTCCTGGGGAGGATTCTGTCCCTCTCCCCTGCAGGTAAGCTTGGCCAGGTGACTTCCTCTAGGCCCTGAAATGGGGAGAGATTCTGCAGAATTACCATTAAGTTCTGCTGCTGCTGTGCTTCACGTCTCTGAGCCCAGAGTTTTGTGGTCTGGATGGTGGGCTTGGAATTGAGAAATCTTGAGATTTTAACTAATTCCCCAAACTTTACATTCTTTTTCTTGTTTTCCAAAGTTTCAAAAATTTAAGTGTGTTTGTAAAGTTCACTAAGGGTGAATTGGGTGCTTCCAATTCCATCCTTATTTTGGCCTTGTTGAAACTCCTCCGCCTTTGCAATCTCTTCTTTCGGTAGCATTGTCCCGGGACACCTTTCCTGCCAGTAACTGCCTCACCTTCCACCCAACCTAGAAGGCCTCCTTTGTTGTGTGCTTATAGCGTCTATGTTCTTTTTATTCTGGAGTATTGATCTCAATTTGATTATATAACCATTAGTCCCATTATTGTACTAATCCCACCAATAGGTTGAAAATCCCTCAAGGGCGGGGGCTTGTCTAATTTTGCCCATTGTAAGTGCTCAATAAATATCAACCTAGGTTTTTTTTTTTTAGTGTAGTATAAAAATTCAACTCTTGCTAAATGAGACTAGACAGGGATTGAATTGAAAAAGTTAAAGTAAAAAAAGTTGGAGATGTCCAAATATCTATTCAAGAGAAAAGTAGCATTTATCAAACCAGGGCTTTAGATCTTCCTCTTTTCTCCTCATTTAACAAACTGAAATATCATCAAAGGCACAGGTGTATTTTGCTCCTCTGTGAGAGACTGACACTTTCTTTTAGAAGAACAACTGAACCATGTAATTAGTGAGTGCTAAACTATTGCTACAAATATGGCTTTAAATTGGTCATTTGAAAAGCAGACTTGAAAAGGCTTTTCCATGCATGCAGATTTCTGTGCTAGTAAAACCTGCAGGAGATGTGACAATGGGAAAACAGAATCCGCAAGTTATTTTTGAAAATGTTGATTGGTGCAGAAAAGGAGGGTTCCTTTGCGGGAGCTTGGTGACTGAATTTTCCAGGAACAACAGTAACAAAATCAAGTAGCTACAAACAACTGTCCTGGGAGCGGGTAAGCTCACCTCACAAAGCTGAGCTCCCCTAGGAGGATTTTTACCTTTGTGAGTACAGAAATGAAGTCCATCAATGGCAAAGCCTCAGATGCGTCTACGTAGTTCTTGATGATGCTGAAAAGACCGTTCACAAAGCCAAGGCTTGTCTAGGATCGGAGAGAAAGAGAAAAGGAATAGACACACACTCAGGGCCAACGAAGAAAAATCTACTGACCTTCAAATGCCAGTCTTACAGATGTTTCCCATTTCAAATTATCTGCTAGCAAAATTCAAAGATTATTTCCCTCCACCCCCCAGTGCATATTTTCTTATAAGATTTTAATAAATTATGTAGCTATCTCTCTTCCTTCCTTTTGAGAAGAAAGATATCTTATTTCTAATATATGTGAAAAAGGATGTTCGCTTACAAATAAGCATTTATGAAGACAATAAGTTCTGTGGAATACATCTTTCTTAAATAGCCGTGGAAAAATGAAAAAATGAGGGTTAGCTAATATCTATGATCTTCTGGGAAGATATCAACAGGTGCTCAGATGCACTCCTTATAAATCTGAATTCCTGACATAAGATGATGTGGGAACACAACATGGAATGTCATATTCAATACTCCAATATGGATACAGTCATAGGTAACTCCAAGCATCAGTTTCCATGATCCTCTGGTGAATTTTAAAACACCATTGCTGACATCTTTCTATTTTGGCTCACCTGAGTTAACTCCTCCAGGTTTGCAAAAAGTCTCCATAAATCCACATCCAGAAGATACTCATGATTTTGCAGATATTTTAGTGTATTCATAAAGATCTTCAAAAAATAAATGCACGTTATTTTTTGTATTTAAATTCTGAAGCATGCCCTGTGATTCAACATAAACTTAAGCTAAACTAAACTAAACATAAACTTTAAACATAAACTTCCTGGGTATGACTTTACAAAACAATGTAGCAATCAGTATTCCCAAGGCTTAAGAATTGTTCAATACAAATCATGACATTGAAGCTTCATAGAACACACTGGAAATGTGGTGTTTAGTATGAAAGTGTTGTTATGTGAACATTCCTGTTGAAACCAATCTGTCCAAATGGGCTTCCTGGGCTTCATGCTGCCAAGGAAACCCCAGAGCACCGACAGCATCAACCTGAGAGCAGAAACGTCCTCATGCTGTGTTCTCATTCCTTCCTCTGGAAAAACCCAAATGGCCTTTACTTTCAGGGAATTCAAAGTAGAGAATTAGTGAGTTAATATCTGATAACCAATAGGATGTTTCCTCTTGGACAAGGGTGTTAAATATTAATGAATACATTCAAGGAGTCTTGGTTATTATTCTTTGATTTGATGCTTTCAACATCAGGGGAACTACACAGCAAGCCAAGAAAGAGAACTGCAATTCACACAGAAGACCTGCTCCTCATTTCTATAAACGGAAGAGCGAACAATTAATTGAAAAGTGAATACTTTATATATACAGTGGTGGCTGGGTTCGTGGATGTAATTCGTTCCACGGTTCTGGAGAGGATGCCACGGTCATGTTTGTCACCCAGTGCGGAACTTGAGAGCAGAAGCAAAATTTTACCTAAAGCTTCTGTCTGCCAACTGAATTGTGTGTGAACAGAAGCGTTTGTGAACCAAGGTATCACTGTATAAGATGGAGAGCCTTGGAAGGCACAAAGAGACCAACTATTTCAAGAACTGTAGGTGGACTATAGACAGCTGTCCTCCAACTCTCACTCTACATTGTTTAATCAGCGCCACAAGTGGCTCTCGGACATGGATCAGTATCTGTTGAGGCCTCGTTAAAACATAGCTTGCTGGGTTCAATCCTAGAGTTTGTGATTCCCTAAGTCTGTGAGGGGGTTTAAGGGCATCTAACAAGTTCCCAAGTGACTCCAAAGAGGCTGGTCTACAGCCATGTCTTGAGCAGCACTGACAAAGGGCTTCCCAAATCCACATAGTCTTGGGCATCTGAAAATCTGTCACTTCAACCCAAGCATCTGAAACAGCTAATTGTCAAGAAAACCAGAACTGATCAGAACAGCCCACCTGGGACAATTTAAAAGAAATATTCTTTTTGCTGTGAGATTCAGGGCTTTACAGAAATTCTTTGTCATGTTTTTTTTTTTTTTAACCGAGTCTACAAATATACTGAGTCTACAAATGCACTACAAAAATACTGAGCCGACAAATATATTTACATTGCTATGTGAATTACCAGTTTTGAATCCATAGGCAACTTTGGGAGACTCATATTGTGCAAAGCAAAGTGCACATTACTTAAATACACTGGGGACATGTGAAAATAAATTCAACTTCCTTAAACAGAAAATGTTAGTTTGAAGAGCCTGGGCAGCTACAGTGTGACAGAAAGTTCTGTGGCAGTTCCTTGTGATGGGGGGGAGACAGGATACTCAGGGGTTAGTGCTCTGAGGGAGTCATTCACCGGGGGACACCAGCTTCAGTGCTACCCTTCCCTAACCATAGCCTGGGGTTCACTTTAGTATCCCCCCCCACCCCTTCCTGGAGCTGCTTTGGTCCCAAGGGTTCAGCAGAGTTTGCCCCGTGCTGCGCCCTGACTGCCGCCTTAAGCCAGCTGCTGCTCCTTCCTCAGCCAGCTGGAGGAGTTGGCACAGGAGCGGGCACAGCAACAAGCTGGGCTATCAGAATGAATCACCGGGCTTTTGCTATATATGGGTTCTTTCTCTGTTCTCTCCTCTCTCTTTCTTTCTCTCTCCCCATGAGCTGGAGGACAGCAGCCATCAGGTGCCTGTAAAAGAATCAGTCATAGTATGAGGGGAATGCCGCGGAAGCAGGGATGAAACATGGAAAGAAATTTTTCCTTGATTTTGAGCCCCTTGATGGAATCAACGTGAGTTCTCCCCAACATTGAACTTTCCAATCACATGGACCCATAAAATCCTGGATTATTTAAGCTAATTTTCTGGTACTTGCTCTTATAAGCATCCTAACTGATGTGGAGTTTCAATTTTCTCATAGGCTGTCTCTGTGACTTAAATTTTGTTAAGTAAGGTACTTAGTACACTTACGTGGCATTTAATAGAGAGCAAAGAGAATTCATTTGATCATCACGATCATTCAAGAAAATGACCAGAGATGGTGTTTATCCTTCCCTTTTTATAGTTTAGTACAGGGATTGTCAAACTACAGCCTGCGGGCTGTAAATCTTCATTGCCACCTAGTTTTGTAACTTATGTTTTATAGTGACATAGTCATACACAGCCCTTTATGTATTATCTATGACTGATTTTGTACTGTAATGGCAGAGTTTCAACAAAGATCACATGGTCCGCTGAGCCTAAAATATTTGCTATCTGCATCGCTGTAGCTTGAATGTGTCCTGTCAAAATGCAGGTGTTGGGAACCCAATCTCCAAAGCAAGAGGTTGAAGGTGGGACCTACTGAGAGGTAATGAGGTCACGAGTGGGTTAATGCCATTAACATGGGAGTAGCTCATTATCTCCAAACTAGGCTTGTTATAAAAGTGAGGTCAGCCCTTCATGACTCTTTTTGTGACCTCTTTTGCATATGGTGCTTTCCACAGTGTTATGATGTAGCAGGAAGGTCCTCATCATCTTGAAATTAGCTTTCCAAACCATGAACACTAATCTCTTTTCTTTACAAATGCTGTGGTATTCTCTTACTGCGATCCAAAATGGACTAAAACATGGACCCTAACAGAACATGCCGCCCAACCTCTGGTCTGTTTAGGGTATGGAGGACTGGACTTTCTGAAGGTCATATGCAGGTCAGAGGTAGATCCAGGGAGTAGGGTCAGGTCTTCCCCAACAATGAGTTTTAGCTGTGAGCATCTTGGAATCAAAAGGAACTTGCGATCATAATGTGAAGTGAAATAAATCAGACACATAAGCTTAAATGTCATATAGTTTCTTATACATGAGACACCCAAATTATAAATAAAGGACAAAATAAAAGATGGATTATCGGAAGTAAAGAGATAGATCTTTCTCAAATGGGAAGGGGACCAAGAGTTAGCGGGAGGGAAAGGGGATGAAAAAAGAATGCAGATGTGTTATGCACACATCCCAGCTCCCCATGATGAATGTAATCATTATGCACTGCAAACATACTAATAAAAATGAAAATTGAAAAACATAACAAAAGTATTATGGACATATTAAGGGCACCTTGTGAGCCACCTTGCAGTCTAAGAAGGAAGCTGCTGCCTTCCTTCCCTTTCTCTGTGATTATCCTACAAGGGATTCTCGGCCCTGAGCTTCCCGGACCAAGGCGGCAGAGCCCTGTTTATACAAGGACATCACAAATATGCTACTCTATGATCCAACTGCACCGCATCAGGCATGCATGGCAGCCCCAGAGATCTGTGGCTGCACTTGTTAAGCATTCACCTGGCTTGGTTCCTGAGGGAGCAGAGCTCCTGCAGGGGAAGTGACCAAGGTGGGACCGGGCTGCCTTGAGGGTGGCTTGAGGGCCCAGATGCAGGAGCTCGGAAATACAGATGAGAGGGAGGCAGAGGACGTTCAGACAGCAGACGGAAAGCAGAGGAGTTCATTAAGCCTGGAAGATCTCATCCAACCCTGACAGGCTATACTTAAGAAAGGAATTAAGAGACAAGTAGTCGATACATAAAAAATACAGATAAAAATTTCTTCAAGATCCTCATAAAGGGGGGAAAAAAATCCCCAAACTTTCTTTTTTGGCATGGAAGAGAAAAAGAAGTCCCTAAAGAACCAAATTACTGTTTTGCATGTTGCACAAAAATGAAAACCAGCATTACCATCTTCAGAACTAATAAATGGTCCAAGAAATAAGTGCATTCACTCGTGAAAAGTTCCCACACAGCCTCTTGCTGCTTTCTTAAGTCTAATTGATCAGTAGGGACTTTTTGATGTGTTTCCATGACTTCATTCCAGGTCTTATCCTGCACACGAGGAGAAAAGAGAGAACAGAACGTTTCCACTTCAGTGGCTTGCCCGTCTACTGTGTGCTTTGGCTTCCAACCTGGCAGGAATCCTGGGCTCCCTGTGGGCAGCACCCCTCCCCCCAGCCACCCAAACCACAGCTCCCGTGGCTCAGAACTGCCAGTCCCTCCCAAAGCAAAGCACGAGGAGGCTTTAAATTGAAAAGAAATTCAAACTGATGTCACATGGAATTATGCTTGACAATTTCATGAGTCCTTCTAGTCTAGTTTAGGGCTCAAGGAACTTTACACTTAGAACTGGAAAGTCTGATTCCAAGTTCCTCTGTCAAAAGCTTGTTGAAATTAACTACTGATGACTCATGATATAAAAGTGTTGGCACTCAAGGAGACCTTGGAAATATTTTATCCAAAATTATGTGCTTTTCACATGAGGAAATTGAGGGCTGGTGAATGTACCCAATTGTCCCTTAACGATGGGGATGTGGTCTGAGATACACACTGCTAGCAGGTTTCAGAGTTGTGTAACCATCACAGTGGGTACTTACACAAACTCTAATTACAGTGTCATTAGGCCATATCATTTTATGAGATCACCATAGATGGGGATTGTTACGGATAGAAATGTCATTATGAGCTGCTCGGCAGTATTAACATTTCTGTAGGGCTTTGTGGCCTGCAAAGTGCTCTTCTAGCCATTACCTCGTTTCACAGAAGGTGGCTTTTCCCAGGGCTCTCTGTCCTGCCCAGCCCTGGCAAGGTTCTTTCCCTGCACCTGGCTGTTATTATGAAGCAGGCAATCATAGGACAATTTAAAATAAAGACCCACAGAAACAAATAAGCACCACAAGAAAAAGGAAAAGCTATGTTCCACAGTCAACAAACCGCTTAGTAAACTATACAGTACCTTTAGGCTGCAAAACTCATAGACCCCGAAGTCTCTGATCTTCACTGAAGAGAGGCAGTTTTCCAGATCCGTTATGTACTTGTGTTTGTCTTTGCCCTGCTTAAAGATCATTAGAAACGGCATGAATTGTTTAATGACACGATTTCAAACCACTCACAGACCCGGCCACTTTATGGCACGAACTGTTCCAAGACCATTTCCAAGCCAGTCCAAACCCCAGGACCACAGCATGTCAGAGAGGGAGGACAAGGCTCATGAAGGTGTGTACCCCAAACCTCTCATCTTACTAAGAACAAATAAACAAACAAACAACTCTGATGCACAGAATGGGCACAGAGCAAATAGTTGGGCTCCAAGTCTAGCACCCGCCCCGTGGAGTGATTACCTCCTTCAGTTTTCCAAACTGTGGACTCCAGAATATCAGCACAAGAAAATCCCTCAGACATTAGTTAAACCTCTCACTAAGTGGCTGATTAAATAAAGCCCACAGTGCTAACGAGACTTGCCCAACATTGTAATTCCCTGCTAGAGTACCAGAACATTCTAGAAACTCCAGCTTTCTTGGAAAGGAACTACCCAATTATTTATGTTATTGTCTTTATCCTTAATAATATGTGTTTTTAAAATCTGATGACAGATATTATACTATCATTGCAAAAAATTGAGAAACAAACAAAAACAATAAAAATTAAAGCCACTCATAATCCAGACTCTCAGAAAACCATTGTAAACATTTTTCTGATAATATTTGTAATTAATGTTTAAATGCTATCATCTTTACACATCCTTCTGCAACTTATATTGTGAGCAATTTGGGATGGATTCATCAGTGTTTTACTGCACATCCTGAAACACCCACTCGGAGTTCAAGTTACCAACCAAACTAGGAAGAAGCTATCCAATAACAACAGGTCTGGCTTTCTAAAAGCCACCTTGGCTGCGTTTCAGTGGAATGTTTATCACAAATAATTTTTCAGCTTGTTCTGTTGCTGAGGATGCATGATGCTGGCGTAGCTCCATCAGGTTTGGTGCAAGTGAACCAGCGTTTTGTTAATGAGCAGAAGAAGGTGCAAGCTGTCCTGGGGAGGGCCCAGAGAGTCCCAGTGGAGACCCTTCCTGGGCTTCCCACTATGCTGATCTCTGGTCACCTGTAGCACAGACAGAGGAAACTTTTTATAGACTCTTTAGCCTCCATAGTAGCAAAGCAATCTTGGAGCCAGTTGGAGACCTCCTACGGTAATTGAGACTTATGTCTTTTGTTGATGTCTGAAACCATAGTGACTGCATGTTGTAGCAATAAAAAACTAGCAGCCTGTTGGAAAAGACAGAAGGTAGGACAATGGCAGCAGGAAAGTGGGAAAGCAGGCACCAATGCTGTCCTCTGGAGGGCCCTCCTGGTGGCTTTCCTCGGGTTGGACAAGCCGCTGGTCAAAGTGTGGAAGGAGGAGACACTTCTGCCAGGGGTCACATTAACTCCTCAAAGTCACAGACCCATGTAGGGCCTTGTTTCTTCCACCATGTGACATTGGCCAGGAAAGGCAGTGAGACTATTTGAAGGGACTCTGAGAGGGTGTGGGGATGAGTAAGAGTGAGGAGCCCAGGCTGGTCCTGGTAAGGAGGAGGTAAGTGGAATGGCACTGCAGCGGGAGCTGGTGACTGCACTGCAGTGAACTGGAAGGCTCAGCTTTCATAGATACATTTTGGAGCAATTGACAAAGAGATGGTATTGAATTGGTGAAGAGCATTGAAACATTCCAGTTCTGATGACAGAAAGGAGGGAGGAATATCCGGTCTGATTATGGGGACAGTGGAGTGGTACAAGGTCGGGGCTAGGGCAGACTCACAGCCAGACTGGCCAGGACTGCTGGGGACAAATAGCGGGAACTGCTGCTCCTCAGCTGTGTGATGGCAGGCAAACGATCCAGCCTCTCTGAACCCATCTCCCCATTTGTTAAACAGGGTTAATGTGACCTATCTTGTTAGAGTGCAAGAATTTACACACCGATGTGTAAGCTATGACCTACACAAAAGAAGACACATGTAAACAATGTAAACGGAAATGGTGCCCAGTGCTGTGGCAGCACACACACACACACCCACACCCTTTATTACTAATACTGATCATTAGCAAGAAAGGAAAGAGAGAAAGAAGGAAGGAAGGAAGGAAGGAAGGAAGGCACAAACCAGAAAAGTCTGTAATAGATTGGGAAATATGTTGCAATTTAGAAGTGTGTGTGGATTATCATTTAAAAACATATGAATTACTTGATAAGTAAGGCTAAGAAGGTAAAGGAAGCAGATATATCCATTTTAAGGGAACCAAATACTGAGTCCCTGGGAAAATGGGGTCTTAAAGAAATGAAATTTCCTTCCTTCCTTCCTTCCTTCCTTGCAGAGAATTTTTCCTGAAAATATGATGTCATTTCATTACAGAGGGAGCCCTCTGTATCCACAGGCTTCAATCCATGGAATCAACCTGGCAAAGATCAAAATCAGTCAAAAACAATTATGCCTGTGCTGAACATATACAGACTCTTTTTCTTGTCATTATTCCCTAAATAATACAGTAGAACAACCTTTTGAGTACCACTGACATAGTGTTACATATTACAAGTAGAGATGATTGTAAGGAGGGTATCTAGGCTATATGCAAACACTACACCATTTTATATAAGGCCCTGGAGCATTCTTTCTTGGTGTGTCTCCACCACTGTCTCCCAATTCAGAGTAGAAACCATTTAGCACATTTCATCCCCAATGTATATTTCATTCTGACCTTCTCAATTGGTGTCTTATATCTTCAGCCCAGAACTTGACACATACAGTCACCCAACACACACATTGGAGTAAGTTGCTTCTTTATGGGGCAAATAATAGATCTCTATCGATAGCTTATAGGATATTCCTCCCTTGGCTAAGTTCTTCTCTCCTTCTGCTAAGTTCCTCCCTTTAGAAAGCACACTTGATTTCCCAGGCATCCCTAGAGCTCCCTTTCTTGGAGGAGCCCTTGGAAAGGTTGAGGGAAAGTGAACCTCTCCTGGGATCTCAGGAAGGACTAGTGTCAGGACTAGAACTAGCCCCCATGGGGAAGAAGATGCCCAGGAGGGGCTGGCCCATCTCAGACCCACCAGGACAGAGTCACAGTCTCTGAATAACTGATGGACAACAGCCCTCGTGACAATGATGTCACCATGTTCCTAACAACCTATGATTTGGAGTTCATATTGTTTAGACTGTGTTCCATGCAAATTTCATTTTTGAAAAAAATAATGTGAGACATTAAAATCAGGAACAAGACAAGGATGTCCACTATCACCACTCTTGTTCAATATAGTTTTGGAAACATTAGCCACAGCAATTAGACAAGAGAAAGAAATAAAAGGAATAAAATAGGAAAGGAAGAAGTTAAACTGTCATTATTTGCTGATGAGATGATACTCTATATAGAAGACCCAAAAAATTCTTCCAAAAGACTTCTAGACTTTTAATTGACAGATTCAGTAGAGTAGCTAGATACAAGGTCAAAACTCAAAAATCAGTAACCTTCTTGTACACAAATAACAGACTCACTGAGAGAGAAATTAGGGAAACAATTCCTTTCACAATAGCATCCAAAAAAATGAAATATTTAGGAATCAATCTAACGAAGGAAGCAAAAGCCCTCTACATTGAGAACTACAGCAATCTGAAAAAAGAGATCAAAGAGGATATAAGAAAATGGAAAGACATCCCCTATTCTTGGGTAGGAAGAACCAATATAATGAAAATGGCCATACTTCCAAAACTGCTATACAGATTCAATGCAATCCTGATTGAAATTCAAACAATATACTTCACTGAACTAGAGAAAACAATCCAAAAATTCATTTGGAACCAGAAGAGACCTAGAATAGCAAAAGCAATTCTAGGCAACAGAGTCATGGCCGGGGGTATTACAATTAACAACTTGAAACTGTACTACAAAGCTACTGTGATAAAAACAGCATGGTACTGGCAAAGAAACAGACCCAAGGATCAATGGAATAGATTAGAAGATGCAGAGACTCCAGACATACTCAGCTACCTCATCTTCAATAAAGGAGCCAAACACCCTCACTGGAGGAAAGATAGCCTCTTTAATAAATGGTGCTGGAAAACTTGGGCTTCAACTTGCCAAAGATTAAAACTAGACCTATATCTCTCACCATGCACTAAACTAAAATCGAAATGGATTAAAGATCTAAATATTAAAATAGAAACTCTGAACCAGTTGGAACAGAGGTTAGGTAGAACCCTTGAAGACATCAGTGTAGGAAAAGATTTTATGAACAAAACCTCAGTTGCTCATGAACTAGCACAAACAATCAACAAGTGGGATCTCTTCTTACTAAAAGGCTTCTGCACAGCAAGAGAAACCACCAGCAGTGTGAAGAGACAACCCACAATGTGGGAAAAAATCTTCACCTGCTCTTCCTCAGACAAAGGTCTATTATCTCAAATCTATAAAGAACTTAAAAAGATCAGACCTCCCAAATTTAAAGACCCAATCCAAAAATGGGCATCTGAAATGAACAAACATTTCTCACACAAAGAAGTAGAAATAGCAAATAAATACATGAAAAAATGTTCAACATCACTGGTCATTGGAGAGATGCAGATGAAAACAATGCTGAGATTCCACTTCACTCCAGAAAGAATGGCTGCTATCATGAAATCAACCAATAACCAATGCTGGAGGGGCTGTGGGGAAAGAGGAACCCTGCTCCACTGCTGGTGGGAGTGTAGACTGGTGCAACCAGTGTGGAAATCAGTATGGAGATACCTCAAAGAACTAGGACTGGAAATCCCATTTGACCCCGCTATTCCCCTGCTGGGGATCTTCCCCAAAGAATTAAAAGAATCATACCACAGTGATATATGTGCACCCATGTTCATAGCAGCACAGTTTGTAATAGCTAAAGCTTGGAAACAGCCCAATTGCTCATCACCTGGAGACTGGATAAAGAAGATGTGGTTTTTTAATAAAATGGAGTACTACTCAGCCATAAAGAATGATAAACTAGAGACATTTATAACTAAGTGGATGCACATTGAGGCAATACTCTTAAGTGAAATAAATAGGACACACATGTAAATACCGAATAGTTTCTCTGGTGTGAAAAACTAAAAGTGTAAATAAGAATCAAAATGTATAATTGATATTGTGAAATAGGAAGAAAATATTTAAAGGAATAGAGGAAGTGGGAGGGGAAGGGGAAAGGAAAGAAGGGAAAAGAAAAAATATGAGAAAAGGAAAAAATGGAAACAAAGTCTCTGTAAATAGGGAAGGGTGGAGGAGGTGAAGGAAGGGCAGGGGAATGGGGAAAACAATAAGAACCAAGATACATCATGTAAAGGTACAAGATCCCAATGATGAATGTAACTGTATTGTACACTTAAAATGTACCGATAAACTAAATGGAGAAAAAAATAATGTGAAAGTCAATCATGTAAGTGGCTATGAGAATAAGTAGTTTTTCCAAACTCCAATTTTAAAAACACTACAGGTGCTACTAGTAATATGACAGTATTGATTGAATGTTTATGAGTGCCCAGGTCTGGGGGAAACTTCATGTGTATTAGGATTTAGTCATCACAACTTCCTGGGAGGCTGCCATTAGAACTTCCCGCCTTCTACCGGAAAAGCTCTGAAGCTGAGGGAGTTCATTCATTTGGCCAAGGTCATGAAGCATTCAGCGAAGCAGCTAAGATTAGAACTTTGGAGGACTTTTAATTTAGCTACTGGACTTCAAGTTTCCAAGATATCTGTGTCCACAGAACTGTTGCAGTTGTCAGTGGCTGTCTCTGATGGGAGAGATCATGAGGGAAGCCCATGGTTTGAACTGACCAAGGGACAGTAGCTTCCCACAGGGCGCTACTGCCCCCACTGGCTGCAGTGTGTAGGCTTTGGAACTGTCTTTCAGGAGCACACACATCAGTTCTGCTTCCTCCACAGAACAGGAGCACAGAGCCCGACTGTGACCACGAACAGTCCCCCCTCTACCTTGAGCGAGCCAGCCGGAAAGGCTTGCTCAGCCTAGACCACCCTTGTCCTAGGTAGTGAAGACTCCTGGAGAGCACTGGTCTAGATTTATTACTCTTCAATAATTGATGGAACCGAGAATGAATTTTAAAACCCTGCTAGGACTTGTCCAACTGACTTTCCCAGAAGTGGACATGTATCTGTAGAATCTGTTTCTGTAACATCTCATTAATTTTTCAATGTTCCCAAAATACATGGCGCTGCCTGCAACTTGGGCCACACACTTATTCAAGT
The DNA here is from genome assembly GCF_053883595.1 of Heterocephalus glaber. Lineage (NCBI taxonomy): Eukaryota > Metazoa > Chordata > Mammalia > Rodentia > Bathyergidae > Heterocephalus > Heterocephalus glaber. The sequence goes on along the minus strand of NW_028258357.1, from coordinate 11,565,439 downwards.
TTTCCTCATTGAGTGAGCTGCTTAATGAGTTGCATTAAGCTATAAGCGTAGTGCTGTTAAGCATTGCTGTGTTGGAATTGCTTTGCTTGTTTTGTAGAACTCATTAATCACCGGCAATTAGCACTGTTCTGCTGTACCAAATGGCACCATTTGGCATGTTCTGTAGTCAGTACTATGGCTGTGATGATGTCGCTTAGATTTCACGTGCCGTCTGCCTTTATGCAAAGATAAAGCAGAATGAAGAGGCTCTTCAGCCATTTCTTACTTTCTTAGCTACTGGAGGCTTAATTATAAACAAAAATTACAATGTGCAACACTTACCACTCCTCTCTTGGAGAAAGGCCATCTTGGCTTTTTGGATTCTGGTGGGTGAAACAAAATATACCATTACTTAGAGTAACTAACTGGTGACAGATCATTGCAGAGCTTTATGAAATCCCCTTTTTGAAAATAAGCCAAGCAGAATTCCTCCTGCTTTAATTCTCCTCCTCTAGAAAATGCACAGAATCAGTACATTTTTGCTGATGAATGAGTGGCACCATGTCATAAGGTTGGGCATCTTCTGCTGCCTGAGGAAATGCTGGTCTGCTTCTGCACTGGGGTAGGCTTAGTGTTCTTTTCCTCGTCACTTGGGGAGAAATCTATAAAGCAACGATGATGCGGAGTAATTCATTTAAGACAGAATCAAAGCACTTTGGGCAGAAAGGACTGGCTCTTTATTTTGACTTCATCCTACCATAACCCCCCCCGCCCACATGTAACGTCAGGAACCTGACCACGCTCAGGCCTGGAGCTTGCATTGGCCCAGTCCGGATGTGGTTCTGCAGACCCCTAAAATAGGGAACAACAGCACATGTCACTGCCACTGTCCTACTTGGTTCTTAGGAGCTGCTCACATTTTTTTTTTTTGTACTGGGGATGGAACTCAGATCCTTGTGCTTTCGAGGCAGGCGGTGGAACCACTGAGCTAAATCCCCGGCCCTACTCACATATTTTTTGATGACCAAGAAGTAAAGAGATTACATTCTTTTTTAAAAAATTGTGTGTTGTTTATGTTAGTAAAATGAAAACACAGCTGGGAATCATCTCTTAGGTTATAGGAGAAACTCTGGCCACTCAGTGTACAAATGGTGGTGCTGGAGGTGTCTTTCTGTTGGATTCACTGAGACCATAAACATAGTGCTTCAGTCAGACGGAAGTAATTATGTGAGCGGCACTGACTGCAAAGGAGGTGTGTAAGGACTTTATCAACTGTAACCTTGGACAGGTCCTAATTAGTCCAAGGGGTTATCCTCTCATTGGCTTTGTAAAGGGGACAGTAGGTGGAATCACCCTTAGGGCCAAATCAGATTCACACACTCAGCCTTCAAATGATTGGTAGTAAATTATCACATCTAATTGAACTTGTCTTGTCCTTGGCAAGTTTCTCCCTTCTGGTTTTCTAACTTTGAGGACAATTTTGGAGCTTAGGGGGTACTTTACAAATATTCAGAAGAAGATTTTAATGAGTATTGGATAGACAGTCGTTCATTATCTATCTTAAGTATGTTTGCTAAATCAAAATGTCTCTTGCAACAGTATCTGCAGGAGTTTCATACCCACGTCAAGAGAGGCACTGCTGCAGGCATCGGAAACACCAGACCTCTGTTCTGAACTCGAGAAGAGGGCACAGTGAGCTACGCAGTGTCTACCGTGATGCTAGGCACCCAGCTTAAAAATAGCTGGTCTAACATGGAAGCATCGCACTGGAGTGCAACTTTGCTCCTTAGAATGGTGGCTGTTAAACTTCAGGTGGCATCAGAATCACCTGCAGGGATTGTTATAAAATGGATTGGAAGACACCACCCTCAGAGTTGCTGATTCAGAAGGGTTGGCATAGGGCCAAGAATGTGCATCTCTGACAACTTCTCAGGGGATGCTGAGGCTGCTGGTGTGAGACCAGCCTTTGGTTAATAGATTTAGAACATTTGTGAAGTGTCATGAAACACAGACTAACCTATGCTGGGGTTACGATGGACTTGGAACTAGCTTGGCCTTCTGCAGGGCACGTCCTCAAGCAGATCATGTAGCCCCCCTTAGCTTGTTCACTTGGGTTTGTTGTATCTTAGGAGGCAATAGCTGTTTGTTCTTATATGTTGTATCACATAAGACAGTAGATGGGAAAGAGATCTATAGTGATGGAAGAGTTATAAACTTGCTCTTTGTGCTGTACTTCCTGGTGGCCTCTGGGTTCCACATGCAGAAAGTACATCGTCCCAGAGAGTGAGGGTGGATTTGGGCTGGTGAGAAGAACTACTTGCTACCATTCAGAGTTAGATTCCACCCCTCTGAGACAAGTGGCTGACACCAAGAATAGGACTTTGCAGATTTGTGAATAAGAACTGGGCTTGATGGTTTTGCCAGGTGTCCAATTCTCTTAGCAATGCCTTAGACACAGGTCTTACTGGATTTCTGAATAAGAATTCTTTGGTAAAATGGACCCGACTAAGAACAATCAGTTTATCCACCAACATGGATAAAATTTACGTCTCATTTTGGGTCTCAAAGCCTGCAATTTACCTCCCCTAGGCATCGTGAGGAAAGCACCTACGTACCATAGTTGCTCTTTTTCTTCACAGTTGAGGATCCACCTTAGGGTTACCTCTCTGTCAGACATTCATGTGCCCTGAGCCCCTTGGCCTCCTCCACATGACCATCATGGCTGGAGGACATCAGTGTGACACTGAAGACCAGGAGTGAGTGAAAGATAAGACACAAAGATTACAGAAAAGCTGCCCACCAGCCAGCAAAGACTCTCTGATCCAAAATGGTGGCCATCACTGGAGCACCTGTCCTGGGTCCTGGACTTGGGATAAATAATCTTACAAGAGGTCATTTAGGGGGAGACCCATTCCTCATTCATCTCTGTAAACAGAACGCCTACCACCAAGACTGGTAGTCAGCTGGTTCCGATCATTCATGCCTTGTGCCTGTTCCAGTTGGTAAGGCATTGGTTCCAACACACTGGTGTAGTGTCCTCCTAGTTATTAAATATTTAGAAAATCTCTCTCACTTACGACCATCTCTGACCCATAGCAGACATATAATGAACAGGACCTGAATTCAGCAGCAGAAGTGGGTGGCACAGGTAATCAGCAGCTCCATCAGACACCAGGAGGTCCCCGGGGAACACCTCAAGCCCGGGTAAGTTCAACACCACGGAACTCCGCCTGTGCTCGTAGAACCTGTGCTCAAGAGCGGAGAGGTGAGAGCTCAGATCAGGGGTTCAGGCAGGCCCCCCTCCTTCCACTGGTCACACAGAAGTGGCTGCTAATTTCCTGGATCTCTTGTCTGTACCAACACAACCACCTCTTGGTTCTTCACCTTTAGCTTTATCTGCTCAATTCCACCCTATGCAAAATCATTAAATGTGTTACTCAAAATTTAAGTCTGACCCTGTTCCCCTGAGGCTTAAGACACTTCAGTAGCTCTTCATTCTTTCCCACCTCAAGTCATTTTAAACAATATACTTATGCCTTCTGTGGTCTTTACTTTGCAATTTATTTTCCAGAAATAGGGGGTGGATTGCAGTTCTCCACACACAGCAGTGTTTCACTTGTAGGTGCCTTAGCTGGAAATGCTAAATCTCCATTTAGTAAGGGCTCAGCAAACATTTGTGAAGTAAATGGAACAATAATCAAACCCATGATCACTAGTGTTTCCCAACATGCACTCCTGCAGAATGTGTACTCCAGTAATAGTGAGCTTCGCATTGTTCTTTAACCACTCCATACTTCACGCCTCCATGCCTTAGCTCAGGTAGAGCCCATCTGCCTTCCTAGCTCTGCTTAATCTGCCTGGCAAATTGATTCATCGCTGAGTTCCAGCCTAGATGTTCTTCGTCCAGAAGTCTATTCTGATCCATTTAAGAAGGGTCAACCCTCTCTCCTCTCCTTCTCCTCCCCCTAACCCTGTTCTTCTAATGACTTCATTCAAAGCTCCTCCTGGGTCTTATATATCACAGGATCCAATCTCTTAGCATAGAATCTGACATAATGCAGGTTTTCATAAATAGACATAACCTATAGCATAAAATACTGACAGTCCTCAAGTGAATTTGGTTCCACATTCTGGATCACAGATGAATAGTTATATGCATACACAAAAGCAGAACACAATGTGATCCTCCCCACCTTCTCTCTGTTTCATTATAGGTGGTTAAATTACCCAACCCACTTTTCCCTTGTCTGGGACAGCTTTGAACATAAAGCATCCATTTGGGATGACATAGGTCATGATTGGAATTGCATTTGCACATATGGAAAAGAGGGAAGACACCTGACTTGCACAAGGGTTGAGCCATGACCTTGTCTTTTGACTTTGATGGGCAAAAACCCAGTGAGGCTCTTTATGAGGAGGTAGAAATGTCGCTGAAGGGCACAATAGGATCTCTGTAGACATGAAATATTTTTGTTCATCAAAAGGCAGCATGGGTTAATAAACAATATCAAGAATCACAGTTGTAATGTTATAGACACCTAGGAAAGCAATTAGAAAGAATAACTGCACCCAGTCATATGAAGAGATAAATGGTACAGAAAACATGTCCTTACATCATTCATGCCTGGCAGTGATTGGATTTCCGGGCACTCTGAAAAGCATCCTGGCCTCTCACCTGGAGCTGGTCAGACATTGGATTGATGATACTAACACAAATAGTTATAATGAGGTCTACGTGGCTCTGACTTTAGGTCTGTTGGAGCTGTGTGTTGTTTCCAGATTGGTGTCTTATTTGTGCTGTCCTAAACGTTAGGGTTGCTTCTTCTAAAAAGTGGCATGCATGCAGGATCATGTGCTCAGTTCTGGATTGATTACCCACTGAAAGTAACTGTAACGAATCCAGGTTGCACAGCAACAAACAAAGCGGTGTCTGCATTGGGTGACGGTGTCCTGTGTGAAAAGGGCAGGAAATGGTATTTTCAGATATCTGGTTTCCTTATAAGGAGACTAAATGAGGAAATAAACAAATAATAACTGCAAAACCTTTGGAGTATTGCTGGCAACCCATTGCCACTATGTAAGCATGTGACGATATAACTATTCTGCCCTTCACTGGTTTGGAAAAACGTGAATATTTCTGAGAAATGCATTCTTTTTGGTGTTTTTTGCTTGATCCTTGATTATTATTTTGCTTTAGGACAAATTTCTGGACTCAGGAGACTGTATTGCAGAGTGCCTCACCCACGCCTTGCAGCCCTCTGGAGTTGACCCCTTTGCCTTGGCCAACCCCAGCCCCACTCAGAAGCCAAAATACAGCCACACTTACACTAACCCCGAGGTGCGATGCCCCACGCTGGTCAGATCCGAAGGGACCAGTCCCATGGTGGCTGGAATTACTTTGTCTCCTTTCTGGTACCAGAACGTCTCCGTATTCTGTCCTCTGCTGCAGACTGGCAGATCCACGGTGTGGGCTGGGGCAGCAGCAATTCAGAGAATCTCGGGAATTCCCTTCACCACCCAGCAGGTCCCACCCATGAGTCAACACTCAGCAATGAGGCTGGGGCCCTAAAATTTGGTGCTGGAAGAGTTGCTAGCTGCAGGAAATGTGTCTCACCGCACCCCAAATGCATATGTTTCATAAGCTATAGATTGGTCTTGGTGAATATTATTCTAATTTAAAATTAGCTGACATACACCGAGCTCCGATTTTTCCTAGACATGGCCCTAAGCATCTTACATATTTTAAACATTATCACATTGATTTTCACAAGCATCCTAGGAAGTAGAAATTCCTACTCTCAGTTTAGATGGAGGATATTGAAGCTGAGAAAGCTGAGTGAAGAGGTCACTTAAGGGCACATTGTTTTAGTGAGTGCCAGAGGCAGAATTCAGAACTCCAATAGGCAGGTCTGACTCTAGAAAGATTTGTAAACAGGACAAAGAGAAAAAGATACTGCCAATCACTGCCAAGCACAGTGTTGGTTCTAAATTAGTGCCTGGTTTCCAAATTGGAGTCAACTTTAATAAAAACAGGCATGTGGTGAGTTGAAAGGCCCTCTGCCCAAGGGATAATGCCCACATTCTGAAACCTGGAGCCTTACTTGTAAGAAGGTTCTGAGCAGATGTAATGAAACAAAGGATTGGGGTGAGAAGAGGTTCATTGATGAGTGTCTTGAGAAAAGACAATTCTGTTGAGACTCAGAAAGGACAGAAGGCCACGTGAAGACAGGCCAAGACTGAGGTGGAACAGCCACAAGCCATGCAATGCCTGGATAAAGGAGCAAGGAGAGTTTTTCCCTAGAGCCTCCAGAGGGCGTGTAGCCCATATGATTTTACATTGCTGGCTTCCAGAACTGAGAAAGGATAAATTTCTACTTTTTTTTTTTTCAAGCCACCCAGCTTATGCTGATTCATTGTAGCAGCCACAGGAAACTAATCCTGGGGTTATTCTATTGAGTGGCAAAAGTCCTGGACTTAGGTCTGGATTCCCAGCGGTGACCTCCATCATGAGTGACCTTGGCATCTTTGTTCTTTGGGCCCCAATTCCCTATGTGGCAAATGAGTGTGTCAAGTGAGATCTTTTCCATCCCTCAGGACAGGCTCACCATGGAGGACCACTCTGGTCTCCTCCTTCATTGGCCAGTGGGTGGTGTAGGGCTTACGTGATGATGTTTTATCTTGGCAGAAATGCTTGAGGATGAATAATTCAGAGTTCCCTCTTTAGAAATGTGACTCATAGATCATTCACATTTTAAAAAGATTTCTTCTCTACAGCTGATTTAAACTAAGGACTGCTGGCCTTAAATTACCAGGTACAATTTATTTATTTATTTATTTTTTGGTACCAGGGATTGAACTTGGGACCTCACACTTTCAAGGCAGGCGGCAGAACCACTGAGCTAAATCTCTGGCACCAGGTACAATTTTTAAGGGACAACAGTGAAAAATGTTAGAGAATATAGGGAGTAAGTAGCAACTTCCCTAAGGTGATATGTGTTTCTTAATGGAATAAAAATCTTATTGAAGCCACTATATGCAGACATTTGTCTTTCCTCTGCTACAAATGTTGCCCAGTGTTTTCTCCAAATTATTAGGCTGTATTCCTCCGAAATTATAATTCTTGCCAGAGAGCAAAATTTCATAGAATGTAGCCTTTTCTAGCAGGGACTTTTCAGCTACTGGGTGACCAGAAAAAGTAGATATTCTATATTAAGAATCAGGGTTTACTTTATGCAAGAAATATAGTGGAGTTTTGAATGTTAGCTTCTAATGATGGGTTGACTACATAGGAGGAACAAATTAAGAAACAATAACAAGCTTTGAAAAATACTCTTATTAGTAGGAGAGTAATGACAACTCTGATACCAATCATGGAACTATGGCTTTTTTGGTTAAATGTAGGATATATTTTTTATTGGGAGTCTCAGAAGTTTGAGAATAACATACTTTTCTATGTTTGACTATAGTTTCTAGGTCAACTTCTTACTATAATGTTCCATTTGATGGAAATGTAGTCCAGAAGGCAGAAAGGATGAGGAGGAGTCCTTCATTGTTTACGGCCAAGAACCTCACACCTGGCTGTTTCACAAGTGTGGAGCAAACCCCTGAAATATGTGTGTCTAGTACACCCATTTGAATCCAAATAGAGACACTGCTTGGGAGTCACCCATATGTGCAAAATACTTTGTCCTGTGGCTTGTGGGGCTTTGAACACACTTGTAGCTGGAGCTCTACCCTCTTTCTAGGTTACTATGTCTTTTGGACAGGAGTCAAAATATTACTTAATGGGCTCAAACAACCATTGTACAAATTTCCACAGCCCTCAGATATATTCAAGAGCACAAGACAATAAGAAAGATGAAAGCTGGAGGAAAACATGTAAGAACTTGGAGGAGAAAATATTTTTTACAAAAAGGGGAAAGAGTCATACAAATCATTCATTTTCTCCAACAAGGCATGTCCAAACCTAGCTAATAATCCATTTCCTTTTTTTGTGTAGTACTGGGGATTGAACCCAGGCCTTTCCCACTAAGCTACACCCTCAGCCCTTTTTAAATTTAGAGACAGTGTCTCTCTCAGTTATCCAGACTGGGCTCAAACTTGTGTCTTTTCAGAGCCCGAGTATAACAGGCATGCACCACCATGCCTGGCTCCATTTCCTTTTTTCTTCCTTAGACATTTATTGAATACCTGCTATGTGCAAGAAACTGTCTAAGCAGTGGGAATACCTTAACGAACACTCTGGCTTTCCTGGAACTTGCATTCCAGAGATCCTGAAGCTCATGGAAGCAGAGGTTCCCTCCAGCCACACCCATACTTGTTGGTTCTCTGAGGCCACAGCCTTCTCTTCTGAGGAATCAGCAATATACTGCCCATGAGCCTCTAGTTAATACCATCCCAACAGGCTTTTTAAAAGTTTGTTGAGAGTCTTCTCCCTTTCTTGTATTTCCAGGAGTTTTCAGACAGTGCTACATACATCACAGGTTTTAAATAAAAACCTGTGGAAAGTGTAATATTGTATTCAGCTTAATGGTGGGACATGTCAGATGAGCTTTCTGTGATCAAACATTTAACTCTGAATATCTTAGAAACCAGTAACTTTGATAGGGGAAGTTCTGAATGAATGAATGAATGAATGAACAGATGGTGTCTCTAAAAAATAATACTAGATACTATTTGTACTTCACTTTTTAAACAGTACAAAAGGCTTTATGAGATGAATGCTATTTGTATCTCCACTTCTTGGATGCAAATATCCATTTCCAGCCATTCAGGGAGTTCCCAAGACCATGATGCCAGGAAGTGGAGGCAGGATTTGAACTCAGCTGTTTGACTTCAGCAGGTTGTATCTTGGTGCTCTGCTGCCCACAAATGGTCACCCCAGATGGATGTGACAAGTTGCATTGATATTTTATTTGGGTTCTTTCTCAAGAGAGACTTTCAAAATACATTGTCATTTGGTTTTCATGCTAATACTTCCTCATTTGCTAATTTGGATATATTTAATTTCTTCCTATTTCCTTTTGAGCACCGAAGGTTAGGTTTTATTCTCATTGAAATCTAATATGTATATTTTCCTTCTCTGCTTCAGAGCTGAGCTGACAGTTAGGTGAGCAAGGCAGCTTTCTGTGAATGCAGAGTTTAAGGCATACTAGGAAGGCATTGCTACCCACAAAATCTCCCTCACTCACTTCCTGATGTTTAAAACCTCAACAACACAGCCTTACTGCTTGGGTACTCGTCTTGCCCTTGGCAGAAATGCAAATACACTGGGAATGGTTAAAGGACACCTTAATCTAAGCGTTCTGCCAGCCCTCGTGTCTTTCTTTGATTGCTCATCTTTTCCGTCAATAAATACTTTTGGAAGTAGAGTCTAGCTTGGTGCTACAGCTGGAGCTTCAGAGATAAATAAGTAGTCTCTGTCCTTGGGAAGGTTTTCATTCTAGAAGCAGATGAATACTATTTTTCATCTTATGGTAGAGCCACTTATAGGGTGCAGGGAAACGCAAAAGGAAAACTGTAGGTCTCTACTTCAACAGAGAAGAGTAGATGTTGCTGAGGCCAAAGCCCTCCACACTGGAGTAATAATGTCTTGTAAAGGTTCTTTCCCAGGGGCATATTTTGGAGTACAGAAGAGGAAGATTTGGAGTTTGAGTTCATGCACATACTATAGAGGGCGAGAGGGAATGACAACAAGAAAAAGAGTACTTCCTTCAACTTAAACAGTTCAAGGGATAGAAACATTGATCTTAGCAGTGGTTCTTGTCCATGTCCTTCCCTTCATGCCCCCAGCAAGATTTGGGTGACTGTTTCTCCTCAGTGCCCATTATGCTGAGATGCCTCTTTTTAGCTCCTCTGCCTCTATCATAGCCTAGCCTGCCAACTCCCCATACTTGCATCCGTTTGGTTTGAGTCTACTTTCGTCTAAATCCCATGGCATCCATCTGACCATATCAGTCCATGATGCTTGCTATTAGTGAAGGAAACAGGAGTCCTAAAAATCCTATTTGACCTGCACGATCTGACTCTAACCGACACCATCTCTTTCTGACACTCTGTTCCTCTTTCTTTGACACGTCTGTATTATATACATAGCCTTATAGAGTTTTAGTCCATCTCACACCTATGGAAGTTCTGTGCCAGGGGTTCCACTCTCCACCAAGCTTGTGCCCCCATGCTTTGCCACACAATATTTCAGTGCTCCCCTGCTGTTGGTGACACCCAAATTCTGTGACCCTGAGTTCCACCATGTGACTTGCTTTAACCAATAAAACCAGACAACACTCAGAGCACAGGCTCCAGGAGACCACTCATGTTTCCACTTGCACTCTTGAACCTTGGTTTTCACTGAGAGAAAAGGCTCTGGGCAGCCTTTTGGTCCCAGGAAAAACATGAGGGATAGGAAGAGAAGAACTACCCATCTGAGCCCAATCTAGATCAGGTGAGCCTGAGGGGACACATAGATTTATAAAATACAATAGCAGGTTGTTGCTTCAAGAGTTTTGGGATGTTTGTTATGTAGCAATTGCTAACTGATACACTATGCACAATAATTTGCATTTGCTTGTGGCTTTGTAATCTTCTCTACCTTTATTCATACATTTAAGTGAAGGAGAGTCAAAGTCAACAATGACTGTTTATGTGGATATCACCCATATTCTTATGAACAGCAAACTGTGGCTTGAGGACTGAGGCCCAGTAATTGAGGCCCAGTGACCACTTTCCCTGTGACTTCTCTGTGACTATCCAAATGAAATAACGGTTATCTTGCTGATCCCCTAAATCAGGTGGATTAAATTGGACAAGGATCTTTCCCTTTATGCCATAGAAACACTTCCTTCCTAGGAGATGAGGCAAATCTGCTGTCTCAGCTAGGGGTCAAGCAGAAAGTTCAGAGCTGGTTTCCAAAGTGACACAATCCACTTAATTTCTAGATAAGAGCATAGGCTGTCATAAAAGACATTTTAAACATCAGACAAGATTTAAACAGGACATCTTGTTCCTTTTATCATTGTTCTTTGAATTTCTCTTTGAAAAGCTATTGAAGTGTTCTGGCCTTCCCATTTTCTTTACCACACAAAACTTATTACTAAATGGATGTTAATCAAACCACAGGGCCAAAGATTGACAATTCAGAATGAAAACCACGAGTTCAAGTGGCTGTCATTACCTGTTCCCAAAAGGCCTGGAAAAATGTTATGCTCTGAAAGGAGACTTCTGAAATGAAGACTCTCACACTCATGAGGGGAAGAGGGACTTGAGTGGTGAACAAAGAGCACTAATTAGCCCTCCATTAGGTTTGCTGTGTCAGAACAGAAACACAGATGTAATAGTAAACGGTCAACATATGGCATCACACTGGAGATTATCAGTGCATACATACCTGGAGCGATGTGATTCTTCTCCCTGAAATAGATTTCAAAATATTTGTATTAGTCTTGCTTAAACCCATCCAAAATTCCAAAGCAGATATCTTGAGAGTGCAAACAATGAACTTTCCTGGATAAAATGGTCTAGATTATTATTTCTTTTTGAAGAAAGAGAAATAAGAAATTTGAGCAGTTGGCTCTTTTCCCTCTTTAAAATTAGTCACACTGGTTTTCTACAAGTAGCATGTATTTGCAAGAGGGTCGTTGTTGCTACACAATGCCCGACAGACCATTCATACCTTAAAGTGTCTTCAAGGATATGGCAGAAAGTGAATTAGGCTAGACCTCCATTTTTCTTCCCTCAAATGCTGAATTTCCTTTACTTGAGAGTACTTCCTAAAGGAAGGGCCTGCCTTCTCAGCCATGTCATCCTGTGCCATTTTATATCACAGGATCCTATGGCCTTTAGGGGAAAGGAGCAACCCTGAGACTTATTTGCTTTGTGGTCCACCAAATGCAAGACAAGAGACTTAGGGCTGGGTTACCTGAGGATTTGGGTGCTGTGGGGTGGGGCTGGGCAGTCCATGGTCTTCTTGTGCTGGAAGAGAGGGCTGGTGAAGAGATGGCTCATTGATGGGCCGAATCACTGGAAGGGGGTCCTCATCGGGAGACCTGGTTTGGGATTCCATGGAGTCGGTGTTGAGGGCCCCCTTAGGGTCTGCATGTCCTGAGCGGGGTCTCAAGGGATACAGGGAGTGTGGAGAATCCTTTGGGCTTCCAAGTGGACTCTTGGGGAGGTGACCTGGGGAGCCTGCAAGGGCTCTCCAGCTTCCCCAAATGGGCACTTCCAAGGCATCTTGCTGAGACAGTGAGAACGAAGTCCCCCTGCCACTGCCCCTTAACCTCCTCAGAGTAGGAGAGGTGGAAATGCGGCCAGGGGCCTGCCGGTCAAACTGCAGAAGGGTCCCCTGGTTTTCGCAGTGCTTCTTGGACAGGCTCAGTGGGCGCTGAGGAGAGGGCCCACAGCCTTGGGGCTGCACTTCTGGGCCAGATGACTCCACCTTTTGCATGGGGCTAAGAGGACCAGTTTCCAGAAGCTTCCAGGAGACACTGTCTGGGTTACTGTTCTCTGGACCACACTGAGGTTGCTCAGCTTCAACACTGGAGAGCAGCTCTTCCGCTACTGCACCTTTGTCCTTTCCCAAAGGAGAATGACAAGCAGGTTGCTGCATCTTCAGAGAGGAGGGGCAGCCCATGGAATCTGTAATAAATGAGGAGACTAAGGTGAGGAAAAGGAGTCTGAAATTCCAGAGGAAAACTTCTAGTTCTTTAAAGGAGATAGGTACAGCCAAGCTCAAATTAGCATCCTTTATATTTTGAAGATAATTAATATATGTGATTCCAGCCTTCCCATCTAAATAGCATATTGAGATAGATTTACTATCTACTTCATATCCTGTCCAGACTCAAACAAAAAAGTCTTTAAAACTTAGTGATTTAAAAGACTTCTTGGAAGTGACATTGCTAACCACCTTTTGATTATTCCATTTTAAAATAATCAAATGTACATCAAGTACTCCTTACGCTCTGCTTTTATGTACATGGTTAAGTATTTTGGTACATTCCAGGGATGCATGAAGAAAGAAAGCAAAGCCCCTCCTCTCAAAGTTTAAATTATACATTGAGATATGCCTTCTAGGAAAATTGAAATATTTGGCAAAAGTCTTTAGATTTTACCAAACTCCATATTTCAGAAAAAAATGACTTTTATGTTTAAAAAGAAAAATTCAGGTCTCCCTAGCTTCCTTGTCTCTCAAGACTTGAGGAGTTTTCTGGGATTCATACATATACATTTACCTCCCAGTTAAGCCCTTCTCATGCAAAGCTGAGCCTCTCATTTGACAACTTGATTCGTGGAAATGACTGATGATAGTTCTTTTATTTTGTAGTTTTCCACATGAAACTGCTGTTGATTATCATTCATAGTGCTGTGCTGAATACAGTGCTTCCACTATGTTTGTAGTTCTATGGAGAATACAATAATCAGTACAGGCTTTTATAGCATATAATTATTTACCTTCACCTTAAAGAGATAAGGGCACCACACTGATGTATTCCCTCTGTCAATTAATAGTCTCTTAGATTTACCCTTATCTGTAAAGAGGAGGAATGCAATGTTCTAGCATTATTAAGACAATGTTGTGATAGTGATTTGGGGAAATTTGTGATCTCTTATATTTCTCCTTGACTCTCACCTGATCTTACAGTCGACTGAAATGAACAGGTACTGGATTTTAGACCAAAGTTGTTTATGGAACTATTTCGATAATAATGAAAGTCAATTCAATTCTTAGTTACAAAAGAATTCTGAAGTCCTTAATGTTAGGTTTTCTTTAGCATTTTGAGCTGAAGACTCGAGCGTCAAAGAACTTCACATCTCAAACTAGAATGCATGAAATACCTTTTTGGGAGATTAGAGGAAGGGAGATACAGATTACAGTCAGTTTTCCAGACTGAGGCAAATTATCTGACATCTGCAATTTAAACCTGGAGAGGTTTATTTGGCTTATGGTTTCAGGGGGTTCAGTCCATGGTTGGTTGGCTCCAAAATGGAAACATCATGGTAGGAAAGCATGGTGGATGAAAGCTGCTTAGCTCATGCTGTCCAGGAAGCAGAGCAGAGGAAGAGTGCCAGAGTGGAAAGGACCAGGGATCAAGGACCAAGGTTATGCCTGCATAATCCACCCAGGCACACCTAGAAGTGAGTTTTACTAATCTCTTGAGTGGCTCTGAAATCAATTAAGTTGACAATCCAGCTTAGCTGTAACAAGTACTACCAGAAAGAACTTCTATTTGGTGAAAATGTGGCGGTAACTAGTTTTGTTTTGAGATTGGTAATTTCTGGTTGCTGTTATGGAGAGTGGTACCAGTTTTCTGGAAAATGAAAAGGCCCATTCTGACCATCGATTAGCTCAGGTCCATTTGATCTCTTCATGTCCTGAACTCCTGGCTGCTTGTGGAGGGGCCAGTTCCTCATTCTCTTGACAAACAAATGACTGAGCAGAGGGCCAGAGTTACAGGTACTTTCACACCTGTACACTCCCAGGAACTCTATTATGTTTCTACATTAGAGAATTATCCAAGTCCTAGGCAGTGACAATGTTAAAGAAATTCAGTAAGTTAGCATGGAAATCTGCATAATAGTTACATCAGAATTCTTTCTAGTCCTTGCTTTTCCTTCTGTCCCTTTAGCCTTCTTCCTCCTCCTCTGTGGAGTTGGCATACAGCTTTCGGTGTCCTGATCAGTCATCTGGACCCAGGTAGCTGACCACTGGTAGGAGGTTATTCATGGTCAATAGGACTTAAAGGTCACTAAGTGTTATTTATTGGCCAGTGTTTTAAATATTGGAACAACAAGAATAATAACTACATCCAAGTCAAGGTAATAGTAACTGCCAACATGACTCACTGCTGAGCTGGAAAAAATTTAAATACAGCAGGGCTTTGGAAGCTGGTCTGCAAAGAGGTAGGAAGGGCTCAAGCTTTGGAGTAAATAGATCTGTTTTCCTTTCCAGCCTCAACTGCCATGTGAGCTACCACAAGCCATTTTTCCTCTGTCATCCTCTGTGCAGCAGTTGTAAGAAGGCTCACAGGTTTGTTTCAGGAAATCAGTGAATGGCTGGGCTCCCGGGAGGCTCTCTTTGAAAAGCTGGCCCTTTGTAGATCTGGGGTCAAAAGTTAACAGCAAATTTGTCCATGGCGAGTCTTCTCTGAATTCTCTAGAAGACTAGAACTAGATCAATATATGATCATTACATAAAAGAGTCGCCAATCTTCTATCTCCCAAGCTTTCAGAATTCAATAAACACCCACTCATGCTGTTGGGAAAGGATCTCAATGTACTAAAAATTAAACCACATAGATTAATGATTCACTAACTCTAATTAAATCTGGAAAGACCAGCCGAACAGGACCAAGCAAAGCTGGTAGCAACAGGATCTAAACAAACAGAGTAAGAGGAATGTCCGGAAAGCAGAGGGACGTCTCTAATACCTGTAGGATGGTCTGCCTCTGAGAGCGACATGGTCCAGGTGGGTTCTGAACACACACAGGGTCTGCAGAGCCACAGAGCCAGCAGCCAGGCAAGCACTGGGAGCAACGGTCCCACTCCCGCGACAACAAACCCTCCTCGCTGAATGTAAGCACCTAGATAGAGCTGAAACGAGGAACTGGCCTCTCCCCTCCTTAGAGACTTTTCTAGTTATTTGTTTATGGAAAAGCCTAAAGGGAAGCAAGTTCAGAATCTAAGATTACTTAAGAAAAAGCCAGGTGATTTGGTTTTACTCAACAATTGCTGTTCCAATACAGAAATAGTGCAAATGTGACTTTTTACTTCTTAATGTTCAAAACTCATCACTGGTAGTACTGTGAGCAGTTCTACATTTTATTGTTTTGTTTTTTTTTTCTCTCTAAAGCTGTGCAGATCATTCCTCAGGACCTTACTTTCTTCATATCTTAAAACATTTAATTAATGGGATGGTTTGATAAACACTAACAGAGGAAATGATCAGCTTATTAGCAAAACAAATTTGTGAGCATGAACGTTCACATAATTAAAATGCAAATGGAAAAGCATTTGTATCTACCAGCATTCTTATTAGACCAGTATCTCCAAAGCATATTTATTTGGTACCCAGGTGGATTTTTCTAATGCATGCACTATTAAAATAATTTTTGTAAACACTTTATTAAAAAAACCAAATTCAAACAAATTCTAAATACTAATCTATTGAAGTTTTCAGGTCTTGGAAACATCACAGATACTTACCGTGAAGGTTCTTCTATGTCAGTGCTTCTCAAAGCAGGGTCCCTGGGGCAGCTGCGTCAGCATCACTTGGGAATGTGTTAGAAATGCAAACCTCACTTCCTCACCACTAAAAATGCTGCAGGTGGGGCCAGAAGTCCATGTTATAACATGTGTTATAGGTGATACTTAGCTGTGTTAAAATATGAAAACCATTGCCTTTGGGAACATACAGGTCTAATTTATATCTCTTGGCCTTGTGATACCCTTTGTGCTAGTCTTTGATTCTCTCACATCAGTCTTATTAGAACATCATTTACTTCACACTTTGAAAAATGACTTGATCTCCTCCCCTTGCCACCATGACCACCACGAAACCCAAAATGGAAAATTAAGGAGTATCTATTTTATTACCGTGGAGCCGGCATAAAACAATCTGAGCTCCTGACAAGGCTGTCTTGAAATGAATCGCTTTACTTCAGGAAAAAGGAAAAATGGATAAACCCTTTTAGCTTTTGTTCTGCAGAAAGGAAGGTCATTTATCTACCAATTCCCTCACACACACTTGACTGTAAAATTGTCTCCCTTGGGGGATAATGATAATGAATACTTGACCCTAACGCAAAAATTTTCAACCTCTGATTGTATTTTAAACAAGAAAATTAAGAGTCATGAAAGATGATCAGAGAAAAGAAATGGTGTCTTCTTTACCTGGTTTGTCACAGAGATGGGGACAAGGAAGCACTGTGGGTGGGGAAGGGACACAGTTTCAGGGGCAGCTTTGTCTTCCAGGCCCAGGGGTGACCACAGTGACTGCATAGGTGGCTGTTTATCACTCCACGTGTCACAGAGTTCTCTAGTCTGCAGAGAGAGCAGCTCAACTCAGCACCATTACCTGCTCTGTGGACATGGGTGTCATGGTGAGGCAGAAAGCCACCCTGGATGTGCCCGTAGGAAGTCAAAAGGCAGAGAGCTGCTTCTGTCTCATGAGTATCCAGATCTGTGGCTGCATGATGTGGACTTGTGATCGGCCCTGTGACTTAAAAAAAATTAGCCCAACATTAGAAATTAGGAGAATTTATTTTAAAAGTTTGGATGGTGGGATTTTCTTTTTTAAAATTAATAAATCTATAGAACAGTTCATCAGTCTGGCAACTCTGGGTTCGCATGCTCATACACCCCGTATGTATGGAAGGACTACGAGTCGGCCTCCCTGTCTCCACAGTATAAGCCCTGTCCAGTTCACCACAGGCCCCACCACTCCTTACCAGATCTCTGGTGTGGAGAGCGGTGTGTGGAGAGCGGAGTTAGCCATAGAGGCTCCATGTTAAGTCTTACCCTCCGCTGTATAAAGCAAGGAGACTATGTTACGAGGAACCGCATCCTTGTCAAATTAGATGTTTACCTTCAGAAGAACGTTTTGTAAGCCCGAGAAACGGGAAGGCCCACGAGGGTGGGGAATTCCCAAAGAACTAGAAAACAAGGAAGCAGGTGTCTCTGGATAAGGGTCATGATTAACAACCAAACTCACCTGCTGTATAAAAGAGAGGAGAAAAATAAACTTGGGCGCTCGGTCTCTGGGAGCCCTCCCGACTCTATCTCTTTGTCTTTCTTTTTCTTCATCCTCACAACCCCATTCAGGTACTGTTCGACAAGTGACGGCGGGCTCCGTCACTCTGGTACACAGGAAAGTCGTCAAGATTTATCATGGCACTGGTAGAGTTTTATTTCTTTTAAGAGTACTATAAATCACGGCCCTAACTGGAAACAACCCTGAGGTTCATTTCAATAAATATAGAGAAGAGGGAGAAGAGGAGGGGAAGCGGATGTACAAAGAATTGAGCTGTGTTATGTGCATGCATCAGCTCCCCATGCTGAATGTAAGCATTATGTACTGCAAACACGTACTAATAAAAATTTAAAAATTGGATGCCCTTCATCAAGAGATAGATGCCTTGGCATATTCTCGGGATAGGTGGTACTCGACAAAGAAAATGAAGAAATGAAGAAAGAAGACTGTTCAGTGAAAGAAGCCAGATTCTGTGATCCCATTTATATGAACCTTATGAATAGGTAAAGCTGATTTATGATGTGTAAAGTTAAGATAATCATTTTATTTCAGGGCGAGGTGATGGACGTGAGCCAGGAGTGTGGCTTCTGGGGTAGTAGTGTGTTCCATTGTCGGTCTGAGTCCTGGCACCCGAGTGTGTTCTCCTTGTGGAAATCCATTCACTTATGCATGTCTTCATACGGGCTTTGCTCTCATAAGAGGTGTATCTGTGCTGAAAGGTGACATGCTGGTTTACTTATTTGCATGAATTTTTGGCTTGGAATTGGGAAATTCCTGAAAAATGTTTTTTTTTCTAGTGAGGAAAAGAAATATTTTTATTTGAGCTTCTTTTAGACATTAAGGCTAAGAAAATCCAATGAAATCATGCTGAAAATTATTAATATGAATATATTGATAGAGTTCAACCTTTCTTATTTAGTCAAGAAAAAATTTTATCTAGTCCATATTCTGAGCTTTCTCATATCCAAAAATGTCTGCTTTGCTATTACATATGAATGGTATATATACATGCATATGAAATGTTATGTATAGAATGCTATGTATAGAATTCTTCAAGGGCCTACAGACCTTTTTTTTGGCAAGATTTAGTTGAAATAGACCAATAGACTATTTGCTCTTTGCTAACTCTCTCACAAGGCTACAATCCATGTGTTGGATGGCTGCATTCCTTTCTGGAAGTAGCTCAGGGTCCTCTTCCCATCTTAGGAGGGTGTTGGAAGAATTCAGCTCCTTGTGGTTGTAGGACTGAGGTTCCCAGTTCCCAGAGGCTGTCTAGCTTGCTCCATATGATCCTCTCCATGGCTGTTCACATACAGCATGCTTCTTGAAAGCCAGTAGGACTGTCTTTCCCTCCAACCAATTAGGATGGAGTCCCCTAGATGCACTGTAATGTAATCACAGGAGCGATACGTTAGTGCCCTTTCTGTATTCTATTGGTTAGAAGCAAATCACATGCCCCACTCACACCTGAAAAGGGGATTACACAAGAGGGTGACAAAATCACTTTAGGCTGTATCTGTTGTGGTCGTTTCAGTAGTAATTGAATTATTTTCTAGTTGGTTATAGGTAGGCGAAGACATGTCCCCAACCTTTCATATGGTATCTTTCTGTTAGTCTTTGGCATCACACTGGCCCAAAGAATGATTTTAAGCAGTTAAGTCCTGGCTCCTGAGGAACAGAAGCCAGTGTGAAAAAGTGAAAGCAGACCAAGCAACTGTGCCTCATAGAAACTCGGGATGTAGCCGCGGTTTCACGATTCCTCTGACTGCCCTGGCTCTGTTCCAGGCTATCTGTTCTTGCCAACTGTCAACAGAGGCCTCACGGGGTTCATTTCTTATGTTTAATTTTATTGCGGGCTGCTTTGACTCTCACACTGACAGGGGCTCACAGCAAGCTTCCACCTCTGTGAATGAATTTGTTCTGATCTGAACTGACCAGCAGCGGATTGTTCTACTGTACCTTGGAAAGTGTGGAGATGAGAGTTTTCTGGGAAATTCATTTTGAGTTGTGCCAAAGTTGTAATCTGGGACTGATTTACACAGAACATTTCACCCAGCCCAACTCAACCAACTTTTATTCTGACAGTTGTAAAGTCCCTGAGTTTGCCTTCCTTGTCAGAACTCTAGCTGTGAAGAAGTTAATGACTGTAATAAGAACCATGGAATGAGTTTTTAAAGCCTGATGGTGGGAGGTGGTAGCCTGTGAATTTTATTTTTAAATGTAGTAAAGATAGAACAGATAATTAGGCCTGAAAATTATCCTGCTTCTGGTTCTCTTTTGTGATTTAGGACCCATTTATTGTAAGATTTCATCCACTTCCTTATGATCTCTGTTCCTAAGTCATAATTCTAACACAATTATGTCAAAATTATCTCGACAGTGGCCAAAAGTGGTGTTGAAAACAGAGAATTAAGGCTTTGGGTGGTGAATAAACAGAAGCAGCAGGACCCTAGAAATGGGAGGCATAAACCTCTGCTCTTCTGAACATTTTCCTGAGGACTGTGGAGAAAGAAAGTGGAGAGAAGAGAAAGCAAGCATGGGCGGTTACATAAAGCAAGAATTATTTCTAAATGGAGGGAAGATTGATTCAATTTTCTCAAATGACACTTGAGGAGCTTTTTCCAGCAAAGGGACTCTGAGAAGGATCAGACTACTGTCACACTGGATGTGAATGTAGTTGTTTTTTTTTTTCCAAATGCAATGCATAAGGTTTCCGATAAATTTACAGTCACTGGGTGAAGATAGTCATCTCTAAACTTTTATGACTGAGGAGTCCTTTGCCTGATTGTATTTGTTGTCTTCTTTGCAGTCAGGAATATATCTCAGATTGTTGTTCTAAGAATTGTGATAACCAGAAATTGATTTGTGCCTGTGCCCCATCGCTGGAGGATGAGCAAAGTGCAAGGTTGATCATACAATATTTGATACAGAGCTTCAGGGTTGCAATTGGTTAGCATGAGGCCCTTACATATACTTAATATTAGAGAGTTAAATAATCATTTGCAATTTATATGTTTTATTTTTTTTCACCAGATGCTGCATACTCAGTTGCTATTACATTTTGTTCAACACTTTGTGCATGACCAAGACTTTACCTCTCACAGGGTCAATCAAATTAACTTAGAAAAGATTCAGTAGGTCTGTTTTGTGCTGTCTGAAAAAATTCAAAAATTTATACTCTTATTTTCTGCTCTTCAGTGATAAGAATTTTTTAGATACTTTGACTTTAATACTATATCTGGCAAAGATTCTCCTGCTGTCTTTCAGGACAAGATGAGAAAATGTCAGCTAAATTGGAGGGTAGGTAGGTAGCGATCACCTATATCTCAAAAGGACTCACAGAGGCTATTGAGATTATTATCATGATCATTATTTTTTTCTGGTTGTGTTTATGCATCTTAAGTAGGCACTCTACAACTAAGCTACATCCCCAGGCCTAGAGAGTATAACTTGTAAAAAAATGACAAAATATTTTACATGCCAAAGTACAAATTCTTTTCTCCTTAATATGTGCATCCTTCAGTGTCATTAATATATATAATTTAAGGGCTGCATATTATGCCACAATATAACATTAAAATTACACAGCAATGCCCTTATCGAGGTCACTGTTACCAAATTCATAGCATGACATTGCTAAACTAGGCTGACTTCCTTCCAGCCCTTCTCCTGATGTTGGGTTCTTTTTACTTCAGTTAATAGGGCTGATTTTCCTTCCTGTTTCTTGACACAGCCTGGTCCATCAGAACATTGTCATCTTGCCTACGTATGAGTGGCCACATATGATTTGCTAGGAGTTGACAAATAACCACAGTTAGGACAATCAAGACTTTGCCTATCAGCTAGGATTTCCTCATAGCCACTTTTGCTACCATGCAGGAGCTCCTGGTTCTTAGTGTGATTGTGGTTAACTTAATGAAAGCAAAGCATTCAGATGTGTAATAAGCTCTCTCTCTTTGAAAACCAATATTAGTTAGGCTTCTGTTACTAAAGAGTCTCCATTATTACAGAATTGAGATATGGTCAACAGAAATGGAAACATTACCTTTTTTTTAAAAGACAAAGAGTATATAAGAGCTATTTTTGTACATTAAAATAATTGTTATGGGAAATTTATAGCAGTAGACTTCTTCTGAATAGATTAGGCTGGAAATAGGTTGTAATTTAGAGATAGGTAAGTTTTATAAGACCTTATAATGCTTATGGCTATCCAGAAATAAAGAGCTGCTTTGTAGATATTCCAAAGGCCTTGGCCAAGCCCAGTAACAGGACAGCACCAAATCTACTCCATGCAGAGAAGATCTTGTGAATGCAGCCAGCCTCTGGTCTTCAAGTAATAAGAGCAGCAGTAGTGAGGATTCTGGGGTGCAGTCTGGGGACCACAGCCCCTGTGTGTTGACCTTTGTAAGAGAAGAACGAATTGTGAGAAGAAGAAGCTGGGCTGAGGAACTGAGAGGTGCTCATCATGGCAGTGGGCTTACCCCAAGAGCACAGGGTTGTTTTAACATGAAAACATCAATGAAATCCATGCAACGACAACATCAGCAACACAAGAGAAGAAGTATATGACACTGTGCCCCTGTTTGTAGCTGGTGTTGTTCTTGTCCCTCCCTTTCCTCTCCTTGAGGATGTATCCGCTAGATCTGTCACACTCTTTTATTATTTTCATCTCCTTCCAACACCTCTCCCCCCATTTTTGAAACTTCAGGGCTTCTGTTTGAACATTTTTCCTTGGATTTTACTGATGCTCTCTTCAACTTCTGCCTGCCGTCAACCCCATTCAAAGTGTTCTTAATTTCAGATATTTTGTTTACTTCTATAATTTCCATTTTCATTTTTTGTACATTGTAAATTCCATATTTACAATGGAAATCTAATAATCTCCACCTTTGCCTCCCACTGTCTTATCATTCAGCAAATGCTCTATGAAAAAAACCCACCAGGCGTTGGAGCCTGTTCTAGATTCTCTGTCCTCTCATCCCATGTGGCCATCAAAAGCTGTGATGGTTTCTCTTGTCCCTAGCAGTGTCTCTATGCTCATGTCACATCAGCCCTTAGCTCATACTAGCTTTAGCATATGTCTTCAGGGAAGAAAATAGCTAACAATCTCAGCTCACACAGGAAAGGCTTTTTATTTTATTTTAGTGTTGCAGCTGGAATGATGACTTGCTGCTACCTACTGTCTGTCTCCTACCTGGATGGAAGGGATGTCTTGGCTTCTAGAACTTGTAGCAGCTTTGCTCTTATAATATGAATCATGTTGAAATACTGTGAATTCATACAGGTCCAATGTGCTTAAAACCCTCTAGGTCACTTGGAACTTAACAAATGGATATGCCAACAACTTTTTGATATTTTTTTAATCCCCTAGGACTGCGAACATTTCAGATACAAAAATAACATAATAAATGCAACTTATTGAGCATGTAGTATATTTTAGGCAATATTCTAAGCTCTTGCTCAATAATGCCAAGATGGCGGTATTACTATATCCTCATTTCATAAAGAATCTGAAATTTCAGTGTAAGCTACATTGTCCAAGTAATAAAAGACAGAGTTGCATTTTGAATTAGGTCTATCTGAAAGCTTTTACTAAATATATTTGTCAAAAGAAGTACACTAGAAATTATTAATCAGAAAGTGTAATAATGCTGCCTCTGGCATACATAACAACCTGCCCATGCTGAGAAACAGATGCACTATAATGACTATTTTGTATCACATGTAACTCTCATTTAAAGACATACAGTAATGAATATATGAATGTCTTGACTAGCAGGATGTAGCCAGGATGTTATTTTTTATATTACTTCAAATGAACTCTTGTCATTCTACAAAATTGTTAAATTTCAAAATGTTTAAGACCCATATTTAAGTATCAGTTTGATTTCTTCACATTTTCTCTTCAACAGAACTACTAATTTTTGAGTTTGTAGTAAAGATTTAGAAGCAATTTAAATTATTTTCAGAGTAAAGCTAGTTTTGTCAAATTTCCTTTGGTTTTATTCTTTCTTGATATAAGCATTACACAAAGATTAGGGAAATAGAAATGTCTTCCACTCCTTGTTCCCACTTGTTTTTCTTGGTCTTGAAATGTAGTTTTACTTCATTGTTTTTTAGACATAATTGTCTCATTAGAAGGTCCACATCTGTGTGATCTTGAGCTCATTATATATGCTTTTTTCTTGCATTTTAATTTTTAGATTCAAGATGCCCCTGTCAAACTTACCATGATTACTTCCTTCCTTTCTCAAGGTCCCTCTCTGCACCCAGATTGGTCTCTGAAATTCCCAGCTTGCAGAAAACAAAGGGATGTCGTAGAAAATATAGAAGTGACAGTATCTGCTCCACCTGGCATGAGCTCTTAAGGGAAATCATCTCTTAGGCTACATAGATATCAGACAATCAAAAACTGAGGGGAAGGTAAGGAGTCAGCAGTTCAAATCCCTTCACTTTTCAGTTATAGACCAAAGCCTAGAAGGATCCAGTGATCTACTCAAAATAATTTATCTTCTGTTGTCATGCTAGTTTAATAATGCAGGAATTCTGACTTCTGGTTCCATTGTCTTTCTAAAGCCTATCACTGGAAAAGTTATATCCACTCCAAGTGGCTGTGAGAAGGATGACTCCACCATCTGTGTTTTGTGACCTATCTGTGTTCATACATTCCAGGAGGAAAATCATAATGACATGGACAGAAACTGTAAATGATAAGTTATGAACGACATGTCACTACCTTCTAACATCTTGAATGTCACTGCATTAAAGATACTGCTGATCAAGTATATGGGGAATAGCATTGTATCAATCAGTGCTCAGTAGAGAAACAGTTTTAATGCAAGATAAACAAATGTATAAGAATTTACAAAGTTGCCTTACAGTGGCTGCCCACAGAGTTGGATGTGGGAGAGTGCAAAAGGGCTTTCTGAGCACTGGGGATCCGAGGATCCAGTCGAAGGCCTGGAGCTTTCTGTAGTGTCCTGTGTGAGTCGGTATCAGGAGGCCAAAGGGTCTGTGCTGGAGGCTGGAGAGTCTTTGTCAGAAGCCAGGAGACCATGTCGAAGGTGAAGGTGAAGACTGCAGCTTTTCGAAAGAAACAGAAGCGATCCCTCCTTCTTCGCTTCCCTTTTATACCATTCTGGCCAGGAGCCTCCCTCAGGTGGGTCTTCCACACCCAGAACTATGCTGAGCCAATTTAGTTCGGTTCCTACTCAAGTTGACACAACCAATCAACCACCACAGCGTCATTTTCATAGAGGGACTTTTGTTCAAGGGGTATTTTGTTTTGATATTTTTCTCTTTCTTCACCAACAATAAAATACCTGATATGTAGTAATTAATAAAAATTTGATTGCTTTCTGTAGATACTTCACTGATTCTTTAAAAATATTTTCTGCAGGGCCGTGGATTTAGCTCAGTTGTTCCGCTGCCTGCCTCGAAAGTGGAAGGACCCGAGTTCAATCCCCGGTACCAAATAAAAAAAAATTTTCTGGAAGAGAAATTGATAGACTGTTTGGAATTCCAGCCGCTGATATATTTATAGACCAATAATTTAGATTTCTGTGAAGGTTTCAGCACTGTATAATGAGGGATGATGGCATTTCAAATCTCTTAGTGCAAAAAAAAGTATGTACAAACATATGCTCTGAAGTTTATTGTTATGAAAAATTAGGAAGGATCTTAAAGTCCAACAATAGAGGAAGGGTTAAGTAAGCTATATGGTTTATACATTAAAAAATCTATTACAAAGCTATTAAAAATGACATATAATTACCTTGTCATATGAAAGATGTTTGTTGTATTAAATTAAGTGGAGAATAACAGGGTACAAAATCTTACTAAGAAGTTCTGTGGTAGGGGAAGCAGGATATCTGCTCCAAGATACTTAATGAATTAATTTTATCTGACTTTCAACCCAGAAGAAATTTTTTGAAAGTGTGAAATGATTAAGACTAAAACACTCAACCAACCAAAAGTATGAATTTTCACCTGGAGGGCATTTTTAATGAGAGCATGTGTCAGATCCGCTAAGTAGCTGAAGAGTAAATACCAAGAGAGGTTAGAGGGGCTTGTGCTCCTGGACACAGTTCAAGGAAGCTCTGTGTTGTGTCCTAGATGCAGTGGTTCAGGGGCTGCCAAGAGGGGACAATAAGGACAATCACAGTAACTGACATTTATGAAGTGTATGCTTTAGATCAGTCACTGGGCTAAATTCTACCTACTTCCTCACATGTCCTCCTACCATGCTCTCTGCTTCTCTGACCAAGAGGAAAAGACAGGTTACACTGTGGGGCCACTGCAGGTGGGAAATGAGAAAGGAGAAATGAAAGGTTTGTGTGTCTCTAGGTGACTCTCAGGAGACAGAATCTATATTGATGTTGCCTGGGAATCCCCTCAAATCCTGGGGCGCTGCTTTTGGTGAGGTGCAGCACACGACCCCACATGGCTACGGGGGTTGACTGAACTCTTGGCCACTGAGAGATATAGAAACCATTGAAGTTCTCTCAGTCCTGCTATCCTAGCCACCTTCTCCCCTACTTAGTTCTACCTTCTGATCATAACAAGTTAAGGAACTCCCTAAGGAATCAAGGAAAAAGGAAAAACCTTGAACTCTCTGGTCATCCTTCTATCTGTTGGGAGGGTTGCTGCTGTGATTCTAAATGCCTTTCTATATTTCTCAGCTCTATACTGAGATTGCAAAATGATTTCCTGTTCAAAAACAGCTTTTTATTTCCAATAGTGAGTAATTGAAATCTCTTCAAACCTCTCTACACTCTGCCTCCACCCCATGTGCTTTCCCAGTTTTATGTACCACTTCTATTCCTTTAACTGTGTGTCCTGGAACAAGCATCCTTTACAGACATGCCTGTACCTCTTCTGGCTCATCCTATTCCCTTGGCTTAGAGTATCCTTAAATCCCACCTCTCTCTGAGTTTCTAAGATTTTATCAATATCTACAACTGGAGGCAATCCTTCTCTTGGTATCTAAAAAACTTTATGTTATCTCTTTCAGGCTTACAAGATCAACCTTGCAATAATATAGTTGTAGCAAGGGTTTTAGGGGATTATTTCAACAGCTGACACTGGAATAACTCTTAGGAAGAAGTTGTCTTTGTTAGAAAAATACACTGATAAGATAAAAGATAGTGCTTGCCTCAGTAAAAGCCAAGAGAACAAAGGTGATGATTATGTTCCTTTGAATGAGAATAAGACTAATGCATATGTACTGTTTTTTTTTTTTTTTTTTGGTACTGGGTATCAAATTTAGGACCTTGTGGTTGTAAGGCAGACGCCAGAACCACTGAGCTAAATCCCCAGCCCAGTGCATATGTACTTTTGAAAAGAAAATGGAAGGAGAAAGAGAGAGTAAAGAACAGTGGGAGGAAATGTGTGTGCAGGTAGAAAGAAAGCAGCCATGTGCGATACAACTGGGTCAAGTGGCCAGCAAAAGTCCCTTAGGCTAAAGAGTACCTTGGGAACGGAGAAATATCAAGTGTAACCTGGACCTAAATTTCAATTCAACATGGAAGGCACTCCTAGATGTAACTCAGTAAGTTACATCTTAACTTCAGTAAGTTCTACTTCACAGATATTTTGGGGGAATGTTGTGTGTGCACTTGAGAAATCTACCAAGTAGCCGAGTTTCATGCCCATTTCCATGGAATGAAACTTAGGTACCACAGGCTACCAAGCAAGAACCTGGACCAGACATGACCCGTTGGTTGACCCATTGGGACTGGCAGATATCTTACAAGATGGCTTGAGCCAAATTATTTAGGTTTCAGGAGAAAGTTATTTGTGGACTCATCTTGTATTAACTGACATGCTCCTAGAAGGTAGAGCTCATCCACATTTCATTTATTTTGAAGATATTTTGATGCAATATTAATGATAATAGCAAAAAATCGTGAAAACAATGATACCACTGCATCATTGTAGATACATTATAGAAATAGTAGATAGCATTTACTGATAGCATCTACTGATAGCATCTAGCATCTACTTGCACATGACAGAAAGACACGAACCCCACAATATAATAATCCAGATTTGGTTTTCAGATTTTCTATTTTCTAGTTATTCAAGTGTGGGCATTTGGATTTATGATTTCACATCTGAAAACTGCAAAATTCTAGCCCTAACTCATAGGCTGGCTGTGTAAATCCAATTTAATTGATTACTTATCAAGTATTTATCGTTTGCCATGCATATGCAAAGCTCTTCCACTCAGCCCTGCAGATCTCCACCCAGTGGCTCTGCTGGTTTTCCTGACCTTGGGTCATGCTGTCTTCCCCGCTGATTTCACTCCAGATCACTTGGTTGTCTCAGCTTGAGCACAATTGCTCTTTATTCCAATGTTTGTCCCATTAGAGTGGGGGTAAAACCCTTCCTCTAAAAGGTATTGGTATATTTTTTCTTGTTTAAAGTTTTCAATATTATTATTTTAGTTGTAAACATTTAGGGGATGTGATAAGTTAATATACATGTATACAGTGTGTAATGACCAAATCAAGGTAATTAAGATTTCCCAAAGATTAATTTTTTTTATTAACATGCAATAATCTCCCATATTAATGAGGCACAGTGTGGTATTTTGATGCATGTACAGTATATACAAATCAGGGTTGTCAACATTTCTATCTCCTTATCATTACTTTGCATTTGGAACCTTTTAGTTAGTCATTAGAGATATAATAGGTTATTGTGAACTACTGTTTGATTTCTCCACTGTGTTGTAGAGCTGTAGAACATTAGAACTCATTATTTTCATCTAACTGTGTTTCGGTACCTGTTGTTCACCTTCCCCTTGTGGAGCCTCCGTCCTATTTCCCACATCTCATAATTATGATTTTATATTAATAGAGGCTTCTTATTTTATTAGCATCCGCATATGCGGATGAACAGTAGGTATTTATCTATGTCCGACTTCTTTCACTTTGCATAATGTCCGCCAATTCCATCCATTTTGCTACAAATGTTGGGACATCATTCTTCTTTATAGCTGAATAATACGCCCTTGTGTATATATACAATGTTTTATTTATCCATTCATCTGTGGTCAGGCATCTAATTTGATTCTGTATCGTAGCTATTGTGAATAGAGCCGCAATAAACAGGGCATGTAGGTATCTTTTTGATATGCTGATATTAATACGCTGATATCATTTTCTTTTCTCTTGAGCTACTAAACGCAGCGACAGTGCATACTTATTTTCTTGTTATTGTCAACATTATGTGTTCTTATTTTATCAGCTATTAAGATGTGACACAAAGTCTGCTGAGAAGGATGGAAAGAAAAACTCAATGACTCTGTGGGGGCAAACTCAAGGCTCCAACAGCCGTCTAGTGTCCCTGAACGCTTCTGGTGCTCCCCTCTCACAGGCTCCTTCCCTGCCTGAGACAGTGAATGCCCAGAATTTCCAGACTGCAGTCTTAGACTCTCCCTTGCTTGGAAGTCGGTCTTAGGGCCAACAATCAACTACAACCTCTTCTTGTTCTTGCAGTCAGGATAATCCTTGATATACCTGACTCTGGAATTAATGCTGATAATAAGCTTCTTTTAGGGAAACCTTTTACATCCGGGTATTTATCTTGCTTTCCATGGAAGTAATCTCTGTTATTAGAAATAAAGATAATTTCTTTTTTTTTTTTGGTACCGGGGATCGAACTTGGGTCCTTGCGCTTGCGCAGCAGGCAGCGAAACCACTGAGCTAAATCCCGGGCCCAAAGATAATTTCTAGGTAGATCTGTGTTTTTCTATACATTTGTTGAACACTTATTTTGTTCTGGACGCTGCTAAGTAAGCCCTGCATGAGGCTCGTCTAGGTAATTCTATAAAGCACTCTGTAAATGCTCTTATTGCCTTCATTTTACCAGGGGCAACTGAGGCTTAGAGAAGTTCTGTTACTTGTCCACTGTCATATAGGAAAGAGTGGATTTGAGATTTGAACTTGGAACCTGGATCTCCAGAGCCTCTTAACCATTATGCTCTTCTGCATGTGGCCCTCATCCCCAGATTTCCAGTGAAGTCTGAGAATGGGATGGTAGGACTCAAAAGCATCATTGTGAAGACAATCTTTCCTTGACTTGCCCAGGAATCTCTTCTGTTCTAAGGAAAGTTGCCAGAAGTAGGATGATATTAGGAAATCTTGTGGGAGCTTTGGAACAGTCCAAGCAGCCCCTCAAATGCACAGCATTCTCACCATGGACCAT
This sequence comes from Heterocephalus glaber, assembly GCF_053883595.1. Taxonomy (NCBI): domain Eukaryota; kingdom Metazoa; phylum Chordata; class Mammalia; order Rodentia; family Bathyergidae; genus Heterocephalus; species Heterocephalus glaber. The sequence continues at coordinate 11,535,504 of NW_028258357.1, read as the reverse complement.
TTACAAAGCCTGTAATCCCTCGAGCTGGTTGACCCTCCAGTTCCTGTCACTTGAACGAATGTTAGGGGCTAGATAAAGAGCTTTGGTGAGCCATTCATGCCTGCGACAGAGTGGACAAAGCCAGGCTAATGGTATGAGTTCCAGTTCTGTGTGGTTACAAGGTCACCTTGGAGATAGTTTTGCCCCTTTTTTCACGTTAGGTGTGCAGCAGAGTCTTTGCAGAGGTGATGAGACCTTGTGGATCACCTGCTCCCAAGCCCTTCATTAGCCACTGTGTGAGTGAGCGCCACATTCTCTGCTCAGTGTCCCCTTGTTGTTATTGGCAACCTGCTGTTTTCCATCTCATTTGCATAGATGGCTCTAATGAGACTGAAATTGCAACCAGCAAGTGTTTTAGGAATAGGTCAGTCTGGTGACAGTTTCTACGCAATGCTTGTGTCTGGGATGAGCACATGTGATTCCCAAAGCAAGGAAATCAGCCTCATTTGCTTTATCATTCTGGATGTGATAGCTGCTTTTTTCCTTGTTGACATTAATCATGTTGCTTTTTGCAGGCCAAAGTCTATCCAGATTTGGAAAATCATTCATACTCTAGGGGATAATCACCAGAATAATCAACCCCTGAGATCTAAATCCTTATCAGTGTTCAAATATTAACCGGGAAATATATAGCTTCTTTCAGAAAAAGGATTGAGTGTGTGTGTGCACAAGCAAAGGAATATACCATTCTTTACTCACAGTGCTCATCCTTTAGATTTACCATGGAGGACTGGTGAATTGTCTCTTTATGGTAGTATTTATTTATAGAGGATCATTTATTCTCTTTTCCAGTGTCAAATGTCATGAGCTTTTCAGAGCTTGGGAGTCAAGTCTGAACAAATAGGAAAGAGAGAGAACATTTGTCTGCCAAGAGTCTTTCTCTGGAGGAAGAAAGTTATACAAATGGGGAGGCAATTATAGCAAGAAAGAGACAATAACTCTTAATGATCAACCAATGATGAGGTAACTCTTGTTAATGATTTCTATTTTCATGTTCTATTAGGAGATATATTATTCTATATGTAGCAAATTCACTTCATTGATATTAAATAAAGCAAAGCCAGTTTTCAGTCCTTTTCTGCTAGTCTTA